>NC_135478.1:149370500-149683502 GCF_052094955.1 Ictidomys tridecemlineatus | reverse complement strand
CACCACTCATAAAAAGCTGGGAAATAAGAAAATTCCAGATTAAGCCTTGGTACTTGTTGAGAGCCACAGCCAAAGGGGCCCCAGCAAACTTCCAGCTGCTGGCTGATGATTGGCTCACAGCAGCCCCAGCAACATCTAGCTGATTGGCTCCTCTGCGGTGATGTTCATTGGGCTGTTTCCCTGCCCTTCAGATTGTCAGCTGATGATTGGCTCACAGCGGCCCCAGCAACATCTAGCTGATTGGCTCCTCCACGGAGCTGCTCATTGGGCTGTTTCCCTGCCCTTTCAGACCACGGAGCTGCTCATTGGGGGACTTCTTTGGCTCTGCCCACGCAACCCAGCCAAACGGCCTCAAGAGCAGGAGGATTGTGGGAGGTGGGGAGGTTTGTGTGGGGGAGAGGCTTGTGGAAGCCGATGGTGGCAGTTGGGCTCTGAGGGTTTTTTTCCTGAGGAGCTGTTTTGTTTGGGGTTTGTAGTTCTAAAAATAAAGTTAGTTTTTTTTGACAAGTGGCTCCTGAATTGTGCCCAGATAGACTGCGGCATTTGGTGGCTCGCACGGGAGCGACTGAGGGTAAGTAAACTGCTCGCCCCTGAGGGCAGGGCGAGAGGATGGGTAGCCATTCTGTTTCCTCTTTTGTTTTGCTTCATTTTTGTTTTAACTTGCCTGTCCCTGGGAAGAAAAACCGCTCACATCTGAGGAAAAACTATTTGAGTCTGAGGAACAGATAGGGAGAAAGGATGGATGCACATGTCAGGAAGATAGAAAGGCTATAATGAATTTTTGTTGTTCCATTTTTATTGGATTCTGTCTCGGTTTGTTTTGGTGTCATCTTGTTGGGTTGTATTATAGTAGAAATACGGGATCAGCAATTAATAAAAAAAAAAAAACCAAAAGAGTGTTAAGTAAATTGTTAGAGCAAGGAGGCTTCCCAGTAAAATCAAGAGCAGTCAGGGCATACGTTGATATAATACAAAAATGTAGCCCATGGCTTTTTAAGGGGGAGTTGTTAGATATATCACAATGGAACCATCATGGTGAAGTTTGCTGGGGCCCCTTTGGCTGTGGCTCTCAACAGTACTGGTCCTTTCCAACATATACTTGTAAACAGTTGGTCTGGAAAAAGAACTTCTACAGTGAAAAATCAAGTTGTGAGAATCCATATAAATACATACCATAGGGAGGAGGAAAAAAGAACTGAAAGACACTAGGCAAAGAATATTTATGAGAAAAACATTGCCTTAGAGCAGATGACTATTATAACCAAGTACATTGCATTGATTAAAATAATAACCAATTGCTTATATGAAACAAGAACTTCAAACAGATATTCAAGAGCCCTAAGAGGAGATGTGCTACATAGGGGTAGATAAAACGTAAACTGGAAGAGCTCAAGAAAGGAAGATTTTTAAAAAGTCAAATCATCATAGAAATAAGGCAAAATTGGAAGGAACACAGACACTGCTAAAATATACTAAAGAACAGAGGATCAGCTAAAAAAGAAGCAAGATGAAAAAAAAGGTTGAATGAAAGAAAATAATAGATGGAGAAAATAGGTGAAAAGGATTCAACAGACATATAACTATTTAATAGATATTCAAACTCCCTCATAGTAAAAGAAATGCACATTAATATACACTGAGACATAGACTTATTTTTAACAATATTAGTAAAACGTGATAGATTCTGCTCATGTTGCTTAGTAGTTTGAACAGAAGGAACATCCTTCTCTAAGGGACAGTAAATAAAGATGTGGTTGGTTCAGATACAAGCGTTTTATCAACTTCCTGCTTTTATAAACCTATTTTTTCTGTAGAGAGGAGTCAAGCACATCTGATAGGGAAAAGGGACAGAGAAAGGAGATGATCCCATAAGAGTGCTGGAGATTTGGAAAACCATCCACATGGAAAAGAAAAAGTCATTATCTGGAAAATGTAAAAGAATCCTGTGCGAGGTAACCGAGTTGCTGATCTGCACTGTTCAACTGCCTGTTTGGGGGTATCAGGAAGACGAAGGTTGGGGTTTCCAGGGCAGAACAGGTGGAAATACAGAGGGGCAAGAGAGCTGGCTACAACAGTGGTTGAAGTAAAAATGGAGTCAAAGGAGGTTGGTAATTTATTGGATTCATTTAGTCTATTGAATTTCAGAAGTTGAACATCCCAAGCTGTGGACCTTCAGGATACAGAAAGCTCCCTTATAACCCACTCCTCTTCCTTTTCTCAAAGGCACGATAATCTGCTTGGTCAGATTTCAGGATGTCAAATTAGGCTGTACTTACAGTGAAACCAATTTGAGAAGAGATTTCAGTTCATGGATGTATACTTGTCCCTTTTCTTTCACCCAATTGACCAACATGATCAGCTGGCTAGGTTTATCAGAAAGATCTCTGCCCATATTTTCTTCCTCCGTTTCCCCCTTGTCTTTGTTGCTTACAGAGGCAAGGATTGCGAGTTCACACCTCGTCTTTTCCTTCCCTATAGCTAGCTGCCTGGGTGTGGGGAGATGCAAGGTGCATGTTGGAGTTCCTACACTGCTTTAGTTTGAGATTTATGGGATTCCAGGAAAAGGGTGCTCTCTGCTCTCCAGCCCAAATCACTGTGTTTTCTTCACAGACCTAGAGAGCCCTTTGGGAAAAAGTGGCTAAGCCCAGAGATTTTTTGGCAAATATCTTTGTTATAGCATGGAGAATTCTCTCCAATCTCTATCAACAAGAAGAAAGAATCCGCAGCACCAGAGTATGGTGAAGAGGAACTAAAGGCTTTGGAAAGGGTGAGAAAAGATAAAACTCTGTATTTTGTGTTAGGCTTAGAAATGTCAGAAGCACTTTGAGTTGAAGTTCATAGTAAAATGCTTCAGCAGGGAGTTAACAGTTTTTTTTTTTAAACGCCATATCAAAAACTAGAAGATATGTTGGCATTTTTATACTTTTGAAAAGCAAAAGGGCTTTAAGGTTTAGGATAGAAATGAATAGCAATAACAATTTAATAAACCAATAAATTCATTAATGCCTTATATGAGCCATACAAAGCAATTCCTGAGCTTTTATTATTTATATCAATAGATAGAAATCTTGACACAGATGTTCATATAACCATAACGGTTTATGTTTCAGATAGGTAAAGATAAATTCTGTAGTAAAATAATTTGTTACAGGGAATTCAAATCTCTTCACAGAGAGATGAAACAGAAAATCTTCCACATGTGGTAAAGCACAGTATTCAACTAATCTTACCTGGGACCTTGACTTTAGTCTTTGTTGAGATTTTAAACATCATAAATGTGGCTTCCTTATAAACATAGATGTTGGATTTACAACATTGCATGAATAAGCAAAATAATTTTACATTTCTCAAAAAGGGGTTTGCAATTTCCATGGGAACAGGGATGGAGTTATCTTAAATTCTCTAGAATGGAATGGGATTGAGAGGATACCAGAAGCTCAGTGAATGGGTCCTAAAAGACTCCATAGATGGTAAATGGGATGAAACTTGAATACAAGGAACAGAAAGGGAGGTCAAAGAAGTTAGACCATTTCTGTAGAGTATCTGTCTCTTAATAATTAGTCTGTAAATGTCTGTCTGTTGTAATGTTGTAGAACATTATCTTAAAAAAAAGTAAACAACTTCAGTGAAGGTAGAGGAAGAGAAAGATATCATTAACTACAAATGGCTTAGCATTCTCATAATCCAATTCTGGGACCTACAGAATTGGAAGTTGGCAACCTGCTCAAAGTAACACTGTCTATGATTGTCTGTCTTTCTCTGTTATGGTTTGGATCTCAAAATGTGCCCTGAAAAGCTCATGTTTTGAGAGCATGATCCCCAAGACAACAAAGTTCAGAGGTGGAGCTTTTAGGCAATGATGAGAGTGGATTAATCCATTTGATGGATTAGTAATTTTAATGGACAATTGAGCAGTAACTATAGGTAGGTGGAACAAGGCTGGAGGAAGTAGGTCACTGGGGGTATGTGGCCTTGGACAATATCTGTCCCTGGCCGCTTTCTCTCTCTCTGCTTCCCAACTGCCAAGAGCTGAGCACATTTCCTTTACTACACTCTTCCTCCATGATGTCATGCTTCACCTTGGCCCAGAGCAACAGAGTTGTCCAACCATGGACTGTACCTTTGAAACCATAAGCCAAAGTAAAACTTTCCTTTTCTATGTTGTTCTTATCAGATATTTAAATCATAGTTATAAGTTGACACACTCTCTCCACCTATCATTTTTGTACTAGCTGTATTGAGATATAATATATACCATATAATTCACCCATCTAAAGTGGACAAGACAATCATTTTTAGTACTGCAGTTATTCAACCATTACAAATGTTGTGGAACATTGTTATTTGCTCCAAAAAAGAAATCTACACCCTCAGCAGTCACCCCTATTTTCCTACACACACTCCTTCCAACCCTAGGCAACTATTTGTTTATTTTATGTGTATAGATTTGCATATCCTGGCCTCTTTATATAAATAGGATCATACAATATGACTTTGTGACTAGCTTCTTTCACTTGGCATGATATTTCTTAGGTTTGCTGTATTATAGTATATATCAGTATGTCATTGCTTTTTGATTAATAGTCTGTTTATATACTATACATTTTATTTGTCTATTTGATTTGATGGACATTTGGCTTGATTATACTTTTTGGCTACAATGAGTTATTCTGCTTTGAGTATCTTGTACAATTTTTGTGTGAACATAGGTATACAATAAAAAGAAATGAAAACCTAGGAGTGGAATTACTGGTTCGTGTGTCAATTCTAAGTTTAATCTTTTGAGACACCATCAGGCTGGTTTTCAAAGTGGTTGCACCATTTTATATTCCAGCAGTGTATATGGGTTCTAATATCTCATATCCTTACTAATATGTTATTTTCCATGTTTTTGCTTTAGCCATCCTACTGGTGTAAAGTGGTATCATATTGTGGTTTTAATTTGTATTCCCTGATGGCCAGTGATATTGAACATGTTTTTGTGTGCTTACTGGTCATTTGTATATATTTAGAGAAATGTCTATTCAGAGCTTTGTCCGTTTTAGTACTGGGTCACTTATCTTTTTGGTATTGAAATGTAGGATTCTTTTTACATCTTAGATACAAGTTTGTGACCAGATATATAATTTGCAGATATATTCTCCCTCTGGATTTACTTTTAGTTAATAGCTTTAGTCACTGCAGAAAGCCTTCTGCAGAGAAGTTAAAAAACATTCTGAGATGCCATTTGCATTTATGATCTCTATGCAATTCGTCTATCTGGGGGCTTTTATACATAGCTTTGGGATTAGGAGGAATAGAAAAGACTTGCTGAATAAGAAACTCAATTACGAATTTCATTCTGTTTCCCATTTGGTGGGAACATAAGATGGGAAGGAAATTTGCTTGTTCTATATATAAACTTCTAATATTCTGCATGAGCCTTAGTGCTTTTACCTTTAGCTAGTGTTCAGAAACTGATTTAGAGCGACTCTAATGGAAAGAGCTGGACTTTGTCTGATAGAAAAACTAGACTTCGAAAGAATTCTGGTGCAGAATGTAAAATCAGACCTTTCCAAAGTTCACCTTTATTTACTTCTCTTTAAGAGAATTAAAGAGTCTTATTTACTCTGGCTTTTCCATATATTTTTTATAGATTTAGATTTGTTTCAATTTTTTTTAAACACCTAGCACTCCAACCACTTTTAGTTTATGATTCATTTTAAAATCACAATAGAAGTTTTAGCAGTGCCAGCCAAAATATCTTTTCTTGATTTGCCTCTAATTATATGGATCATGGTGAACTTAATTCTTTATTTATATTGCCATGGAGATTTACAAACCAAAAAGGTTGCCTAATGCATGTAGGTTGTTCAACTGCTTTTTGATTAACTCATCAAGTACCAAGAATCATGAAATGGAAGATCAACCCGTGAGAATGCTTACTGCAATGCCTCTATGGGTGAGCAGCCTCCAGTAAGTGCATATTAATATAGGTGATTTTAAATCCTCTTCTGTATTTGTCAAATCTTATAGAATTAACATGTTTTTATAATTCAATAAACCATTATTTTAAAATTGACATTTTATTATTATACAAGATGTAATTGCTTATTATAGAAAACATAGAAATTATAGATAAGCAGAAAAGAGCAAACTAAATTTCACTCATAATTCTACTACACAGAGGTGACCAATATTATAATTTTACTATGATTCTTTCCAGAACACTTAAGATTACATGGTAATACTGGTCTACTGCCCGATTTTCCCTTTTATAAAGAAAGATATTCACAAGATAATATAACACATTATATGTATAGAAATAAACTTCAAATCCATTTCCATGTTTGGCGATTGAATTAACCTTGAGAGGTAAACAGGAAAAGTATTATTTTCTCTATTTTATGCATGAAGAGATAAAGGTGTAGAGAACTGAATTAGCTTATTTAAACTCTTAAATTAAAAAGTAATGGAAATGAGAACAGTATTTGCATTTTTGACTCACAATCCAGTGTTCTTTTCACTCATACGCTAATAATAGGGTGGTGACACTGTAGGAGCCGAATTGCCAAGGCAGGAAATTGCAGCAAATCTTAATTAAGGATATTCCTGAATCTGAGTAAAGAAAAAAATGTTGGATTCAATTATGAACTACAGTTGAATGAAATGGCATGACTTTCTGTGCCTCATTAGCAGCTAATTAATTGCTACCAATGTAAATACCTTAATGTTACAAACATCTTATGAATAAGGTTGAAAATAACCTATAAACAGGAAAGAACAACTGTGACTCTACATATGACATAATAAAATGATTATCCCAAAACTACTCATCACCTTGGAGAGGTAGCTGAACTGATCAAAATGACATGCAACATAGATTAAAGCAAAGTTTTCTCCTTGGGATCTCCTGTAACTCTGTAGAAAACTCCCATGAACTTTTCTCTGTTAAACTCAGTTATGGTGGCCCCTGGATGGATTCATGTAGGATGGTTGCTGTTGTGTCTGTGCAGAAACTGGCAGGAAGGATCTGTTCTGCAATGTCCCAACATGTTCCTCTTTGCTGCATGTACAATGAATGAGGTTCTCTCTCTCTTTGTACTCAAAAAGGAAGTCACATCAATGCCATGATTTTAAAGACGTAGTTCAGTGGCAAGTATGACAGAAGACAACAGTGTGATGAAATACTTCTTTAGTAGGAGAATATCATTTAAAATAGAGCTCAGCAAATTATGGTCTATTGGTCCCTATGGCCCGCCCCCCCCCCAACCACCTTTTTTGTTCTTGTTAAAAGCCATTTTATTTAGCATAGCTGTGCCTATTTATCAGTGTATCTATAGCTGCTTTTGTGCTACAATGCAGAATTGAGTAATTGCACAGAGATTATATGGTTTATATGCAGATATTCACTGTCTGGTCCTTTACAGAGAATGTTTGTCCATCCATGTTCTAGAGCAAGAACATGGGAGCTGCATTCAATGCTGAAAGAAGGCCGAGTAGAAGGATATTCTAATCTGAACTAGGAACATTAGCAACAGTAACAAGGAGAACATTTCATGAATTTTCTAACATTGAGGAATTAAAAAATGTAACAGCCTGTCCTAGAAAGTGGTATTACTGTATTAGAGTTCAAAGTATTCATGGCTGGGCTGGATGAGTATACATTGGGGAAGTTAGCGGAGAGATTCAGGGATAAGAGTAATCTCTGTGGGATGCTTAATTGCTATCATCACCTGTTAAACACATCGTTTCTAATCCTCATAATAAACCTCAGTTTATTTATCCATAAACCTCAGTTGATGAATAAGGAAATAGTTTAGAAAGAACAAAACATTTTCCCCAACTTCCAATGCTAATAAATGTTACATCTATACAGTGAGAGTGGCTATTGCATACAAGAATGAGGTTGTTTTAGAAAAATTTGTTTTAATATATTCTTTAAAAACATAGAAAAGGGCAAAGAATAATATATCATATTTTCACTACCCAGAACTTACAATTATTACAGTATTCTAGTCTAGATTTCGAAAACATCTCTGGTAATTATATAATTAAGATGATTTAAAAATAATTTAAAATATCCTTTGAAAGCTATACAACTAAATACTTTTTCTAATTAGTTATACATGACAGTAGAGTGAATTTTAACAAAGCATTCATAAATGGAGTATAATTTCTCATTCTTCTGGTTGTGCATGATGTAGAATCACACTGGTTGTGTAATCATGTGTATGAGACAATAATGTCTGATTCATTCTACTGTGCTTTCTATCCCCACACCCCCTCTACTCTCTTCACTTCCCTCTAATTCAAAGTACCTCTATGCTTCCCTAGCTCCACCCCCTCTTACTGTGAATTAGCTTCTGCATATCAAAGAAAATATGTGGTCTTTGGTTTTTTGGGATTGGCTTATTTTGCTTAGCATGGTATTCTCCAGCTCCATCCATTTACCCTCAAATGCCATAATTTCATTCCTCTTTAAGGCTGAGTAGTATTCCATTATGTATATATTCCACATAAAATACATTCTTAATTGCTGTGCTTTTAATATTTGTAGATACTTCTTTTAAATCACCAGGATCTCTATTCTCCTTGTATCTGTGGTAGCTAGATACAAGGAGAATAGAGTTCTTAAACTCCCCATGAGACTCCGATTACAAACTGATTTGGAGGACCCTGAATCACGCACATATGTAAAGTAAGTTATATATATAGTTATATTATTCAACCCCACTCATCCCTTTGTATGTTCCTGGTACTCTGCTGCACAGCCCCACTTTTACAGGTTCTTTAAAAAAAACAAGATCTTGCAATATTAAGCAAGTCCATGTCTTGGAATAAAACATACATTTTATTTAAGGTGCATAGAAAATTGCAAGTAACTGATTCAACATTTTTACATCATAATTTTGTTTTATTCTTTTTCTTCCTTTCCTCATTTTACTTCCCATTTTTCATCTTGAAATAGTTGTATAAGGTAGTCTTGACTGGTGGTCAAAATAGCTGACTGAAATCATTAATGTTTCAGAACACATTTCCTCCCATCCTCTGCAACCCTGCCAAACTGCTGTGTTCTCCAGACACAAGGAAATTCCGGTTAACAACTCCACCTTAATGATAAGGGAAGTGAGAGCATACTGCTTGTCCCAAGATGAACAGAGCAATCCCAGTAGAGAACTCAAAGTTATGGGTCATTTTCTTAATTAAAATGTTGATCAAATGAAATTGGTACTTTCAGTGACTTTTTGCTCTTCTCGTTAATGGGGGAAGTGTGCCTCCTGCTAAGTAATGACTCCCAATGTGTTCCTGGGGCTCCCCTGGGAAAGGGGGTTGTCACAGGCCTTCCCAGGCAGATAGCATCCTCAACTCTCACTCCTTCCTCCTACTTGTCAGCCATCTTTCTGGGGAGTGCTGGATTCCAAGTACCTTAGTGTGCTGGTTGTTTTTGCTATTTCTCTAGGACCACCCAGGGCCCCCCTAATAATGAAAGGAAGCCCATGAGATGCCAAAGCTTCTGTAGTCTGTGGCAGAGTTGGGAAGATACTTTTCTTTGTGTCCTCTCTATTGGAGTGTCACCAAAGCTACTTGTATCCAGTGCCTCTAAGCGGGTGTGAATCTCCTTGTATTAGTTTGCTAGGGTTGCAGTAACAAATTCCCACAAACTGGCCTATTAAATAACAGGAATTTGTTGTCTTACTTCTGGAGGCTAGGAGTCAAAAAAAAAAAAAGGTGTTGGCAGGTTGGAGCCTTCTGAAGGCAGTGGGAGATAATCAGTTTAATTGTCTTGCCTAGGTTCTAGAGTTTCGCTGGCATTCTTTGTAGAAGAATCACCCGATTCTACAAGAATCGTCTTGTAGAAGAATCGCCTTCATCCTCACATAGCATTTTCCCTGTGTGCATGTTTGTGTTCCGATTTCCACATTTTATAAGGACACCAGTCATATCCCAGTATGACCTCACCTGGACTAATTACATCTGCAACCACCCTATTTCCAAGTAAAGTCATTTTCTTAGCTATTGGGGATTTGGATTTCAGTATATGAATTTGTGTGTGGGGAGCACAATTCAAACCATACAATTACTCCTTTCGGGCTTTTTTGGAGTTTTCTTAAGAAACGAAAGAGAAGTTTGGGTCACAAGATTCTTGATGAGCTTAAGATGAGTCATTTTCTAAATGGAGAAAGCACTAATCATGTGGTAGCAAATATCAAGGAATAAAGTGCTCATGTCTGCATGGCGAGTTCCATCAAGATATCTACATGGACAAACTATAGCAAGGCCCTTTTCCCTGTAGTCCCAGTTAGAAAGATGGGAATGGTCCCTGCATTTCACCTGTACAAAGTGGTTAGTGTTATAAGGAGGCTAGTGTTGAACAAGTGAAGGACATTCCAGCTCTCATCTTGCATCTCTCCAGAGGATTGATACTGCCTTTCCCAAGAGAAAGTTAACCATAACAATTCCTTCATTCTTTCAGGTCTTTCTTAATACTTGAGTCCAGGGTTGATGGAAACCTCCTTGGGGAGTAGGAACAGTGTTATAGAACACAGAAGGAGTTTTCAGATCTTCTGTTTGAACTAGATCCTGACTTAGCACTTCTGATGTTGTTGTTCATAGAGTGAGCATACTGGGACCAGAGAGGTGAGACAGCTGCTGAGAGCCCATACCTGGGTGAGGAGCTTGTGCTTGTTCTACTCCCTTCCTTCACAGTTCTTTGCAATACCATGCTTTAAGTCAGCAGGAGATCTCTGAAGGCTACTGGTCAGCTCATTTTGCTTTTCTTCTCTATGTTCTTATTAGTCTGGTTGCAGCTCATGATATTATAATGATATATTTACTTGTCTGGCCCAAAGAACCTTTTAAGGCCAAGGCCTGTGAACTTGCGTTTTTATCTCAAAGCCTAGAACAGTGACTTCAAACTTCAACATTATCAGAATCACCCCAGGGTGCTTGTTAAAACACAGACCAATGGGTCCACCCCTAGGGTTTCTGCTTAAGTAGGTGTGAGTTGGGGCTAAAACTGCATTTCTAACAAGTCTCCAGGTGTTGCTGATTATGCTGATTTAGAGACCATGAGAACCACTGACCTCGAACATGTGCTGCTCTACACTAAGCACACAATAAATGTTTTTAGAATACATGAATGAAGATGAGGAATATTACCTATGTTATGATACTAGGAAATTAGGGAAAGGAAAAAGGTGATTGCTTACCTGTCTCCTCTGATTCTCTGGGGTAGTAAGGATACAATGAGATTATTTGCTGAGAGCATTTTGAAACCTGCTCCAGCTTTGACCAGTCCTGTTAATTCTTATTCCTCATTCCTGAGGCTTGTTAGAAGAGTGGGTTCAGAGCTTGGTTATTGTGAGAGAAGATGAGGTAAGCCCAAAGATTTCCTTATCTGCTATTTTGGGACAAAAATAACCAAAACTTCATACTTCCCATGTCAAGAAAGCTACAAGAGCTGGTTTTGTGCCGTCTCCTTCACCACTCCATCCTGTCCCTCTCCCATCCCCCTACAACCACACTTTACCTTGGCACATGAAACAAGTATTTACTTGTCAGTTCAGTCTTGCCCCTTGAAGGGGAAAACTGTCCTATTATTTTTATAGTCTAACATAGTCAATCATACATTAATAAAACCACAAGACAAAGAAAATAAAATAGTATTTGGTTGGAAAAAAAAATTAACCCACTTGCTTAAATGTCAACTAAATTAAAAAAAACATTCATGCAAATCATGCATTTCAAAAAAGGTTTCCATTAAAGCTTCTGATTAATTTCATAGAATACTTGTTTAAAACAGACCCATATTTCTAGTTATTAAATATAATTAATTATAAATTGGTTACTGTAACTTTTCATGCTGCTGTGCTAGTAGTTATTTCTAACACTTGCCCTCTGAAAATGAAATGTTTCCATGTGTTTCATTTCAACCATCAAAATCTCTGATAACTGGTGCTATGATTTGAATATGGTTTGTCCCCCTAGAACTCAGATTAAGTTTCTACTTTAATTCCAATATAACTATGCTGTTTAGAGGTGGGCCTTTGGGAGTTGATAGGGATTAGATAAACTCAGTCAGGCTGGAGTCTCCATGGTGAATCCTGGTGGCTTTCTAAGAAGACAGAGACCAGAAGAGACTACCTATGAGTGCCCTTGTCTTTCAGCATGTGAGGTCGGTCCTATACCACCTTCGTACTCCACCAAGAAGGCCATTACTAGATGGCCCCCCTGGACCTTGCACCCCCAGAACACTGAGCATAAATTAACCTTTTTTTTTCTTTATATCTTACCATGGACTAGCACAGAAAATAGTTTCCTGACCACTTGAAAATTGGGGTGATTTCAAATAGATTTACTGCAAAGGAAGGAGTGTGGAACCAATGGACAACATACTATGGAGAAAGCTACAGAAGTCAATGCCTTTTGATTCTTGAGAGTGAATTGGGTTTGTTGGGCTTTGATAGAAAAAGGGAAGAAGTTCATGGGAAAAAAAGGGGATTAAAGATTTAAGAGAAAGAACATTCTGATGATGTCACTGAAAAAGAGATGTTTCTAGAGAAGGGTCTAAGGAGTCCCAGAAGAGGGAGGGAACTCAGTGCAAGACCAGAACTCAACTCTGGCATATGTGACAGAAAAGAATTGCAGCACAATCCAAAGACGCAGGCAGAAGTTTATTTAGGAAGGCAGATACACCTTCAAGGGAGCATGTGGGCTGTCTCGAGAGTGAGAAGCAGAAAAAAATAATTAAGGCAAATTCAATTAAGATGAGAAACAATCTAAATGCTTAATTGATTGGAGGGAAAAAAAAAGCCAATAACAGGTGTTGCACTAATCCACCAGGAACCCTCAGATGAGAGCCTGGATGTTAATTTGTATTCAAAATGAAAATTATAGAAATCTGAATTTAAAAGACACATCATAGTAGTGAAGATGCAGCAATTATGTGAAGAAATGCAATTTAGACAGGGGAGATGGTCCACTTTTTAAGGGGTGATGGCAAAATACAGCTGCACAGCCAATATTTATACCAACCCATATCAATGAAGTTTTTATGCAGTTGCAAAATGGCAGTTTGGAAGAAAAGGGTCACATGACCATCCTTCCAGTACTGCTGTTTGATTTTCAGGTGTCAGCTTGAGTGAGCTAAGGGGTACTCAACTGGTAAAGCATAATTTATGCTGAATCACTGCGTTAATTACTCTTAGTGCTTCAGTAGGCGTGGAACCCCTCTCTCCTCTGCTGAAAGGAACCCCAGGTGGTTCTACTTTTGACTAGAATTATTGGGCTGCCCAGGTGACTCTGTGAGGGTGTAGAGAATGGTGTCTGAATTGGTGCACGGGATGGGGAAGGGCCACTCGAAATGTGGGTGGGCACCATCCAATCAGCTGAGAGCCTGGATGAAACAAAAGGCCCTGCTGGAAGGGCAAGTTCATTTTTGTCTCCCTGAGCTGGGGCTTCCTTCTCTTTCTGTTCTCAGATATCGGAAACGCCTCCCCTCTTTTTTCTCTCTGTTCTGATTGTTCTTTCTCTTTGGAGAACGCTGGCTAAACCTTTAGCTGTACCCAGTGTTATTTTGTTCTCCACTCTGCTAAAGGCGACACATTCATAATCCTACTTTCTAATCTAGCCTCCGCTTTTCAAGAGCTCCTCTCTCGGAAGGGCTACTAGGAACGCAGTTATCTGTTTACTAATCTCAGGGTGAGGGTGAATGAATACAATGAACCATGGGGCTTTTGTAGGTAGGCAGCAAGAGTTATAAGACTTGGAGTTTTAGTAAAAGAGGATCCAAGCAGTTCATTCTTGCATGCTTGCTATAGGATAAGGGACAATCCTGAGGCTGGATAGCTTAGCAGAACTTTGCCGGAAAAAACGGCAAAACCAACCTATAACTGAAAAAGCAGTTATTGACTTGATACTTGGAGGCTTATTTCTGGGGTCTGTTCAGATAGTGGCCACGCTTTGTGTCGCAAGAAGTTGGCCTTTCTGGACTTCCTGGGAAATTGTCGATGGTCAATAGAACTTCGGGCCTAACTCGTCATGTCAGGTCAGCTCCTAGGGTGTCATGGGTAGCTTTCCTATTATGAATTTAGAGAAATCGGTATTGGAGAAAGTGACTCAAACCACTTGTTAATCAACAGGTACGACTGGGCACTGTAACGAGGGTGGCCTTACTAAGCAGGGCAGCCTCTGTACTACTTTCTCATGTAGGCTTCTCCCTTTTTTCTATGAATTACAGTGGCTTTGTGAATTTTGCGGTAAAGCGCCTGTACACCAAACTAGCACGCTGACTGCCTAAAATGGCTGTGCTTACCAGCTGTAGTCTGTACTACGATTCTCAGATCTTTTGATTCTCAAATCCTAAAACACTGTCCTTGTGCTGTGGCAAATGCCTAATTCTGGCTACTCAAGAGGCAGAAGCCGTAGGATCACAAGTTGAAGGTCAACTTGGGTAACATAGCATAGACTCTCTCTCAAAACAACTTTGAGGGGTGGGTGGGTTCAAACCACAGAACCATGCCAAACTTAATGGCTTCACGTTGCTTGGGTAGTACCTATGACTTCTGCTGCTTACATCTGTTATGGTTTGGATATGAGGTGTCCTCCAAAGGCACCTGTATTAATTGCAAGAATATGCAGGAGGAAAAAGCTCTCAGGTTATGAGACCTGTTAACTAATCGATCCATCTTAGTTTAGATGGACTAACTGGATTGTAATGGAAGGCAGGTGGCATAGAGCTGAAGAAGGTGGGTCACTGGGAAAGTGACCCCTTTCAGAGCACTCTCCTGAGACCTCATCTCTCTATCCTCTCTGCTTCCAGCTGTTACTAATGGAATAGATCAACACTTTGCTACCACACTCTACTGCCAGGATAATCGGCTTCACCTTGGGTTCAAAGCAATGGAGGTAGAACATTACAAAATGACCTTAAACTGAGCCAAAATAAACTTCCTCCTAAGTCCTTGTATTTTGGTCAGCTTTTCAGGGCTGTGACCAGGCAGGATCCAAGATACTTGCTAACAGTGAACTTCTGAAAATCGGTAGGAAAGCTACTTTCTGTTGCTCCCTGCCTTGTGGATGGCCTTCCAAAGTTGGATTCATGCCTCAGAATTTGAGGAAGAAAACACTGCTTTGTGGGCTCAACATAAGCAATCATGTTTAGAACTGCCGTTTAGCACAGCAACGAAAAGCCTCTTAACATAAACTGGTAACTTATGCGATTTGGGCACCAATTGGTAACTTGTAAAATGCCACACATGGTCTCGCCCAGCAGTAAAATGACTCGGGTGTCGGGAAGCCAACATTTCAGGCCTGGCTCTACTAACTAGGTGACTGTTATGTGATCTTTATAGGCTAAAATGGCCATACAAATGCCTACTTTTCCTAGTTTAGCTACTAGGTCAAGGGAGATAACTTCTAACAAAATGCTGTCTCAAATTATGAGTCTGCAAGGAGATAAGATTTCTCTTCCAAGAAGGCTGGCAATCTGCCATGGCTGTTAGAGCATGTCGCTAAGCTTGCCATAGTTTGGGAATGCAGAACCAAGGGCCCGGTTGTTATATAAACTGAAAGGAATCGGGGAGGAGAATGATCAACAAGGCAAGGGGCCCAGGACACACTAGAGGATGCCTGATAGAATTTTCAAGGATAGAACTGTAATGTCTTTAAACTTCTAGGATAGCAATGAAACTCCTAGACCTTCAGCAAAATTTCTTAAAAACCTTCATATACTTGAAATAAAGATGGGAATGTGTCACGATGAGCAAAAGGTGCGACATCTGCAGTTGAAGAGAAATAATGTCCACACGCTATGCCCTTCCCAATGCTTGATTCACTGAATCACTCAATACACTTCCACTCTACAGGGTCTTAAGGAATGGCAATCCTAAAAGCTGGCCACTACAAACAATAATTCGGGCTGATAAAAGCAATAAACACAACTAATTCAAAGCAAACAAGTGCTAAGCTAACTCAAGTACTGCAAACACTCTTAATCATGACAGACCTATTAGAAACTCCATCTGCATGATAAGCGCTAGATCTAAAGACTTAAGGCTTAAGTCCAGCAGATGCACCCTCGCTCAGACCACAGCAGTTCCTGAACCAATAAAGGCTTCTCCCGGGGGGTATAGTTGACAGCTGGTTGAGACGGTTGTAGGGAGACGTTGCCATCCAAGGTCAAGAGGCTGCTGTAGAGTTAGAGCGCTGAGGATGACAGAGGATTGGGCAGATAAAAGTTGGGATGTCGGTCCAGGTCCTCATCAGGCTCTCCAGCACAGGTGGGCATCAGCGTCAGCTGGCTGTGTTCACTTGCTCCAACATCTATACTAAATTTATATAAGGTTTGGTTTCCTTCCTGATCTCACACCTGACTATTCAGGGTGAAGGAAAATGACAATGACTTCACTGAATTTTATCAGGATTGTGGAAAGTGACTTGTCCATCGGACTGTGCCTGACAATACTGGAGGGCTCTGTAGGCTAGTGCCTGGTGGGACTGCAGCCTTATTTGAAGTTGCTTAGGCTAGGGCCATCCTTACGGAATGGTGTTGGGTTAAGGAGATGTAAGGGGGGAAAACTAGAAAGCATAAAATGATCTTAAGAATTTAAATTCTGTCAAACACAAGGACAGACTAAGGAATAGGAGGTAAAGCCAGTCGGACAGACCTGAAAGGCAGTTAAACCCCATGTGATGTAGGAAAGAACTACAAAAGACTTCAGACAATACAAGGCAAAAGTGAATTGTTTCCATAATCTGAGCAATTAGTTTGAATGAATGTACATACTACCCTAAGAACCCAAAACTTTCTAGAACCTCTAGAGAAAGGTTAGTCCTAACTTTCCATTTTATTGCTGCCAATTGGAAAACAATTGGCAGGCATTATAGAAAAAGCAAACACTACCTTTTGTCAAAAAAAAGTTGAAGTCTTAATCTCTAAAGATTCTAAGATTCAAATCTTTCAAATTCAGTTTTTAGCTAATGTTTGTAAATAGGGCTATCTTTTTTTTCTTTCTTTCTTTCTTTATTTATTAGTTATTGGCGGACACAACATCTTTGTATGTGGTGCTGGAGTATCGAACCCGGACCGCACGCATGCCAGGCGAGCGCGCTACCCATTGAGCCACATCCCCAGCCCAAATAGGGCTATCTTAAACTTGGTCATGGAAAATTTGAGGAATTACTAAGATTTTTCTAAAGTCTCAAGATTATAGAAGGTTGAGTAACAAGTATGAAGCTAACTGCATCTCTTATAGGCACCATAAAAGAAGCAAACTTATTAGGCGGTATTAGCATAACCAAGCAATTGAACCTGTTGCATCCCCCCCCACCCCATTAGAGGGATCCTTAGGTGCCTAAAGACCAGCATAGTACTGACAGTGGTACACCCCTGTAATCCCTGCGAGACTTTACTACTGTAATGAGACTTTACTACACGTGAAGGAGATGGTTATAGGCAGGGCACTTGGGAGGGACCTTTGTTCCATCTTCCTTTGAATACTGCCTGAAGCAGGCAAAACCTTTCCCTGAGGAACCTCCAGCTCTGCTACTTAAACTGTGGTCCAAGGAACAGCGGCATCAACATTACCCACCTGAGACCTACTGAACT
Organism: Ictidomys tridecemlineatus; assembly: GCF_052094955.1. NCBI lineage: Eukaryota > Metazoa > Chordata > Mammalia > Rodentia > Sciuridae > Ictidomys > Ictidomys tridecemlineatus. The sequence goes on along the minus strand of NC_135478.1, from coordinate 149,665,912 downwards.
AGAATCCACATTCTAGTGATATCTGGGTGACTTGATACACGTTAACGTTTGAGACCCTCTCCTGTAGGAAGTGTTCGGTAAATGTTTCTTAGTGGTTGGAGAGTGACCTTATGCAAAGGGTTGTTGCTGCCGGTAGACCATTCTTCAGGGATTTGGATGGAAGTCATGTGAATTAAGCAATTTAGTGGGGTGGGGGGAGAAAGGGCAGTAGGAATTCGGCCATGCTTGGAACCTCTAACAGATTTAAAAAGACCTATTTGGTCTCTATATGCTTTTCATTGAAGAGACTAGCAATTGCCCACTAGAACAGCGGGTATAGCTGATAATTCCATTATTCTGGACAGCCCTTAAATCTGACAGATCTTAAAGTAATCTAGCCATTGTGTTCCTTGTGCTGGGCTGGGTGGCAGAGTAACATTAGTTTGAGGTTAAAAAAAAATCTCCTTTGTATCTTGTAATTCCTGGTCTCATGAGTGAGCATTAACAGTGATTTGCATCACAATGGTAATACTTCTAATGCAGTTCATTCCAATGAATGTTTGGCTTCTCATGTTAACTTTCAATTGCCCAGTAACCCAAACTGCACACTGCTGAGTGCACAGAATATTGGGCTCTGGCTAAGTGTGATTAGATATTGATTTCTGAGCCCCACGAACACTTAGTGATGCAGAAACTATTGGGTGCTGGTTTATTATGGACCATTGGACTGAAACTGGCAGAATTCCAGCAACTGGCAGAATTCCAGCAGTCACAAATTTATGGAAAAATTCCAGAGTAGCCGTAAGGCTCAGGCTGTGGGTTTGGTTTTTTTGTGTGGCCTTGGGCAGGAGAATCGGTGAACCTAGATACTATTCATCTGTCTGCAGTTGCATACTTTTACCAATTGGACTGAACACACAAGAGATGTTTAGTGCAAACTTATTCTGACTGCTGGAAAAGACGGTTACAAGCAATGGATCTAGCAAAGAATGGCATAGTATGGCTCTTATATACTTGTAGGAGTTGCTATCAAAAAGATTTAAAACTTAAATACACGGTGAGAATAAGAAGTGTTAAGTTGTAGAGATTAAAAAATGGCTATGAACATGTATTCGAGAGACGGAGTTTACATCCTCAAATCTGAGCAGAATCTGCAACTGCTTTGATTAATGGAATTAGGTAGAAGTGATAATGGCCAGTTTGAGGGGGCCCAAGGTGGGGGTCCAGATTTTGAGATTGGCATCTAGTTGTCTCTTGGAATTCAGCCATAGAGAGGCTTTATGTAGGTTCGATGAGTGTCCTGCTTTGTGCATCAGACTGGACATTCAAGATGCACAAAGTAATCTCGACTATTCGTTCACTTTTTAACCCAATACACAAGCTTTCCAATGATTCTAGCCATGATCCAGCCATAAATGTGTAAGAGCCAAGGTAGAACAGTCAAGCCAGGGAATTCAGAACTTCTACAAGAGATTGTTTTTAGGTCAATATATTTTGGGGTGGATTCTTATGTATTAATAGATCAGAACACAAGTTGCCCTATTTAGGAAGTAACTCAGTAGTAGGTATGCAAATACATTCTTTCAGATGTGACCCTAAGCCTCCCACTTAAGACTCTGCTGCCCAATGCAAGTACTGGCACATCAGAGCTTGGAACATAACTTTCAAAATTAGGCCTTGAATGATGCCTTCTGAGGAAAATCTCATGCTTTCTGTACTAAGTCTACTGCAACAATGAGACCAATATTTCTGGTCGTTTTCAAACCTGGATCCAAAAGGGGCATGTGCACGCTGAGCTTATCTGCTAATGATTCCAGAAGGCTAGTGTCTCAGTTCCTCTAGGGTGCTTTCCTGGCAGGGAACTGACCAGAACATCAAATGGTTTCCATAAAGTTCCTATGTTTCCGATTAAGAATAGGGATAGAAAGTGATCATTATTTCTATTTCTGCATCTTTAGGAAACTTTCTCAATCCATTACTCATGTCACATTGGCAATTAGGATTCTTTTAATGTATTGGTGCAAGAGTTCAAAAATACCAGTTTCTATGTCTGTTCTAGCATCAGATTCTCAGCCCTGGTTGCTCCTCAGTCACCTGAGTATCCCATATTAGTTAAATCAATATCTGAGGCTGGGGTCCCAGCATTAGTACTTCAGGAACTATCTCCAGCTCCAGGTGACCTGCAGATAGCAAAGGTTGAAGCTTATTTAGCCTGATTTAATTGGTCGCTTGTGGAGAAGTTTCTCAATAGTGTAGCTATTTCCAAACCTAGCCTATCTTAAAAGCCTCAAACATATCAAAGTTATATATAGTCAGAACCCTTAACTATAAAACGAAGACATAGCAAATGTTAATCCATTCTGTGGTTTTTACTTGAACGCCACCAATTCTGCTTTTGTATGAATGTAGGTAGATGTTTCAGTCGACATTCCACAGAACTGTCTCACAGATGCCCTCCTTCCAACCTGGTTTAGTTAAATGAGATTGCATAAAAGCAATGACACTCATTCAGTTCTAATACTTATTCAAAAGGCTTCACATTTCTCATAACTTCTTGGTCCATTGGAGTTATTTTGAAAGATGTTCTCTTCTATCCTCATTCGTAAGTAAATTTCTTAAGAGGAGCTCAGCTTCCAGCCTGGAAGAACTGATGCAGAAGAGCCCATCTTGAACTGATTCCTCCAGGTTGGCTGTGGTTAGTTTCTTCTGGCACCCAATAGTTCACAGCCTTCCTCTATCTTCAGCCTGTGAAGTTTGGGATACTTGCGTGCACCAACCTTCTTTCCAGCATAGCTGACTGATAGAAGGGAAGGAATAGGGCCCTCAGACTTCAAGGGTTTTGCTTTCCCAGTCTCTTGACTAAATTCTGCCCCCTTTTTTTAAGGGGGGGGGGGAAATCAGATGGTCCTGCGCATGAACTTCTTGAAAAAAGCCTGCTTTATGTAGCCAATCGTCTTGTCTTCTAAATCTTCAAGTAAGATGTTATCCTCCGGGTCTCTCAACATACATATTGTCCCTTGATTTGGAGAGAGCAATGGTGAGAGGTGTTTGCATTCTGAGTGTATCAGAAGGTGTCACACCAGGGAGCCACAGAAAGTCTCACTGGTTTTTCTAGGAATGTATTTTGTCAGCAGTAAAAATACTGGTCACATTACCTATGTCATGGCTGATGGCTTGTGCGTGAGTGTCTTTGTATGTTTCTAGCCTGCTGAGGACTGGCTTTCAGTATCTGCTCTCTTCCTCCAAAGCCATTACAGGGTTGGAGCTGCATTGTCTAAGACAGGTTCCAGATTATATGCTGCAGTCCATGTACACTGGCAATGGAAAAGCAGGATACTCTCAGAGCCAATGTATAGGGAAAACTTCTGAAAGCTGTCCCAGAAACAGGATTTTGGACAATATGATCCTGAGACCAAGGGCTGGACAATGGCGGTATTTGCATATAAAGCGGCCTGAAGTTGTTACGGAATATGTGCTCAATTCCAGAAGAGTTCATTTTTAAGGCTGAGGATAGGTCTTCAGGGGTGATGACCTTAATCTGCTTTAAACAAACTTTCCATGGGACTCCAGGAGCCTGAAGTACCTCTGGCGTTATTGCTTTTGAAACTTTTTCTGGACACTCTGTATCCTGATCTCTTCCTAGTCTTCTTTGTACTAGGTTTTTTTTTTTAAACCCAGTAGGCTTTACAACTGAGCCATATGCCCAGTTCTGAGACAGGGTCTTGCTGGCCTTGATCTTTTGATCCTCCTGCCCCAGCCTCCCAAGTGGCTGGGGTTATAGGTGTGTGCCACTATGCTGGGCTTTTCCTTTATCACTTGAATCATTTCTACAAAGATCTAGAATGCCTCCTTTCTACTTTCCTAGGCATGCTTGAGGGAAGAGGGGAATGTTTCAAGGTGTGCTACACAATGAAAACCTCTGAAAGTACCAAGACAAGCAGACAGCCTTATCTCCCCATTAACAAAGGGCTAGCCACTCAATGAGCTATAATGATAAATATTCCAAGAGCAATATGTGCTCACAATAAGTCCCACAGCACTCTTGGCAGAGTCTGTGGCATTTATACTGATTAAGCCACTAGATGTAAATCTTACCCAGTAAGGGAGCCAATGGATAACTGGGGTTTTAGGGCCTCTATCAAAATGTTTACTATTAAGTTTCCACTCATCTTAGGACATCACTGTGCAATTTCAGTTCTTGCACATAGCAGTGTATCAAAGGATGCTGTTTACTCACCATTGCTTTTGTTTTGAAATGCAAGAGTCACTTTTCCCCCTTGGAACTCGGTTTTCGGTTGCTGGAGAAGTCCCGATTCTCTTTAATCAGAGTTCCCCTCTGACGTTCAAATCTTAGTACTAATTCAAGAGGGAGTTATGATTCTGTGATGGACTCGTGACATTTCTTTTTGGGGGATATTAAAGGTCAGATCTTAATGCCTTTTGTGATATATGCATCTGGCTCAAGATCAGGCAGTTTTGAATGATGAAATTTAAATTGTAATTTAGTGAAGGGACATGAAATAAGAAACTACAGCTTTGCAGAAGTGCCTGAGATCTACACCACTCCCTTAGCATGTGTGTGAGGGTTTGAGGGTTAGAGCTGCTATTTAAAGTAATCTTTCAGGGATACCATGCTACTGTTCCAGAAATGAAAGCAAAAGCTTATCTTGCTTATATTCTGGTGACCTGATGTCTATCTTGGGAAACATAGATAATGCCATGGCACAAATCCTTGTCTTCTGAAAATCCTGGATTCAGATAACTATACCTTTTGCTTCCCACTTGGTCCAACTGCTTCAAAATTCTTGTCCTTTTTCTCAAACTTTATACAGTTTTTCATCCATACATAAAAGTGGATAGAAACATTTGAGTCCAAATATATTGGATTAAAGTTCTTTTTTCCAAATGAAACCAGCTCTTGCTTTACAACAGTTGAACCAGGCCTCTTGCCACTATGGAGGGATGTGTATGTATTTGTCATCTCTGACAAACTCTTGTGTGTATCCATCTTTCATTTCTTGCTTGCCCATCTCCCGGTTCTTTGCCTTTCCTTTCACCAGGTATGCGCGAGACCCTAGTCTTGATTCCCTGTCACAAATTTTTTTTCGTTTGCCATAGCTTTCAAATAGTATACTAATGACCATTCGATTCAATTATCGACTAAATAATTTGCTATTGCCATGCATTTGGGTTATCTCCATGTACAATTACTAATAACACAGCAACAAAAAGCCTTGTGGTGAATAAACACAAAAGTCTGCTTCCCCCTCAAGAGTAGAAATAGCTTTATTGACTTATGCATATTTCTGTTTCTACACTTGAAGTTCATTGTAGTAATCACAATGGATGGCAGTTTTAAAGGCTTAGTAGATGTTGGCCACTATGTGCTAACTGCTAAGCTTTCATTATGAAACATAAAGGGCTGGGGATGTAACTTGGCAGTAGAGCGCCCAGGTCTAACTATGAAGTAGTCAGAAGATTGCTTTTGGAACTTAAAACGCCCGCCTCCTGAGCTGGGCCAATTGTGGTCCTGCCCAAGAGGGAATCATCATGTGCTCAGCTTCTCGGCTTCGAGGGCTTCTGGGAGAGTGGGCACCCTGAAGCAGGAGTTCGGGGGCCAAATTCGTCCTTCTTCAGGGAGAAGACGTCAACGGAGCTCCTCTTATTCAACCAAACTCGCAGAATGAAGGAGGTGAAGAGGGAGCGGGGAAGTGAATCACCGTGAACAATTAGAACAGGAACACAGCAGAGCTGGGAACGGTGATGAGACTGACACTGGGGTCATTCCTGCCAAAGAAGTTCTGATGAGAAGGCTGGGTGTGGGCAGCCCAAACCTGCAGGCTGAGGAACAGCCGGATTTTATAATGCCAGGCACCAGGGCATTGCCAGAAGAATGAAGTCGGTGGCAGTGCTAATGAGGCTCAGGAGGTGATTCTGCCACCTGGTGGCAATAAAGACAAAGAGGTGCCTGCTAAGAAAAAAACAAGCTTCAAACTTTCTGGTGCACTTCTTGGACACCAACGCCTTCCCGGGTGTAGTCATTAAATAGTCCCCAGAATCTCATATCCCCCCCAAAATGATGGCATCTCCGCATCCTTAAAAATGATGGTATTTCAGTCATGTACATCGACAAAGCACTTACCTTTTGGGTCAACACTGCAGACATTCTAATTGATCACCCCTCTTGTTCAAAGCAGCATGGAGTCTTACAATTTCAGCTTGTGGAATACACCCAATGCTGATGGCACAATTGTCTGAAGGGTGACCTTGGCTCAGGCAATGGAACCTTCTTGAACAAGCGCATTGAGCCACAGATACTGTGAACTGAAAAAAGGATGAGCTTAAATTTGGATTCAGCAGCAGAGAGTATGTCTTGCTTCATGAGTCAGCAGATACCTCTGAACTAGACAGAAAGGAAGAGGAGGATGACGAGAAGGAGGAAGTAGTATCTGACAGCTAGCAAACTTAAGAACTGAAACCATTGACATTCTTCCTCCTTGGAAGACTTCTCTCAAAGAGCACTGTGGTGATCTCTGTTGCCTTAAGTCTTTCCTGTGTTGCTGACCAGCTTATTTTACAGTTTAAGAACACTAAGGTTTTGAAATTTTTTCCTGTGGCACATCAGCCCCATATCTGGCATTTATTTTCAGAAGAGTCACCAATTACAACAGTGTTCAGTAGCATTTTGGCCTTAGTTGCGTTCGGAACTGCTGCCTTAGAAATTCTTATTTGAAGGTGAATAATGGCTTGTTCTCGTAGTTTTACTTAAGCTTTGTGGATCGGTTTGTTTTGGGGCAAATCCCTAAACAGAACCTTAAGCTTTGGTTACCAAAATGACTTCCAGAACTTTGACCTGGCTGATCTTATCATAGAAGCTGATTTTGCACTTGGCTTTTTTGGGGGTAGGAAAGGAGGGGGGTTTACCACATGACCTCATTAGTGATTAACTTAACAGATGCTTTACTGGCACCTGTTTAAGTTCATGACTGCACAGGAAGATCTTGGCTACTACGGACGGATGCTTATAAATGAGAGGCTGAAATGCATTGTGGATCTGTTAAGAGAATTACTTTCTTTTTAGAACATGTGTATAAAATTTTTTGATCATCCTTTCAACATTTGAATCAAGATGCAAAACTTTATCTTTTTCTTTGAATAATGCTCTTAATGTGGTAGGATTCTTCATTCTAACATGTCTAACATGTCTAAAGGATATTGTATAACACATCTCATCCTAAAAAATTGTTCAAAGGTTTATCTACATCCAAGGCTGGAAATCAAGGGGGACTGTCCAGTTTCCAGATTTTCTACCAGAGGACTGTGTAAGTAGGAAAAGTCTCCTTAATTTGTATGTGTATACACATAGTGCACAGCTCTTTAACATGTGTATGACTTTCATGAGACTGTTCTGTGACATAAATGTAATACCTCATGATGTGCACGGGCCTTCTGGCATCTGAAAAGGTTCTCGTTTATGTATTTTGGATTAAAAAAAAAAAACTTGTAAACATAGCCCCCCCACCCCCAAAGACCTTGAACCAATCTTGGGCCACCTTCATCGCCATCTTCAGTGGGGAGCAACTCCCAGTTTTGGAACTCCAGCTGGCTAAGTACTCGGTTTCTACCTCTCCTTCCCTCCCCAGTAGCTGCTAACGCAGCATAGTAACACCCTAGTTAACCGGTATCTCTGACCTCAGGGTGGTGGTTAACAGATGACCTCACCTATTAGATGAGAAGGGAAACGGGAAAGATCAATTTCCAACCAAAACAATCCTGTTCAAGATTTTTTCCCCTCTCCCTTTCTGTTCTCCCACCCTCCCATCCCCAACGTATGTGAAACAAAGTAGTTTGCATGAACTAGGATTTTCTGAGGACTGAGACATCTGAATACATTACAGCTGTGTTGTGTTTCTCTAATCCCATCAATTTCTACTTATTCTCAATGTCTTATGTACTCCATTGTCTTCCTACTTGTCTAACAAAAATTACTTCTCTCCCTTCTGCTACTAGTCTTCCTGTTTAGATTTCTATTTCACACTTCCTAAGATGACAACTTTATCCTCGACACTTACCTCCTCAGCATATCATTCTTCTTACCCCTGGTTCTTTGTCCACCTCCAGAAACTGTAAACCCTTTTACAAATCTTCTGACTATATTGTAGATAATTCACCATTTTTGTATATTGTGTCCAGTGTCTTAATGGCAAACTTGTTTTTAGGGGTTCCATCATATCAAAGTAGACTTCAAGTCAAAGTCAATCAAAAGGGATTGAAAAGGACATTCCATACAAGGTCGGTGGTGGCGACTTAGTGGCGACTTAGAACAAAGCAGCCCTTACGGGAAAGGAACATCAGATGCCAGCGGAAATGCCTGTCAATTAGCCAGATCTCCTGACTATCGCCTGTCTATCAACAGGACCCCCTGGCCAATCCTGGAGTTCAGCCAACTCCCCTGACCAACTCCAAGGGGTCAAGGGACCCTAAAAACACCTTTTCCTGTCCCAAGCCTTTCCCTTCCTGCTGTAAGCCCCATAAAAGTCCAGTCTGGTTGAGCTTCGACGCGGTTTCTCCTCAGACGCTTCCCCTGTCCCCTCTGTGGGTCTAATCGAGTTCCTCCTGGGAGTGATATCTCAAAGCCTGTTCAGCGGCCCTTTTAAATCTGTCTTCTTTGGTCGCTGCCTGCCTCACCTGATCTGACACTGCTTAAAAGAACCATTCATCAAGACACAATAATAAATTCAGATGCTCCAAACAGTGGAGCATCTACATTCATCAAACTCCTATGTTGTGGTCTGACTCTCGAACTTAATTCTTTAACACCTCTTTCACCACTGGATTGACTGTCCAAATAGCTGAACAAAGAAAGCATAGAGCTCAATACAATAAATAACTTAAGAGTTTACTGATGGTCTATCTCATCCTTCAATGATGGATGCACATGGATCGTTCTTTAAAATAGACCAAATATGCCACAACGCAACTCTTGGCAAATACAAAAAATTAGATACTCCTGCCTTCCATCAGATAATGGAATGAAATTAGAACTCGATGATAAAACTAAAAATAAAACCTATTCCCACACCTGGAAACACTTAAACACTATGCTACTGAATGAACAATGGGCTGCAAAAGACATCAAGGAGATAAAACAAAAAAGATACAGATACAACATACAGATACAAAGCAAAATCTTGGACACTAGGAAGGCAGTACTAAGAAAGCTTATTGTATGGAGTTCATTACTTAGGTCACTTATTTGTTGACTTTGTTGTTGACTTAACATTAAATCTCAAAGTCCTGGGGGGGGGGAAATGCCAAAAGCAGAAGACGGGAAATTGATCAGAACTGAAATCAATGAAATTGAAACAAAGTTTGTTTAAAAAATTGACAAACCCTTAGCCATGCTAATGAGGGGAGAGAACTCAAATTAACATACACAATGAAAAAGGAAATATCTTCTGTATTTCTGTAGTGTCTACTGTGATAACTTCTAGTTATCTGAAAATGTGTACTCCAATAAAATAGGGAATATCAAAGGCATTGGCAAACTTCTAGTCATGATTAGCCCAAACCGAATCGGGATGGGTATATACAAGTTAAACAGATCTAAAGCAATGAAATAGGCTTCTGTTGGTGTCCAGATGCATACATAGAAGAGTTCTACAAGATCTTTAAAGAACTAGTACCATTACTCAGATCATTTCATGAAATGGAATGAGTTTGGAAGTGCTTTTTTTTTTTTTCTTTTAGGCCAACATTACCCTGATTCCAAAAACAGATGAAGATGCATCAAAGAGAACTTCAGACCAATATCTCTAATGAATGTAGATGGCAAAAATCCTCAATTTTGGCAAATCAAATACAAAATATAAAGTGCACCATGATCCAAGAGGTTTCATCCCAGGGATGCAAGGCTGGTTCAACATATGGAAACATAATTCATCAACAGACCTAAAGAATCACATGGTCATATCAATAGATGCAGAAAAAGCATTTGACAAAATGTGCAAAACACTAAAACTACAGTTCTTACAATTTTAATTGTTCCTATCTATGCTAAGCCCCAGGCCAACATTCTAAATGGCAAAAAATTAAACGTTTCCTCAATACTAGAAGAAAAATGCAAATTGGTGTAACTACTCTGAAAAGCAGTATGGAGACTTCCTCAGAAAACTCAGGAATGGAAGCACTATTGGACCCAGCTATCCTGCTCCTCGGTGTATACTCAAAGGACTTAAAAACGGCATACCCCAGGGACACAGCCACATCAATGTTTATAGCAGCACAGTTCACAATAGCTAACCTGTGGAACAACCCTAGATGCCCTTCCTAGATGAATGGATAGGGAAATTTGTGTATATATACACAATGGAACATTACTCAGCAGTAAGAGAATAAAAATCACAGCGTTTGCAGGTAAATGGTTGGAATTGGAGAAGGTAACGCTGATTGAAGCAAGCCAATTCCAAGAAAACAAATGCCAAATGTTTTCTGACAAGGATACTGATTCATAATGGGGTTGGGAGGGGAAGCATGGGAGGAGTAGATGAACTCTAGATAGGGCAAGGGGGATGGGGACAAGGGGGTTAAAAAATAGGGTAGTGATGGCCATCTCATTCCACCAAGTACACATATGAAGACACAAATATTGTGAACATTCTTTGTATAGAAGCAGAAATATGAAATCATGCTCTCTCTATATAACATGAACTGTAGTACATTCTGTCATAACAAACTAGAATAAAAAATTTTAAAGGCAGTGGGAATGGTTTAAGTCTTCAGACCCAACTAGAACTTAGGAACCCTCCAAACTTACGTATAAGTTACCCCTTAGCCTCAGTCTTCTTAGGCTGGGAAAATTATATTACCTGGCTAGTAAATTGCTTTGAAGTCAATAAAACCATAGTCTTTCAAATTGTTCTACATATTTTGAGGCATATTAACTTACTAGTGTTGCCTAATAATGTGACCTTATAATTCCCACATGGTTTTAAATTTTGCTTGGGCTCATTCTCAATTGGGATTCTTGGGTCAGTATGTCACGTGCTCTGGTTTGTGGGAGGCCTTATTTGCTGTAGCTTCAGTGTCCCAGAGGCTTCACTTTTCCAGTATGAATTCATAGATGTTGGAGTCTTAAACCAATTACAGTCTCCAAGTAAAAACTGTTTCATACTATCTGGTACATAGTAAGGCCTGGGACTCCCTAGATCTGACTTCTTGACTTCCTTGAACTGTCTTTTGTATAAGGGGAAAAAAAAAGAGGCAGGGTTTATGTAGGAATTCAAGTTCTGCACTCACCTGGGTCAAAGGTCTCATCTGATTTCTCCTCCCCCCATGGGTATTTAATGATTGTCCCTTGCTGTGAGGACCTATACCTTAGTCTGGAACATACTAGGGACTCTACTGCATTAGCTCACATGCTGAGTTCCTTTGGGGTTTTTGGTGCCTGGAAAATTTCTGGTACTTGAATTTGGCTTACATAGCTTAGTATCTATTTTGTCAGATTTTAGCTCAACTTGCAGTGTTGGTAGAACTAAATCAAGTACGCATTAGCATTTGACTAATCATTTTATAAAGTTACCCTTCTTGCTGGCAGAAGTACCTCTTAAACTGTGCATATGAATTCTTTGAGGATCGTAATCAAATTGTTTCCTACAGGGCCAAGAGCTGCAATTCTGCATTTTGAATAAGCTCCCTGTGATGCTCATGTTCCTGGTAACATTTGTAATGGTTGGAGACCAGCAATAACCTCTTCTAGGCTGTCAACTTATCAGCTACTGGGATTCATATGGTGAGATTGCCTGATAAAATCTCAGCTGACTTAGTTTCTCTAAGGGACTTTATAGCTCTTTACAACTTTCAAACTACTTTAAATATAAAGAATTTCCTCCTTTGGGGGGGAAAAGTCTTAATTCAAAACGGAGTGAAAGTATAAAAATTCAGAATTCTCGGTTTTTGACAAGTTTCCTTCTGCCCTTTTAGACGTTTTTTCCTCAAGTTGAAGCTTTGGGCAAATCGAAAGAATTTTGAATTCAACTTATCCTTGATAACATTCTTTGTCATTGTTCTGTGTGGCAATTTTAGCCTACAAACTTGATCTCTAGGATTCACAACCATAAAGAACAAGAATAGAGTATTTGGATTCCAACCACCTGTCTGATGAATCTTCAGAAGATTGTATTACCAAAGACTGAGGTGAAGTTATAAGATCTTATTGCTCCTAGAAATTTGGAAAATGCTTTTCATACTGTGTCCACATACCAGTCAACTTTGTCACTCTCAATACTTGAAAGGCTGAGGTTGTGGCTCAGTGGTAGAGTGTTTGCCTGGCATATGTGAAGGACGAGACTTGAATCTCGGCACCATAGATAAAAACAAAGGTATTGTCCATCTACAACTAAAACATTAACAAAACTCCTGAGGAAAAACAAGAGACTTGGGCTCATGGTTTTAGGTTTCAGTTCATTTGACTCCATCCCTATGGGCCTGTGGTGAGGCAGAACATTATGGTGGGGAGGGTGTGACCGAACAAAGGGGTTTACCTCATGGTAGCCAGAAGCAGAAAGAGGAAGGGGCCAGGGACAAGATAGTCCCAAGGGCATGCCTTCAAGTACCTGCCCCCTTCAACTAGGTCCCAACTCCTACAGTGTCCCTCGCCTCCCAAGAGTCCATTCAAACCATGAATCCACTGAGGTTGAGCCCTCCTGAATCCAATCACTTCCTAAAAGTCCTGCTTCTGGACGTTGATAATTGGGGACCAGGCCTTCCCCATACGAGCCCAAGGGGGAAATTCCAGATCCAAACTATAACAACCCCAAAATATAGAAAAGCAAATAGACTGGCATCCTGGCTTTTCTAACTTTAGTTCATAAAATGAAGATGTAAATAGTCAAAATGCCATAGATTTGCAAAACTGACAGGTAGAAATTCAAGCCAGTTTCTCTTGAGAAAAGCACTAGCTATCCCCAAGAGGAAAATCAATAACTAATGGATACCCTAAGCCACGTTTACATGATTTCACAATCCTAACAATTTCCTCCCAAGAATTTGGAAAGGAACGGTCAGGGGGAAGTCCATACCTTTATCTCTTGATGGGACGCGGCAGATCTGTAGAGTGTACCTGGGTAAGAATTCTTTGCCAGCTTTTTGATAGTAGTTCCAGAATCTCATCTGTAGGCTCTGAAGTGGGATGTCTCGGCTGTTTGCCAGAAACTGTAGAGGATTAAAAACTTAAGTTCTTATGCTTTATCTAATATAAGTTGACACAGGAGCCACTAGAAATACTCAAAGAAACACAGAAACTTGTATAATCTAACTTTGATCTCGGCAGATATGTAGAGGGTATGATCTCGTGACATTGGATGTTGGGAGAACTTAAAATACCCTGAACAAAATAGGCCTTGCTATGTCCCTGTGCCTTCAAAGATAAGGATATGCCTTTCCTCTGGGTATAGGGGTGGGTACCTCTCATGAGGCTCTGTGACCTACTTCAGGGGAAGTCTAGAAAATTCTATCTTTTATAGTCTCCATCACAGGAGAAGGGCGGTGGATGGTCAGAGAGCCCTCCTGTTTGTGGTTATCTCAAATGCAAAGGTGCCATATTTTGGTAATATATCCTAAATCTCTTTTAAATTCAGGGGTATAGGGAAAGTGTGAAACAGGATCTTACTTATGGACTTACAAGATCTATGGACTTACAAGATCTAGAGTTCATCTCATGACTTCTGGGGCCTGTGAAAGGGTGATAGGAAGAAGAATCAATGAGGTAGAGAGAGCCCTGGTCCGGGTGCCTGGCTCTGCGGGGAGTGGGGGGACTTCACATGCATGCACCTTGGGCAGGCACAGTGCTTCTCAGGTCTGTTCCTTCATCAAGGAAGCTGGGCTACCTGGACCATCTCCTGTTTTTATCTGAAGTCCTTTTAGTTTCCACCTCTTGACACCTGGATCTGTTCGCAAGCCAGTGGGCCACACGATGGAGGCCACCTTTTTATCACAGCCTTAGTCTGATTAGATAGGCCTCTAAACAGGAAAGAATGCACCCATATTCTATCTTACACAGGAAAATAGGCTTGAGACTTCTGTATCCTAACCTTTTTCTTTAAAGACAAGGCTTACTGAGTCAAATCATGGCCCCCACAAAGCATGTCCTCCTGGAGCCTAAGAATGTGGCATTTAGAAAAATGACCTTTGTAGACATAGATCTTAAGAGAAATGCATATTAGACTAGGGTGGGCCCTAAATCCAAAGACAAGTGCCATAAGAAAAGGGGAGGAGACAGCAGAGGTGAAGGTCAGATGAAAACTTAGGCAAAGGTCAGAGATATAGCTACAAGCCAAGAAACACCAAGGCCTGCTGGCAACCATCGGGAGCTAGAAGAGGTATGGAATGGGTTTGCCCTTGGAACCCGTTGGTGAGAACTAACCCTGATACAACCTCAAATTTTTTTGACTTCTGTCCTCTAGAATCATTAGAGAATAAATTTCTGTTGCTTTCAGCCATCCACCCATGGTAACTTGTTATAGCAGCCACAGGAAACTAATACCAAGAGTGTAACAGCAGCATTATTTATTGTAATGTACTAAAGTTGCACATTATTCTTCTTGACTATCTTACATAGACACTACAATTCCCAGTTTATAGGTTAGGAAACTCGGGCTTAGATTAAGCAGCAGGCATAGCTAATAATCAGTGAAACGGATTCAAACTTGGAGCCCACTTTTAAACCACCTGTCAGATCTGCCTCCTCCCTGACAGTGACATAGCACCCAGCAGCTTCCATCACTGCTATCTTCCCTGGCTGGTGGAATCTGCATGTCTTTCTCCACCATGGCTGGTGGTACCCAGTGCCTTGACTGGTGACAGGGCCTCTTAAAAAATCTAATGGGATAGGGCTTGTTGTCTTCGTGGACAAGTTAAACACTTCATTCAAACTGGGAAGCTGTGCTCTCCCAATTTACATCAGTATCAGGGATGTGAAAAGACAAGGGTCCCTTCAAGGAGGCCATGCGGAGGCTGAGGGGGTCCTTTCAGGAAGTCGGCTCTGAGAGGGTAAATGGAAGATGTGAAAGTGCAACTCCATTTTTGAAGGACAGAATTTAAAAATCTAGGGAAATGCTTAATCCCTAACAATAAGAATCTTCCTAAAGTGTTTTAAAAAGCAAGTTGTATTTCTCCCAGGGTACTTTGGGGCTTAAAGTCACTTTAAGATGTTCTCCTTTGCCTGAGGGAGCAGGTTTCCAGGGTCTTGTCCACCTGAGGTCTCCAGATGGCAAAGCCCCAGGAGAGGCCAGCATCCCCTTCAGCTGTTGTGTCTTGGGCCAAACCAAGGCAGATCATTATAACTATGTCACTGCCTTGTGCAGAGGGCCTGAGACTTTCCCAACTTTTTGTTAGGATGATCTGTTTAGAAACTGCTGTGAACTTTGAAAGTTTTTTTCCAAGCGCTATACTTGGCCTTTATGTTTGAGGGTACAAGGCCTGTTGCCAGGAGGACAGATTTCAAGGTTCTATGTGGTCAGCACTCAACTGTAGCTCTGGGAATTGATATTTGAAGTTTTCAGGAAGAAGTGGAACCTCTGATAAGGAACATTTGTAAATCGCTGTAGACTTCAATATAACTGCATTTGTCTCCACTACCTCTTAGTTTTTACAACAATCCTGTGATGGATTATCTTGGTATAACAAACTTGAAATGGAGGCCTCCTGGATGACCTTGGTGCCCACTTGCCAAATGACTGCTGAGGATGGGAACACTTGGCAAGTGAGTGCCAAGGTCATGAGGGAGGCCTTGTGAGCATACAGATGGCTTAGCTGCCAAAGCAACGAGGAGGAGGGGAAGAAGAGAACTGCAATCGGAAGAGATGGGTGGCTTGTCCACAAGGTATGACCTTGAAGGCTTCTTCATCACCACTTAGACTCCTTAGTTGTAAATGAGATGTATGAGTGAGATGATCTGAAGTTCCTTGAGCTCTAAAACTTGTGATTATAAACCCATTTCTACTACTAGAAAAGAGGTTCGAATGTGTCCTGGGGATGGCAGGTCAGCAGTGAGCATACTTGAGAGAAATGGTGTATGTACCCAATCTGAGTTCTACGAGGAAGAAAAACCCCAGGCTCAGAATCACCTAGTGTTTTTAGGTGACTTTTCCAATTCTGCAGTCTGAGCTTTCTGAACATTGAATTCAACCCTGAAATATCTTATTACACTAGCATAAAGGCTAAAAACTGGACTTCCTGTTGGTAGAGGTCAAAGCTCATAGGATTGAGTTTGAATCCATTTTCTAGTAGGAAACGAAATCTTTGCTACTAAGAGAATGCTACTTTCATCTCTACTTAAAATATCGGTTGACTATCTACACGTGATTCCATAGTAGTCTTATACCTAGAATTGGATAAGTTTTCAGGTTTCCTTTGATATAAATAGTGCTAGTTTCTAGTTTTCTGGGTCTTGCTGGAAGGAAAGGAAAAATGGCCATTGTTTATATGCCTGCTCAGATGGAAAATTGTCTTCTACAAAGACAATGGGATTTTAAGGGAAAGCTGCAAATAGTGGTCAGAGCACTAGAAGGGTGGTTTTTGGACTTGGAGCAAATAGAAGAATCCAGTTCTGTTTCTGATGAATTTGCAAACGTGACCTATTGGTTTCAACGTCAGATGTTCATATGTCAGTTTGATTTAGAGTGGCTAATTCTGAGGATGGGGAAATTGGGACGAAAATTTTGGAATATCGACCACTCATCGGCTTCCTAGTCTAGCATGGCTGTCATTTGTTGGCCCTACATATAAACTAGACACTTTCTTCAAGGAAACTAGAAAAAGTGGTATCTGTGTGCATGTAAGTAGTACCCACATCTCCTTAAGGAGAAAGGAGTGTTCAGTTTACATTTTATAAATCGTGACAGGTTTTGTCCCTTTAAACTTTGTTTAAACCAGTGGTTTCTCTCAATGTTTGAAAGAACTAAAATTGATAAAACTTAGATCTCGCATTGGCATTTTGCATTCTCTGCCTTGGGTTTGGGGTGAGGCGAGTGGCTGGGGAAGGTAGCAGAGTCAGATGTGCTAGGATGGGAAGTGATACAGGAGCCTGTGTGGACCCCCCCCCCCCCGAAGTCAAGCATCAATTTGGATGTGACTTGTACACAAGCAGTAGGTCTCTAGAGTGTACTTCTAGGAAGAAAAGGTTGACAGTGGGTCCTGTCAGTTCTGATGCCTGGGGCTCAATCTTACCAAGACACCCTCAGCTCCCTCCATTACTATAGTCTGCCTGAAATTTATCAGTCAACTGGTATTCGGGTGCCCATGTCCTCACTTTAGATGAGCAAAACTGTATAATGCGCCATTTTTGTGGCTTCTTGAAACTTCCAGTGACCAAAGTGATGGTTTAAAAGACTTCTTAAACAGAAGAGAACCTGAAGCAGAGTAAGATTGAATCTTTCCTCAGGATATGCCCTAGGCAATTTGCTAAATCTTAATGACTCATTACATTATTAAATGAAGATAAAAATCACTCTCGATTTCAGAGCATGCGGAGAGCTCCATGTGGTATATGGAAGCATACAGATGCTAGGAACATCCGAGTCACCTGTTAGGTTTTTCGTTCATTCTTCATGGAGCTGTGGAGTGACAAGGAATTCGGGTGCAAGAACTTCCGTAGGTAGCTGTACTGGGATATTCTTTCCCAGTTTTTCCTGTTAAACTCATTAAAACATGTCTTCTTGCTGCCCAAGTGAAAGGCCCTTTTCCGGTCTTTGCTGAGAGTATCTAAGGGCCTGGGCATCCTCTGGCTGGAGAATCCATTTTGTAGAAGGTCACATTCTCCATTGTGCTGTTGGAAGGGGTGTTAGCTTTTTGGCTGCTGTGACAAAAGGACCCGACTAACACAACTGGAGAAAGTTTGAGGGCTCAGAGTTTCAGAGGTCTTAGTCCATAGAAGTCTAGCCCCATTTCTTGGGGCTTGATGAGGCTGAACATCATGGCAGAGTGTGCGACAGAGGGTAGCGGCTCATATCATGGTGATCAAGAAGCAGAGAAACTCCATTGGCCAGATCCAAACATACTTCAAAGCCATACTCAAATTCCCATCTCCAGCCACACCCTACCACTTCAGTTAATCCCATCAAGGATTAATTCACTGAGGCTAAAGCTATAACCCAGGCACTTTCTCCAAACCTTCTTGCATTGTCTCACGTGAGCTTTTGGGGGGGAACCACATCTAAAACAGCGGGTTTGAAGGCGTTTGCTCAGAATAGGTTTGTTTGTAAGGACCAACTCAAGATGTATAGCTCTAGGAGTGATCTCTCATTGGATCTAAATCTAAATGGTACAGATTACTCCATGCCTTTTTAGGACTAAGTATGTTTAGTGTCCTATGTCTGTTTCATGCAATGAACAGCAGGTAGTAAGTAACCTGCAATCCATATAACTTCTCTGAGCTTGAGTCTCATCTGTAATATGAGGATAATGATGGCAGTTACGGAATGAAATAATGAATTTTGTGTAAAGTGTCTAGACTGGTACTTAGCATCTGGTAAGATCTCACTGTTATGGAATCGAGATAAAACTAGTTTCAGGTTTGACCTGCCATCTTTGATGGCTTGTTTAGGTTTGTCCCATGAGCTATAGTTCTCTCACTTCTAGTGATCAACCCAGTCTAGTACTTCATAAAGTTTTACAGGAATGCAGCCACACCCATTATATGCAACTGATGCTGAATGTTGTACTTGCAGCATCGTTGAAGTCAGGATATGGTCTATAAACCTAAAATATTGACAGTTTTACACTTCCTAAAAGTCTGCCATTCCTACATTAGACTCTTTAGTCAGTTGTTCTGATTTCCCTTCTCTAGCTGACTGGCTGCCTGATCTTTGATACATCTTCAATTGCTTTGTCCTCTACAGTTAAGAGGAATAACCAGAGAAATTTGGCTGTACATTTGATACAACTTAGTCCCTGAAAGTAAAATGATACTTGGTGACCCTCCTGCTCAATTAGGGATGACAGTAACAAATTACATATGTAATCATGTCTCCTGGAACATGACCCTGGGTGACATGCCTTTCATGCTGGCCAAAGCAGGTTTAATTTCCAGCTTATTCTGGCTCTCACCTAGAGTCTCATCTTTACCTAATTCCTGCTTTTTAATTTCTAAAAGGAGAAAAGTTAGGGAAATAAGCCATCAGATTAAGGTTTACTTTATATTGATATTCTCAAGATCTCTAAGACTCCAAGAATAGTAGATAATAGCTATTGCCCATTCTTGACACTTTAAGACCATAGCTGAATATAAAAATGTGAGAATGCAGATTATCCTAAAAACTATCATAAAAATGTCATCTATTAAAAAGTCACACGAATGGCTATAGACATTTGACATTGTTAACAATATAATGATGTGTTAAAATGCTACAGGAAGGATTATGTCAGTGTTTGATGTTTTTATAAGTTGCTGCTATATAAAAATGTCAAATAAGAATAATCTTATACTTGACATTTTTCACATGGTTTTTACTCTTAAAATAGCTCCGAGTTCTGGCTACCTTCTTGCTCACACTCTTGGCTTCTGCTTTCCATAAATTATCTATGCCCACCCATCTCAATGCTTTATTTCCTTCTGATTTTTTTTTCCCATTTAAAGGAGCTTTTTGTATTCCCATAACATTACATTCCTCTCCAATTTCTTAAAGAATTTTCCTTATATACAATAAAACACATTATAATGCCCAAATCCTGAAATAATATCCTCATCCTGGCCCATTTTCAGTCAGTGCTTTTCATGTAAGCAGATAAGGTACACGAATTCTTTCATTTGGAGAAATCATTTTACCTGCCTTCTTCAATCACTTAAAAATACTTGACCTTTCATGTTTTTTTTCTTTAAGCTAAATAGGTTCTTTGGTTACCAGACAGGCACTCCTACTCCATTAAGTACGTAATGAAGGGTGTGACCCATACCCGGCTCTCATCTGCTTGAGATGGGCAGAAGTTTTATAGAATGAATCTCTAAAGGAAAAGAAACTTGGGAAAAATTGTCAGTGTGTACTGTAAGCAGTGTAATCAACAAAACCTCCTAGTTTTGGAACGGGCTTGTTCTGAGTGTACACGGGTGGGTACATGTGTGCCATAGTTTATGCACATGTATCTAGGTGGTTTGGGATCTTATGTACTCTTTGGCTCCCTCATAATATACATGGAAGTCCTGTATTTCCATTTTTTTGTGAATATATTTTTTTTAGTTTAGACATTTGAAAAATAGAAGCGGTTTGCTTGGTTTTCTGAAGTCTTTGAAGATCATCAGGCTTCACTTCCGATTTCTAACTGTGCTGCAGATTTTCTCCTTACTAACCCTGGCCTTTATTTTTGCCTCAGTACGCTCCATTCTTGGGCAAAGCTAACGCCTCCACCGGTGTCTTTGAGATCACCTATTCCGTAGCCTGCCTGAACTTCATCCTATTGGTAATACCTTCTCTATCTTGCGTCTTTGGTCTGTCTCTTTTGCTGGTTAGAAAGCTCACCAATTAACATTGAAAAAGCAGATCAGAGTGAGTGGATAGATTACAGACATACAACTTATCTAGCTCCTTGCAGGCTGACTTTTTTGTTTCCCAGCAGGTCTGGAAACTGTCTAGCCATGTTCTGGCTCCCTCTGTCCTTCGAGTTTCCTTCCACCCTTAAGACCTTCTGGAAAAACCTTCTCCTTCAGAACCCCAGTGAGGCCTCAGGCTTTTCAGATCTAGGGGGCTGCCTTCTTTGCCACACCTCTTCATGCCACTACTTCTGCAGAAGTTCCTAGCAGTTCTGTCTTTAGTCCTCATTCTTTACCTGTGGGACCCCCATCTCATTTCCAGAAATGTTTCCTTTATGCCTCCAGGATTAAGATTCCCCAGGCTAATGCTGTTTGTCTATGCAATGGGATACATTGGGTTGTATAAGATGTGCTCAATATGTGCAGAGAGAAGTCCATCAGTCAAATAACTATTTGGGAAATACTGTCCCTATGACCTTACAAAAATCATGCACTATACATTTTAATTTGGGGAGATTGTCTTATTCCATTGCTCTTCTATAAACAAACCGTCTTGAGAATTCTCTCGGCAGGTCCCAAACACAAACTTGTATTACTAGTCCTGCAAAATAATAAACGGCTTTGGGCTATAAAACTTTTCAAATTTTTTTTTTCTTGCAGAAGGGATTTGCATGCTGACTCATTCCTACTATATTTACAACCTACTGCAAACCACTGCTAAGGCAAGATTTCTAATAAAGCTGTGGAAATTACATGCATTGCTATGGGGCTGAATACATTTACACTTGTATTTTAACATTTCCAAATTTATTACAGATTACCTTGTTTGTGCATGTCTATGCCTTAATGGTTTTTTATAGCAGAAAATAGTGGTTTATGATTGTATTCCCAGTAGAAATTTACTATGAATCTACCATATGGAGTGTTGCATAAAACTAAACTTGTAACCTGGGTGCTTTTATTGCTTAGCAAGATCTACTGTACATTACTGAAAATTAGTGATAATAGAAATGTCAAAGGGAAGTTTAGTTTATGAGGGTAGTCTTCATTTTGTGCTCAAATTATCAAAGATCTTTAAAGCAAAAATGATGCATCTTTTGAAGCAGTATCAGATCATATAACTGTTCATTATCTCTTGGGTTCCCTTATGCTGCTATTTGCTAAAGCAAAAGCTGGGCAAAGGGATAACAATGACAATCTGTATAGGGCCATCTTCCCTTCAGAACCAATGGCATCAATTTCTCATTTTTTCTGGCAGTCATAAGCCTTTGGAACATTCCATGAGCAGTGGTCATGGAAGCTGTTACTGGAGCACATGGAATCTGTCCTCACTTTTCTTTAGCAGTTATTCAACATCATACTTGAATAACTTTAGGTACCCATTTCCACTACCATTTTTTTTGGTTCAGAGAAAACGTAAGGGCAAGAACAAAGACTCTATATTTACATAGACCTATTTGTATTGGATTCCCCTGGTGTAACCTGGACAAGCATTCTGGAAGACTTTTCTTTTTCTTGCCAGTTTCTCATCCTTTGGGTGGGGTAAAAATTAAAGATAATTAAAGGTGAGGTTAGAAATATCAGTCTATAATTATAGCCAGGAGATGTTCCAACAAACATATTAGAAAGTAAACATTTTGATACCTTCTACTATCCTTTATAGTGAATACTTGGAAAGCTTTTGACAATTTTCCCTTACCACTGCATCCTCAGGAGAAACGGGCATTATAGGTGCAATCACATTGAAGAATCAAAGGAGTTGAAGGGGAGGTCTGTGCTGTTAAGGATTCTCAGGAGTTTGCCGCTGTGTTCGGTCAAGAGGATCAGAGCAGAGTCCAATGCTCTGCACACTGGAATCATGGCCCTGGACATCTGCTCATGCTCAAAGGTATATTGTGCAGACTAGATGTTATTGCTCTAAGTATGAACATTTTGTGACTGGCTTTGCAAATGTAAAAGGACTACAGAAAGTTAACTCATCTGTCCAAGCTGACTTTTAGGTGTAGTTGTATCTCCAATGGAGACATCTTGGTGATAGGACTATCTGAACTTAGAATATTTGTATTTATAACTCCAGTCTGATAATTTAAGTTTCAGCAAGAATTTTAGCACCTTTGCTACAAACGGCAAATGGTTTTTAAAAACTTGGTATACGTGTGAAGCATATTTCATGCAGACTGTGGAGGACTTGAGGAAACCGTTAACATCAAAAATTCATGGGCAAGATTGTTCTATGTTCCTGCAATGTCTTCGAAGCTTGATCTTCTGTGCGTCATGTTTGTTACCTATCTGAATTTCTTTCAGAATGAGAAACTACAACTTTCTGCAGGATTGAATGTTTGGTTGGTAGTTTTTAGCCATCAGACAATTGGAGTTTAACAAGATTTATGGAAAAATCCAGTATTGGTAAAGTAATTTTTATAACAATTAGAACCATACTTAATCTCATTGAGCTTTAAGGAATGAATGATGAGGTGCTAACCATGGCTAGAAGTTTACCTGTTCAACCAGTTGTTTTGCTATTCTATAGATAACTGCCAATTTAACTCTTCTGAAGCCAGTGGTCAAAGTGTTAAAATGTTGAGCAAAGCTTCTCATTAGGTATCAAGTTAAAATTGGGACACTCTTCAGCACAGTAATCTTCCAAAGTGGATCTGTTTTTCTCCTTGGAAAGTCTTCACTCCTTTTAATAAGCTAAAGTGGAAGCATGGACTCAAAAGAGCAAACAGGTTTGTGTATCAGAATACTGGGGCACTGAATTGAGTTTTAGTTGTGCACTATAACTATTCTTTGGACAAACTTTAGTTTTTGTGTGAGTAATTGAACCAGGGGCGCTCAACCACTGAGCAACATCCTCAGGTTTTTGTCTTAGAGACAGTCTTACTAAGTTGCTGAGGCTGACCTTGAACTTGCAATTCTTCTGCCTCAGCCTCCTAAGCCGTTGGGATTACAGGCATGAGCCACCTTTAATCAAAGATAGAATACTGATTTCCCATAAGACTTACCACCCTCTCTCAAACCTTCCTAGTTAGAAAATTACATAGCCTGAGAAGTAAATGATTTATATTACATTTCATTTTAATTCACTATTACAAAATCCAACAGCTCAAAGTAGCGACATCTCCCAAACCAGGCACACAGGCACCCAGAAGACATTTTTCAATGCAGAAATGAGCAGACAGCTTGAGGCTATGAAGAGAGCAAGAAACTTGCATAATAGAGCAAATGAAAGAACTGAAAGGCTTTTGCATGAAAAACTGCTAGTAGATCTTAACACTATCTCAATGTTTCATCAACTATTTCAATTCAAAAGTTTGCTTTTGGCCTGAAAATACACTCTGAAAATGGGCTCTGGTATCCTGGAGACTATAAACATTGAGGAAAGGAGAGGGGAAAACGTATAGCATTCTCCTAATGAGATGCTTGCTATAAATTTAGTTTTAGCTTGCTCATGTATTTGTTCAAATGACCAACTTCTTGGTCAAACATGTGCTTTGCAGGTGCTTCTGCTTAAAAACACTTTTCCACCAAGAGAATGACAGAATATTCAGTTGAATAAGTCAATTACCATCATCTCAATTGCATCTCTGCAGCCTTTCTTGGAATAATAGTCTGCTACAATAACAAACATGTTGACTCTCTGGAAATGTATGAAATACTTGTGACGGTAACTTTTTTTAAATTGGCATGTCTCTGGTGGGAAGAGGAATATATCAGAATCAACTGTGTGGTTTTTCTTAACCTATACACCCTACCTCCCAGATACGTGGCCAGGATCTCTGGGTGGGGTGGTAGGATGAGGTATGTGAATAATTCCCCCAATGGTGCTCCTTCCTACGTTGACCACCAAGTCATGTGTCTGAACTTATAAACAAAACAATAAAAAGGCTCTTTCCTCCCATGTGCTCTCACTTAACTGGATATCTGGCCACTAAAAGTTTTCGTAATGAAGAATTAAAAGAATACTTATACTAACTTTAAAGTAGTACAAAAATAAAATGTATTAAACCTTTCATGATATTTAGAAGTATTTATCACCGATTAGTAAATCTGTGGACTTTGTCAGTCTTCATTTATTCTCATAATTGCTGTAGATACCTCTTTATTCCTGTAAATATCAATTGAACTTAGACTTAAAACATTCTGGAGTGTAGAAGACACTAAATCTTGAGTCTCATACCAGCTTGGTGTTAAAAGCTTTTGAAGATGATCTCCAGATATCTTTTGATCCTTGTTCTAGCCACAAATAGACTCTTATTCAGACTTAAGACAAATTTCTCTCGAATTCCTGCTCATCCTGCTTTCTAACAAAGATTGAAACTTTCTTGTTCTACCTCTTATACCCTCATAAATAAAAGGAAGAAGTCTATAGTTTTTAGGCCCTCAGGATTATAATTCAGTTTCTTCTAACATTTTACTAAGATTTAACTTGCATCATAAATGCAATACAAACATTATTTTCTAACTACAAGCTTAATCTGTACTAGGATTTGAGTTTCATTTTAAGTCTTAAACTGATTATAATAGGGTTTTAGACAGTTTCTGGATGAAACTGAACTTAATAGTTTATTCTGGCTCTTCTATCTCTAATGTAAAATCATTGCTATAAAGAATTTGTAATTGAGTTCCAAATGTATACTTGGGACAACACTAGATACTTCATGTTCACATTTATCTAATAATCCTATTGAATGCTATGATAACTATTAGTCACTATTCATGGAATACTTCCTAGATATTAAAGACGCAGGCATATTTCATACAGGCAAAAGTAACATCCACATCTTGCCAGTGAAGATATGGAAAATTGCCAAGGTCAAGTATGTTTTCCAAGGTTGCACATCTGATAACACCAGCATTTGTAATTTTCATCACTGTAATTCGATACATTGTTTCATAAATGATCCCTTTGTTTTTATCCAGTGCAGTATTAGAATAAGTGATCCATTTTCATGGTGATCTTGAAGGACAACAGTTTTCATACACTAAGCTATAGCATGCCTACTATATTCAAGTTTCATTGCTTTAGTTACACGTTCTACAGACTTCTGTTGTAACCTATATTGATGGGTGATCTGGCAGTGGGTCCTTCCATGGTGATCAAACATGCACATGTCAATACAAAACCAAGGACTTTCTTTGTTCATCTTTCCTTCATGTCTAAATATTGAGCTAAAATTGAGCCATTGAACATGGAGTTTATTGAAGTCTGACACTTCCAAGATTTGTTTAGCCAACTCCAACTACTCTACAAGCATCAGTCAAAATGCATGAGAATCCTAGGAAAGGTGATGGTTTTTTCTTTTTTTGCACAGCTGCCCTGCAGAAGGGGATCACATGACCAGGCTCATCTTTGCAGCATGCTGGAAGGAACAGACCTCTCGAAGTCTGTCACCAGCCTGAAGGATGTGGGAATGTCACATTATTCACATACATTTGATTCTTTTCCTGACTTTGATTTTTGCTCTGGCATTTGTCTAAAGACAAAGCTGTCGGCACCTTCATCTTGTTCACCTTGTTGTCTTGCCAAGGGTGAGGGTTTAAGTTCCCAAGTGCTTGTGTTTGGCTGTGAAATGGCAATGGACTATCCTTTAGCCACCCTGCCAGCCCATTTTATGGTTCTAATACAAATCTCAGTGGAACCTTTTCTCAGTTTCCTGGCTCCTAGTGGTATTTGGGTGATGGCCAGAGACCAATGTCCCACCCAGCTGCTCTGAATTTGAGAATTGATGGATCCTTACTTTCATCAACTGTCAGTGATGTAGCATCCAAGTACTCCCTGCTTGATCTTTTTTTTTTGCAAGCATTAATTTCTTATTCTATATCTCAGTAGCATCCAATTCATAAGTCAGATTGCCTAAGACCCTGGCAGAGGAAAGCTTCAACACTGTTCTCGTCTGTATGAAAGGAAAGAACCCAGTGGCCTGGACAGAATCCATACTTAAGCTAATGGGAATCTCCTCACAGATCTGAGAAATGCTGGTAAGAACACTATGTTCTTTGAGTGTGGACTTCATTGGTGACTTGGTAAAGGAAGTCTGAGTTGAAGAATTCAGTAGTATACTAGAAGTATTTCAATTAATAGGGTCCCCCCCAATTTTGTGACACCTACTCATCCCACTTAACAGACGCCTTAAGCCCCTGCTAGGGAAGCAGGAGTATTGTGGTTTGGCAGGGGAAAACTGACCACCTGGCTCCAAATCTTGGTTCCTCCACTTGAGTTCTGTGATCTTGGACAAGTAATTTAATTTCTGCTTCAATTTGTCCATTTGTAATATGGAAATAATGTCCTAAGATCGTTTTGAGAAACAACACAAAGGAAGCTCTTGGTATGTACAAACCTCTTTATAGCCATTGTCTTTACTAGTCAAAGCACTCTCTACTGTAGTCACAACTAAGGATAGGTCCTTTCCCTGAAACTGATAATGCACTGAAATAGTCATCTCTGCTTTTGTTTCTCTGTAGTTTAAGTAATGGTATGGAATCTCACTTGACTATTTTATTTTCCATGTTCTTTCAACTCGGATTCCATTAATACAAGCTGGAGTCTTTTTGGGAAGAGATGACTCTGCCTGTATAGTCGAGGAAAGCCTCTTAAAAAGGCCTCTCTTGACCCAATCTTGATGCTTACCTCTTATCACATTTTGATTGCCTCCCATCATCCACCTTCCAACCACAAACCTCATCTAGTTTCTCAGTAAACATAGGCCCTTTTGCAATTCAGTGCTTCAGTGCACTTGTGTTCCTGAATTGCATTTTTTTTTCTTGATTGTAACCATCTGGATTTTATTTTTGAACAGTGGCTCATGTGCCCCTAACATAAGCTGGAACCCACGACACTGGCTTCTCCAGCATACCCCCCCCCGCCCCCGCAACTGCCACCTCTTTCACTCCTGACCTGCACTTTACTTATCCTGATCACTTTTTACCCTGATCCTCACCCAGAACTTGTTTGCATTATGAAATGCATGGTGCATTACAAGTAGACCTGAAATTCAATGTGTTTCATAATTTTTACATAACTAGCTGATCAAGCTGGAAATATCACAATCCTGATACACATTCAACATACATGGGAACATTGATAGGTGACATTCACCATATCATCTAGAAATGATACCCATATTTTGAAAATGAATACTATATCAAACTGACAACCTTATTTTCCAAAGGTGGAATTAAAGTTCTTTAGGGTCTCAGACAAGTCTAGCTAAATAGCACAGTACCCACTGATTACAATGATTAATCATGCAGGTGTTATTTCTGATTGCACTAACTTGAGCTGGAGGCACTTGACAATAAGCAAAGACCTAGGGAGTCCCTGTGGCTTCAGGGTCCCTATGACAGCCACTGCATGGACCATGTAATTCAAGACGATACTCTCATGTGGCATTTGGCAATCCTTCACTCTGAGAAATCACAGAATCGTGAGTCACTGGGATTATCTCCAGGCTTCCCCAGACCCCCAGGGTGCTCTTAGGCTGACCATGAATTTCTGAGAAGCCCATATGCTGAGCTTTTCTAGAAAAGTGTTCACAATCCCTCTTGCCAGAATAACTTTAACATACCACTGCTTCTCATCCACTGTGGTACCCAGGGAGGCCACAATTAACAAATACCCATGACCTTGAGAAAGTCAATGGGCTGAATAATAATCAGGACTCCTGGCAACTCTAAGCTGCCTGGATTTTCCTTCTGTTCCCCCAAAGTCTTTCCTCACTGACTCCTATTAGAAAATTCTTCATATTGTGCTCAACAGCCTGTAAATACCTTAAGGTGTCAATGAGCGAGAACTGAAGATTACAGAGCTGCCATCCCAGTTCTTTCCCACTCAGCTGGAGAAGGCTTCTGCCAAGACTCAGATGTTGGGATCTTGGTAAATCCTTTAAGGATTAAAACTGAGCCACTATAGTCCATCTTCAGCTGCAGGATGAAATTGAAACTGGAAGGCAGTCTGGTTTTGACAGACTTGCCAGAAGCCTTTGTAAAATGCTTTCATCAAATTCAAGACTTCATATAGAAAAGAGCTTGACAAAAATGTAGAGAAATGTGCAGTTATACATGATTGAGCTCATGAGATCTGCTGTACCACCTAGTGCCCATCTGAAGATACAGTTATCTATCATGAACTTAAAAACTATCCATCATGGAGCGGGGGAAAATAATCCAGCCTCATTCTGATCCTCTTCCACCAGGGCCAGAGCAGCTCTCTATAAAACTTGAAGCATGGTCCTAAGGTTGGACCGCTCAGAAACTTTGAAACATCTCAGACATAGCAGATTGCCTAAGTTTGAATAAATGTCTTAAGTCATGTGTTGGCTTGGGTGACATTTTTGCATGAGAAAATCAAATCCTTCAAGGAAAAACTGGTTCAGGATTTTAGTCAAATACTCATGGAACAGAATTTATGAAGACGGGAAATGTTACACAACTCCCAAGAGAATCTAAAAGGTCAAATTCGAAAATGAATGACCTAACTGCATCTATACAGGGATTCAGTTTATCTACCATGTGTGGAGTTGGTAGCTTTCTGAGTAGCTCTCCAAGAACTACATTTGTTTGAGATACTTGGTATGACAGTCAAGCTCACACATTGGGTCAAGTCTTTTTGTGGCATGACCTTAGAACTACTTAATATTGCCATGTCTCTCACCTGTAACTATGAATATTGAATGAGTTAATAGATGCAAAGATCTTAAAATGGGATCTGACCCCTGGGAAGAGCTATGGAAGTCTCTTGGTCAAACTTGGATGTCTAAATTTGGAGCTTTGACTAAACAACCCAAGGAAAAGTAAGAACAAAAAGTCAATCATTTAGAACTTAGTCTGGATTAGTTCTCTGTTCTGAGGTGCCCTGGGAATCATGAGGAACTTGGGAACCTAGAATAAGGGGAGTTCAGAGGAAGATACAGGTGAGATGAGAAAGCAAATGTTTGCTTGAGTTTGATTTGGGGCAGCTTTGCCTGTTTTCTAGCTTCCTCAAGGATTCTGTTGGCAAGCCTGGTGTGGTGGCACATGCCTGTAATTCCAGAGGCTTGGAAGGCCGAGGCAGGAGGATCACAGGTTTGAAGCCAGCCTCAACTTGGTGGGGCTGAAAGCAATCTAGTGAGACCCTGTCCCTAAATAAAAAAAAAATAGGACTGGGGAGATGGCTCAGTGGTTAAGTGCCCTTGGGCTCAATTCCTGGTACCCCCCTCCCCCCCAAAACAAACAAAAAACCACTGGCAGATTCTTACTCATATTCCTTATTTAGCCAGTGTTGGCTTTTGAAAATATGAATTCTCCTAATTTTATTCACTCAAGGCCCTGTCTTTTTTGTCTTAAAGATATTGTAATTCTACACAAACACAGAAATGATGAGGTGGCCACCAGTGTCCGCATAGGAGAGAGTAGTAGGCAGATTAACCTAAATAAAGACAATAGTACTTGACTGTGAAAAGCATTACTTTTATAATACAAAAACAAAGCACAAAAAATAATATGGAAGTGGTATATGTAGAGTGCTGGTGCTAATCAGTTTAGAATGCTGCCGGACCATCCAGTGGTTTTGAGACCCTTCAGCCTGGTTGATAAGATACTTTCAGCACCTGTTCCCTTCATAACATTCAGGCAGTCTGGACGTTGTTGGTTTTGTTCTACATGGGGTAGATCTTTGGCTTCTCTAGATAGGTAAGATGTTTCTTTTTAATGAAAGATCCCTTATGGTAACTTTCAAAGTTGAACATGCAAGGAACTTACTTGGAGTCTTATGGCAGAGATTGTCCAGCCCTATGCCAGTTTAATTATGGAACTGGGGCTGAGAATGTTCTCAGGTGGGGCTGATCCTAGTAGTTCCAGGACCATGCTTTAAGAATCGCCACTCTAGAATGTGGGTCATTAACTGTACATTGAGTCTTCTGGGGGAACTTTAAAAGAGGGAAGAAAAACTAGTGCCTGGGTCCCGCCCCCAGAGATTCTAACTTATGCAATTTTAGGGAGGCCTGAGCACTGGAACATATTGTAAAAAGCAATATTTATAGGCATGTTACTTATGACTAAACCAGTTGCGATTTAGGGGGAGAAAATAATTTACTGTATAATCCCAAGATTTTTATCTCGGGTATATCATAGAAGGGAGGATTAAAAATACTCTTAGTTGCCCCTGCCACAAAAAAAAAAAAAAATCCCCAGACTTTTCAGAGGATGCCTGTACTGGACTCATAAGCAAAAGCTTTTTTTTTTTTTTTCTGTCTGCCTTTGGGATCTATAGGAAAAGAAACTGCTGCTTGAAGTAATAGGAATACTTGTGCGCTGTCATGGGTGTAATGGGAAGAATAAGATTTCTATGGGTATTAAAATCTTAGCCATTCAGTGTGAGGTGACCTCTCCTCTACCTTGTAACTACAGAATTAGGGGTGCTCATGCCCCTGTGTATCGAGGGTTTTGTTCACCCCAGGAAAGTGACTCTGGATCAGCTAGATAGAAGTTGGGCTATAAAACCTGTTAATACACTGCAGAAAAGGCTGATAATCGTGCCTCTTGTCAGACTCTCCGAGGCCATGTGAAAAAAGACACTTAACTAGCTGTGGCCTTTACTTTATTTGATAAAGTGTAGTTTACTTTCTACTTGAGGTTTTTATTGACCATAATAATTCTAATTGAAATAAACATTTTGATTACAGCTCTGTTCTGCAACTGCTTAATAGGGAACTAAAATAACTTTCAATAATCATTTTGTACAAATGGGATTCATTTAGGCTGACAGTTATTCCAGGCATTTATTGGCATGCGGCAGGCTGGGAGTGTTTCCGAGTATAATTACGGGAACATTTTACACTGGGGTTAACCTTAGCAAAATGACAGACTGAAAAGTGGTGTAAAGGAGCAAATAAAACCCATAATCTTCCATAGAAACTCATAAATGAATCCCCTTTCTCCACCGTCTCTGATGCCCAGGGCTCCAGTTAAAATTAAAAGGAGTTTTCTTTTGAAACTGACAGTCTGGCTGCAGGAACACTCTTTAATGAAGGGTATACTGCAAACCTGGTGCACGTCGAAATGGGGAATTTTGTAGCCACTAACTATTCTTTGGATTCAGCTTGGAGACCTGGCTGAAGGTGGCTTGGCTGGGGGAGCAATATTTTCCTTCTGTCCAGCAAGAGTTCCAGGTCTTATCCCTCAGCCAAAAGGAAGAACGGTTCCTTGTCATCTACCTAGATAAAGGGTCAAAGGGGACTGAAAGATCAGCTTGTTTGGGGTATTGACCCTTCTGAATGTCCTTCACCGCAAGGGTCTATCTTTTCTTTAATCTTCGGTTTCTAGCCCCAAATAAATGATCTTGGCTGTCTGAAATCAGAAACCAGCATCCTTGTGGATGGGATTAATAGACAAGACCAGCTTTCCCCAAAGACAGTGAATCATCCCTATTACATCTTGTTGTTCATTGTTGCCAGCAGAGAATGTTCAGTCTAGTGGGCAGTTAAGTTCCAGATCGCTTCTGTGCCTGGTGTTTCTTGAGGGATCCAGGCTCTTCTAGACGAAAGATTTCACCCAATCTCCAAGAGGCTCAAGGGTGATCTTAAGTCCAACACAATTTAAGCAAGTTCATGGTTATGTGTGCTGCTACTTTTTGTCAAATGCTGTCTTGAAGAAAAACTGGAAACCCACTGCTGAAAACAAATGTTTTTGAATGACTTAATGACTCACCAGGTTTTGGATATGGCAACAAATTTTTTGCTAGTTACTGTTTGTTCATTAGAACCAGCTGCTATTCTAAGGCAGTCCTCTGCTTCCCAGCTAAAGTGGGAGAGGGGGACACTTGGCACGCATGTGGGCCATGGATGTTGTCTCCAAATTGCCTCATGAGCACATTCTAGGGCAACACTTCCGTCTCTGGGGTACTCGGGTTACCTCGTGGGCTTTCACCTGTAGCCACCATTCCTTCATAGATTTTTCACATACTCTGACCAAGGCACCTTCTTGTTCTTTGAGCAGGTTTGGCTGCATCTTACAACTAAAATTAACTAGTAGATCGACACTTGGTACTTCTACAATGACACCCAAAGGTAATAAGATCGACCAGTCATCTGGATTGGGTGACCAGAAGGACACTGCCTGTGGCTAGCAAGTGATTCCTATTTTAAGTTATTCTAGGTACAAGTTGTCGTCTACTGGAAATGGATTAGGTTCCAAGCTTGTTAATGTTCTGTATGAAACTGGTGTTATTTCACATGCTCTACAAGGGGTAGCAAGCTACTTCATCTAGACTTACATACCTATAGCTCATTCTAAGCCATTTTATCTCAATAGACAAATTTGGTTAGCATTGCCAGGCTAAGTAATATTTATACTGCTTTGTGTTATAACAGTTTTGAAAAGTATTGGATTTCCTCAAAGGCAAAGCCCACTACTAGAATTCCAGATGAAATAAATATTCTTATTCTAACTTCATGCAACTAAAAATAGGATCTAGTATCAGTAAGTGGTTAAGCCACATACCAACATAAAGGAATTATTTCCAGACACTAAATTACTTCTAGGAAGCACCTGGAAGAGTTTGCCTGTGAATTGACACAGGTCACCCCACTACTCTTAAAATTGTCTATAGGCATTCTTGCTTTTTGTGAACCTGAATGCAAACTCATCTTGTTTGCATAAGTCTTTCCTTTGTCATACTAGAAGCTGTCAAGTAGTATACACTTAATCTTTTTACAAAAGTCTTTGGAGGATACCACTTCCATAACCCTCTGTGTATTCCCTATGCCCCTAAAGTAAAACACTATGCTTTCATATTATAAATGAGAAAATCAACATAGTCTCTCCAGGGGAATGATAGAGTATGAATTAGACATTTCTTTCTACCTGCAAAACCAAGGCTGATTTATTCATGCTAATTAGAATTTGTGTCTTCCTTGGATAATCTTGTCTACCTCTTTGTGGACACAAATTTGACAGAACTAGGGCACACAAGACAGTGGAGTTTATTACATTCAACACTTACTGGAACACACACATTTCTCTGCAGGAAGAATCCTGTCCATAAGTTTATGGAAGACCAAAGGTGTGGGAAGAGCTACCTGTGAAGGGGTGCAGATCCTAATCTAGGTTGTAGAGAATATCAAATGGAAAAAATAGAATTGTAGAATGTTTAGGCTGAAGTGACTTTTGTGACTTAAGTTTTATATACTTGTATTTAACAACTAAGCATTCCTGGAAATCTGGAACATCTTCACGAGTGTATCAACTTTGAACTTGCATAATTGTGACTTCTGCAGATGATGACTCCTTTTGTCTGCATTCTTTGTGGTTGGGAAGTCCTCGACTTCCCATTGGCTTGATTCCTATCTTGGGCTTGACCTCAGGTCAAGACTATGTACACTGGAGGGGGAACTGTTGATCAGCAGCCTCATAGTGCCATACTGTGTGTGGTTCTTGGTTGCACAAATAGTTTGTGCTCTAGTCTACACTTAGAGAATATAAATTGACCACTGATTGTGATCAGTGTTTTCTCATGGGCCTCTGGTTTTCCCACCTCCCCAGTTTGGAAAGAAAGATGTCTGCTGATTCATCTTTAAAAGAAATGCAACTGCAACTGCAAGATACCTACATTCTTTAAGAAATATTAAGAAATGTTCACTGGTATCGGGGTGCTAGCCACGAGAGAAAGGACAGGTTGACATCCAAGAAGTTATCCATCCTGAGCTAGATCTTGCCTTTTCTCATACTTATTGGACACCTGTTGTCCCTTCTTGCTCAAGGTGTCTGTAGTTCTCATTATCTGAACCATTCCTAATTTCTATTCCTGCTTGTCACTGCTATGAGTTGAATTATGGTGCCCTAAATCCATGTTGAAGTCCTAACTGCCTTTCCTCATTGTGTGTGCAATAACCTCGTTTCCAAATGACAATTGGTCCTATTGGAGTAGGGTGGGCCCACTGTTGTCCTAATAAAAGGAAATTTTGGACAAAGTGGGATGCCGTGTGAAAATTGGACTCATGTTGCCAGAGCGGAGGAACTCTTCAAGTCGGGAAAGAAACCTGGAAAGAAACCCTTCGCAAGGGCCTTCAGAGGGAACATGGTCCAGCCACCACATAAATTTTGGACCTCTGCCTCCAGAGGAGTAAGGCAATAAATTTGAG
Source organism: Ictidomys tridecemlineatus (assembly GCF_052094955.1). Taxonomy (NCBI): domain Eukaryota; kingdom Metazoa; phylum Chordata; class Mammalia; order Rodentia; family Sciuridae; genus Ictidomys; species Ictidomys tridecemlineatus. The sequence goes on along the minus strand of NC_135478.1, from coordinate 149,631,295 downwards.
CCACCCACTGTACCGTACTTCGTTAACAGGAATCCTAGAAAACGGTCTCACTACCACTTCTCCACTCTTCCTCCCCCTTAAACAAAAATACATTAGCTTTTCTATGTTTCTTCCCATCGCCATCTTAATTGACAACAGCTTAAATCTCTAAGCTATGCTTGGACTAGCATAAGGGAAGGATCCTGTGCTATTCTGCTGCATCCACCTCTGAACAAGATGAGCTAAGCACACAGCTGCTTACTAAAGGCAGTTGCCGCTGCTGCCCATGGTCCTGCCTTGGTGTGTGTCGGGAGTCGGCAACTTCTACAAAGTTGGGAATAAAGGGAATCTTTTTTTCCCCACATCCAGCAAGTCGCCTACTCTGGCCACGTTGTTGGCATTGAATCCCAACCTGCTCTTAGATTGTTCTGCAGTAACTACAGCTTTTTATAACTTCCTTTTCTTTCACCCTAGAATTTCCTCAAAATCGGTCTTCAATGACTGGAAAAGAACCTCAACCCATTTATTATCGCTTTCAAACACTTTATTCAAACACAAGAGAATCTGCAGGCCCCTCTGGGAGCCTTGATGTTCCGGAGGAGGAAGAGCAAGAGGGAATGCATTTTTTTTTTTTCTTGCTCACAGCAGCACCTTGAGGGGCTTGTGCCCAGAGAGCGACATTTGTCCGAGAGTAAACACTAAATTACATCACAAATTAACATTTTAAAATTAAAGCTGGCATTTCTGACCTGCCTGTTGGCAGCCACAATCATGCAGAAAAGTGACATCATTTATGACACTGGCAGTTAAGAAGCCCAATGTTTGAGGTTGTAAAACAGTTTCCAGGCCTGATTTAATATCGATTTTTGCTGTCGGGCTAACTTTAAACATTTGTTTAAATATTAAACAGCTTTCTTTTTAGTCTTCATTTCTGTAGCTTTAACTCAGTGTTTTCTGTTGTAACACACCCTCCTACCACCCAGGCTAGAGTCCATATCAGACTGACCTATCTATAGCAATATTCCTTGATTTATTATCCTAAAGGTATATCATGCATGCAAACCCTTTCTCTTTGAGAATGACCATCGTGTTGCTGTATAGATATAATTCCTGTCATGTGTTAGTATATTGTAAAGCTATCATATTGGTACATTGTTAGATCCAAGGAGTTGAAGCCTGTATGGAAACCGGGTGACTTCTCACAAGAATACTTGTATTGTTCATTGTTTGGCCAGTAGCTTTGGGGGACAAGCACACTGGACTTAGAAGATGGAATAGGGCAGGCATGCTCAGAGGGTTTTTTTTTTTTAACTAATGCAACCTCTTTGTTTTATAAGTTTTTTGGTGGGGTGGAAGGGAATGTAGGCTTACTTTGACTTCAATTGTACTAAGATAAGGAGATTCTTGTCAATACTTGATTTTTTTTTTTTTTTATAATTACAATTGAATCTGCTTGTATCTCTGGGGATGAAATGGTGATCATAGTGGAAATGTGTGAATTTCAAAATGAAAGTAAAATTCATAAAGTATGCTGTCAGGAACCACTTTCCAGTTAGTCTGAAAATGGCACTAGAAGGGAGCTAACTCATAAATCACCTAGCAAAATCCAGCAAGAATGGAATAAAACAGGAAAGTTATGATATGCACAGGGCAGAGGGGGCAGTATTTTGTCTTAGTGGGGAGTCCTTTCCCCCTTGCATCCTTAACTTGGACATCCTGTCTATTCTGGGGTTTTTGGAATTTCCCCGCTTTTCCTGCAGAGAAAAGGGCAGCCAATTTATGAACTGTGTACTATGGTGATTATAAATCATTTGCTCTCATTTCTTATTTGTATTTTTCAAAACAATTGTCTGAATTTTTTAAAATACCATCTACCAGAGATGGAACTTGAAATTCCAAGGACCAAATGGGCTTTCCATTTACGGGATTCCTAATTACTATGTCACACCTGTTCACTCATACATTATAATCAATAGAAGAAAACTCTGGCTTTTGAATAGCCCCCTAAATTATGATTCATCTTTGAGTGCTTTCTATAGAACTACCAAGTCCCAACTCACCAAATCCAAGAATGCTTCATTTGTTAGAATAGGGGAATTGATTTTATGAAACTGGGCTTAATCTATAATTCAATTTTATATGCCACCCTCTATAGGGATCTCCTGTGCCTCATCTTTGACAATGGGGAGTCATTTCTGCATTTTTGTGGAAGTAAAGGTGTATTTTCTTAGCCTGTTATGATAAACCTGCCCCAAAACTGACTTCTAAAGCCACAACCAAGGGATGATCTTGAACTTTGAGTTGTAGAACCAAAGCAGGTGTGTGCATGTAAGGAGGAGGCAGAAAGGAATAAAGGTGAAGATTCCAACTAAACTGAAATCAACATCGTGTTTGTTCTGTGGCTTTCAAAGTGCCACTTCACAACTGAATAGAGCACCACCTGATGAGAATGGGTGGGGGTTATTAAAATACAGATCCTTAGATCCCCTTCCCCAGTTGGAATTCCTGGGTGAGGCCTATAGTTCTTAAACACTGGAGTTTAAGATCTCCCGTGATAGATCCTATCATATCTACCCAGGATAGGTGAAAAGGAATGGGGACTTGCTATGAAGGGATCAATACACAGAAGCAGAAGAAAGGAAATCGAAGCAAACTTTGACCATGGCCACAACATCATCAGAGTAGTGATGAACAGAACAACATGGAGTCATGTTCCTAGAATGGAATTTATGGTCGACTTGATCTATTAACAGTAGCTGCTGCTCTCTGAATAGAGATCTCACATTATTTGTTCCTTCATCTGATTCCTCATTTAACTAGAGTTCTTCACACTGTCCTATTGGGCTTCTATCCTAAGAAACTTCTACCTGGAGAGTTGCACTTTGTGGGGCTCTTTGTTGAAAGGGGGCAGCAGCAGGTATTGCCAGTGTCATAACCCAGTGGGCAATGCAGGTAATGCCCCCATGTTCACCTGACAACATCCCAAGGAAAAACCACCTGGACAAGTGGTGTGAGGAAAAGACAAAGAGCAGGTGGAGCAAGAACTAGTTGCAAAGAACAACAAAGTGGGAGAAGATACGAAATTGAAAGTTTTTTTTGGTTTGCAACATATTACTTGTGTACATACTCTACCTTTTTGAGGTTTACCTGCTGGAGACAGATGGCCTATGGATGGCATACGGAGGGGTGCTAGTGAATGAATGCATTCTCTGCCCCCTTCTGATAAACCAAATGAAACATCCTGAATTCTTAAGTTCCTGGCCAAAATAAAAATACTATCTGGTTAACACTGGCTGTCGGACAGTCCTGGAGCTGAGTGCTGATGACGGGCTGGGATTTACTGGTGGCAATAAGGCTCCATGAGATTGTCAAGCAAGTGAAAATAAAGGTGTAATGATATTATATATTTCTATGATTGAAAATAATATTAGACAACTGACTCCAATGCCAGACAGATTACATAAGCACAAGTTAAGTGGAAGAATAAAAATGAGTGATTTTCCTCCTTGATTTAAATACAGCACTAAGTAGTGTGCCCTTGAATTTAGCAGATGGCAATTTCCTCCTCCCCAGTAACAGCTAGGGGGCATTGCAAATGCAAATGGAGTTAGCTTTGCATTTTTAATATTCCACATATCCATAACTCACAGCTGAGATTTTAAAGATGTTATTGCCACCACTTGGGCACATTTATTTTGCACCTCTGAACTCTTGCATTAACTTTGGTGCTTAAGATGATTTCATCTATAGAGGCCTGTGCTAAAGAAACTCTAGTCATTGTGACTTGTGCTCCCAACAATACAGGACAGACTGTCATTTAGCATGTCATGGTTGCTTTCGAAGGACAGCTATTGAAATAACTCCTGCTAAAAGGAAAAGATAAAAACCTCAACTGCTGGATTACAACGTGTGGCCAGCTCCCGAGAACATCTACCATGTCACCCAGAGCCGTGGCATAAGAAAGAAGCCCTACCGTCTGCAGGGAGAATTTCCTTGGCTGGCGATCAATAGTAACCAAATTCCTTTGTTAAAACCTGCTCCTGTAATGTGTAACAGGATTAGGTTCTCCTCCTTGGGAGCAGATGACTGGGAAATGGTAGGAAACATGCTGGCTCCCCGTTTCTTTTTGTTTTTTATAGCAGCTTTATTCATAACTGCCAAAACTTGGAAGCAACCAAGGTGTCTTTTGGTAGCTGAAACACATGAACTGTGGGATATCTTGAGAATGGATATACTCACACTAAAAAAATAAGGCCTCTTCATGTCTTCATGAATTAAGTACATACTTTAAAATACTATTTTAAAATACACGTGTGTGATTCTAAATAGAAAGCATCCTAAAAAGGGTAAAGTTACAATGTCAGTAAAAAGATCTGATTTATAGAGGCTTGGCGGGAGGAAAAAAACAGGTAGAACTGAGGAATGGAGCATTAGGGCCTAGATAATTATGAATTATCATGCAGAATGTTGGATACACGTCAAACCTTAGTGGCCAGTGTGGTGAGGGCCATCATCCCAACTACTTGGGAGACTGAGGTAGGAGGATTGCAAATCCAAAGCTGGCTTTGGCAACTTTTTTTTTTTTGAGGAGGGAGGGGGGGTACCAGGGATGCTTTACCACTGTGCCACACCCCATCTTTTTAGACAGGGTCTTGCTAAGCTGTTGAGACTGATCTCAAACTTGCAATCCTCTTGACCTAGCCTCCCAAGTCTCTGGGGGATTACAAATGTGTATCTCCGCACCCAACCAGCCTCAGTAATTTACTGAGACCCTATATCAAAATAAAAAAATATAAAGGGCTGTGAATATAGTAGTAGTGTTTTCCTGGGTTCAATCCCTAGTAAAACACAAACATAAATACAAACACACACACACACACACACATCAAAATCATAAGATGTTCAACAAAAAGCATGAAACCAAATATACAAATAGAGCTGTAGCTCAGTGGTAGAGGCCCTGGGTTCGATACTCAGTGCCACATAAAGATAATTCATTATAACTAGTAATAATAGGTAGTTAATAATAGGCCAGGCTTGGTAGCACATGCCTGTAATCACAGTGGCTCTGGAGATAGAGGCAGGAGGATCTCAAGTTCAAAGTCAGCCTCAGCAACTTAATAAGATGCTAAGCAACTCATGAGACCCTATCTCTAAGTAAAATTCAAAAATAGGGCTGGGGATGTGGCTTTGTGGTTGAGTGCTCCTGAGTTCAATCCCTGGTATCCCACCCACCACCAAAATTAATAATATACCAATATTGACACGTCAACTAAGGAATGTACAACACTAATAGGACACGTTAATATTAAAGCCAGGTGAGATAATGCACACCTATATCTCGGCTACTTAGAGGAGGCTGAGATAAGATTGCAAGATCAAGGGCAGTCTAAGCAATTTAGTGAGACCCTAAGCAACCTTGGAAGAACTTGTCTCAAATTAAAAGGGCTGGGGATGTGATTCAGTGGTTAAATTCCCAGTACCAAAAAATAAACAAAGAGGCAGGGGGTTAGGGTTATAGCCCAGTGGTTGAGTGTCCCTGGGTTCAATCTTAGTACACACACAACAAAATTAATATTAAAGAGAAGCATAAAAGAACTCTCTTGCTCAGTTTCCCCATAAACCTAGCAGCTCTCCATATAGTTAATACTTGAGTCTGACACAAATGATCAGGAGACACTGAAAATGAAAGATGGTCAGAAACCAGCCCAGCATTTATCAGGCTGTGTGACGATTTACCTATGGGCTCTCCACCACTTGTCCTGGGAGGGAAGAGGAATATTTGCAAATTTATGTCCTGTTTTGGGGCCAATAGTGGGAAAGCAGAAAACTTTTTGTCTGTTTCTTCTCAATTGCCTTCAGATCAAAATAGTACTTCAACATTGCTTAAGGTGGCACCTTTTGGTATCCTACAGTGCATTGCTTTTTCTCTTGTAATAATTAATCCTTTCATCATCTTATTCCTTTTTACACATTCAGGGCATAACATTATCTTCTAGTCCTGAGGGTGGAAAAATACAGGCAGGTAACAGGAAGAGGGAAATCATCCTCTTGGGAGTGTCGGGGACCCAAGTCTGACCTGCATGGAACGGCAGGAGAACCCAGCCTGCTGTTTCTGCAGAAAGAGATTGTCCATGGACCACACACCACCTGACACAAGAGGTTTGCAGCAAAAAGGCCTCCACAGAAGTAGGGATGGGACACGAATTCACAGCCTTGCACTGATTGGCTGTGGCAGCGATCCTTGCCCAAGATGCCAATATGGACTCCTGAGCTGAATTTACAACTTCAATCATGTTAGGCGTAATAAGGTTAAAAGAGGAAGACTTTCCTGAAGCCCTATTGCCTTGGCCGCTGCCTTCTATTTCCTGGAAACTGGCTTCAATCTGGCCTCCTGAGATGTTTCAGGAATATCATATTTTTGTTCGGGATATGCATGCTTCTGTAGCCTCAAATAAACCTCTATTTTCTGGCCATCAGTACTCAAATTAAATTGTTGGCACCAGTTTCATAAAGTATCCCGAGAAACCTTATTGGAGGCAAAATGGTCGGCAAGGGAAGGGGTCGTATTTTACATTTTAGGTTTTGTTTCAGGAAAGCAGACTTCCTGATTTCTGCAGTTGAAGAAACGCTTGTTTCTATTGGATATTCTTGTTCCTCTGTAACTGGGACCAGTGTTAAAATCGCATCTTCCTCATCGAATTGCTTCTCAAGGACGTTCTTCTCAGTGACCCTGTCACTTGCGCCTGACATTTCCAGGAACACCGGGAGACGGCAAAGGCAGCAGGGCAGCTATGCTGTGTGCTCCTCCTCATGTTTCCTTTTTTTAATAAAAGGAAATATCAACCCCATGTCCATCTATGTGGGATCATTTTTTTTCCTGACCCGAGGACAGTAGTTAAATAACTACTAGAGTCAGTCTGAATCTTGCTGAATTACCCTGATAGGTACTCTTCCTATCTGATAACATTAGGTATGTTGATTCTTTATGAATCTAATTCAGGCTGTGACGGGGGCCAAGTGGCTGCAGAAGTACTTTCATGCTACAGGAGGAGCTGATGAAGGGAGGTTATTTCAGCTGAAAAGTAATGTTTCTACTTTGAGTGTCGTGTTTTTCCTCCTTTCCCTCCCTTCTCTCCTCCATTCCTCTGGGAAGTTTAATAGGATGCTTAGGAAATAGATTGGGCTTCGAGGGAACTATATGAAGTTAACACACACCTTAGAGACCATGAGGGACTCGATTTTTTTTTTTTACAAGATTATGCTTACATATTAGATCAAAGTAGACTCAAGTCTCACTTGGACTCATCTACATGGACATTATAACTTAGATTGCTGAAAAGCACTGTTTTGTGGCTATTCATAAAGGTTACAAGGGTCCAGATAGACTTGATGAATATCCAATTCTGTTTAGAATGAATCATAAAAGGAAATAACCAAACATACACACACCTTTGCAAGTCCTGTGGGATTAAATACATATTAATGAGCTAAGCCCAAAGCTACTTACCATGAACCCTTGTGTCTGGTAAGTTCTCCTTCTCCTATCCTTTTCTGTATTGGGGTGAGTATGACCCCTGGAATGGTGACTGCTATGGTTTGGAAATGCTGAGTGTGTCCCTAAAACTTCATGTACTGGATCTTGGTCTCTAGTGTGACATTCAGAGGTGATGGGCCTAGTAGGAGGTAATTGGGTCATTAGGGATGCTACCTTCAGAAGGGATTAATGCTGTTCTTATGGAACTCTTGCAAGAGTAAGTTGGATCACCTCCAAGTTGGCCTTTTCTGCATGTGGCTCTTTACCTTCCTGGTTCTGCATGTTGTGATGCCACCAAAGTGGGCCTTCACCAGAGGCCAAAGAGAAGCCCACTTGATCTTGAACTTCCATCTTCCAAATTGTGAGCTTCATTTTTTTTTTAACGAAAAGTATTCTGCCTCAGGTATTTTGTGATAGCAATGAAAAATGGACTAATACAGCAGCCATGAGGGAATTTCTTCTACCCTAGTTCTTGCACTACTTGGGATGCTTTTGGGCTCTTGTTCATTTGCTCTACTCTCTCCAAGAATCCATAGGCTTCTCAGAAGTCTTCAGAGTGTTACACCTCCATCCTCACTTTTTTTTTGCCAATTGGTCTCAAAGAACAAAACCACTTCCAATTTACTCTTTCCCATTATTTTTATTTTCTGTCCCACTGTCTTTTCTCACCAGAAGATTTTTGCAGTCTCCCCAGAGGCCTTTCCAGATAAGTCTCTAAAGTCAAGTTCCACCTTACACAGGGCAGCTTTAGCATTCTTTCACTCAAAATAATTGAGTACCTACCAGGGACTATCCTGATGCTGGGGTGAGGAGCAAATAGTACCAATAAAATTTTGCCTCTTGGAGCTTACATTCTACCGGGGGGGGATTAATTCAGCTGGGTAATAACATCTAGTATGTGACAAATGCTACAGAACAAAACAAAACTAAGGGTTAACAGAGGATAGGAGGGAGAGCTGCAAATTTAACTCATGTGATCATAGTAGGTCTGGTGAAGGGGGTTTAGTCTTGAGGGAAGGGAAGTATTCAGCCAAGCAGGTGTCTATAGGCAGAGTCCTTTAAAGAGGAAACATCCAGTGTTAAGACCACCTGGTCAAGGAGCAAAAAGGAAGCCAGTGTGGCTGGACTTATGGAAGAAAATTTCGGGGCATTTAAGGGGTGTACTGTTAAGCTCTTAAGACCACTGTAAAGACTGATTATATTTTCCTAAAATATTTTTTAGTTGTTGGACACAATCTTATGTAGTAAGGATTGAATCCAGTGCCTCACACTGAGCTACAGCCCCAGCCCTATAATACTTTTTTCTTAATCAAGGGCAAATTGTACCAAACACTAGGTCCTTAAGCAATCTGCTTTATCTAATATATTCAAATGACTTATAATTTGTATGTTTTTTAAAAAAAACTCTGGAAGACACAATTTGTTCCATTTGGCAGTATAGTTTTCTTCAGTTTTTGTTTCTCGTTTTGTAGCCTTTAACCTGACTTGGAATACATTCATCCCAAATCATGTCTAAATGTATGTTCTGTATGAAGTATCAGACGAAATTTTCTTAATGTGAAGTTCATAAGACATACCTGGAAAGAATCTCCTACAATCATTTGGCAGGTTCAAGTTAGCACTCAAATATTTAGTAAAGGAATAAAGGAGTTAAACGGCTTGATCTAAAGTTTAAAAAGAGATAATTTGATTTTTTAAACCAATAGTTAAAAGTTAAACAACACAACTAGAAGGCACAAGATCTGGACTCCTGATTTGACTACAAATGATACATCTGTTTCGTAATATCCTTTTGCATGCCTTACCTCTGTGGATGCTTGTAATTCTGTAAATTATCAGATAGGTGATGCTGTCTCCATATTTCGGAGGATGCAAGACTTGCCCACTGTCATAGTAATGGGTGGAGACAAGGTCCAAGCCTCAGGTTGAAACCCTAGGAAGCAGTTCTCTGTGATGAGTTACTGTTGCACATGTAGGGTAAAATTAAGGGTTGAGAACTACCTTTCTAAACTAGATGCAAATACTACATTTTATGGCATGGACTAAATATACTATAGAAATAAAGAATGGAAAAACTCATGGGGCTTAGATTAACCTGCAGGTGGAGTCCTGGAGGAAGAGGGGGTGAGCTGCACCTTGAAAGCAAGTGTATGAGAGCTGGCCGAACAAGGGAAGAAGGCCAAACCATGCTCAGCACACAAAAGGCTCAGGTCACAAAGCACCCTTTGCTGCATGATGGGACAGCAGATCTTGCTGAGAACCAAAGTGCCACAATTGGAGCATGTGACTGCCAAGTCCACTTTCCTGCCTATGCAACTGAGTCTTAATCCCACACAACAACCATCTTTTCCCAACTACTTTTATCCTCCGATCAGAGCAACTTTGACTCCCATCTGGAAACTGCATGCTTGGATTTTTGGCAGGTGGGGGCAGGCAGCCCAAGTTGCAGGTCCCAAATAAAAGTGGGACCTTGGGTCTCTCTGGGCAGAAAATACTGAAGACATGGGGGTTAGAACAAAAGTTGTTGTCACTTGGAGAAGTTGAATGTCTATGTACCAAGAATGTAGTTTTGCTTTTAAACTGTGTGGAACATTGGAATAGCAAGGACTGGATTCTTTTAGGGATCAAATAAACATTCTTTTTATGGAGTACCCTGGAGTAGAGATGATTACCCCTAAGGCCATCCATGAATCTGGGGAGGTCTGATGGATTCATGCATTTGATCACATTCTAGATTCTCGTAGTCTTATGAAGAGTTGAAACCACTGGCTCCAGCAACTTCTTGTCTTGTTCTGCTTAGCAGGCTGAGCAGAGTGCTGCCTGCTATTGCTTGCTCAATCACTAAGCACCCAGCCTACCTCCTCCTGAGCTGGGACACATAAACTCAGATTTTTAAAGCAGCCAAGACAGGAATGGATAACCAAATGTCTGAAATTTAAAAAATGCTCCTTAAACATTCTTCTGTGAACTTCCCATGACCTGCAGAGAATCTCTTCCTCTGCTTAATGCTAGCTTCCATGTCTTTATCCCCATGGAGGGCCAAACTGGATCCCCTAGAAACCTTATCCTTTCCAATACCATATGCTTTCCAGCTTCTACTTGTTTCTTTCCTCTCCATCTCCCTTTCCCTGTGTTCTTGGGTTTTTTTTTTTTTGTGCTGGGAATTTAAACCAGAGCTTCACACATGCCAGGCAAGCATTCTACCGCTGAAGCGCATCCCCAGCCCATCTACTTTACTTGTGTCCTTAGATCTCCTAGCAATATGCAGGTAATTTAGGTATTAAACAGTCTTAACAAATAAAAGTACCAGAAATCTCACTAAACATCTTACTCTTTTGCTCGGCCCTGGCTCTTGATCACCCTGATCCTGTTCAGGGATGCTATAAGCACCTGAAGGCCTCCATATTTCACTAAAATACCAGGTGTAATGTAGCCTGGTGGGGAAGATTAGGAACTCTGCAAATCCATAGGGATAAAAAGTAGATTGGCTTCCAAGAATTGGGGAGGAAAGAGTGTGGGTACAGGGTTTCTTAAGATGATAATGTTTTGGATATGGCTCATGGTAACAAGCATATAACATGAGTGTACTGAACGTCACCAAGTCATACTCTTAACGAGTTCTTGATGTTAACCGTTATGTGAATTTTGTCACAATTAAAGAATAGGGCTGCTTGATTCAAGTTGTCAGGTACCAATTTCTACTCAATTCCTCATGAATCGAATAATCCCATATTCCTGGTGGAATTGCTCTAAAGATCACATGAGACGATGTATGAATAGTGCCTACCACCCATTATGTTATAAATATTTGTCACCCTTTAAGACAATATAGTGCAAATGGCGGGGTGCTCTCTCTTTGGTGTGAAGATAGGCTCTCAGAACAGATTTCATGACTGGAAGAAACCACAGGAATAATGCTTGGGTTTGGGCAAGTGTGGTAGTAGGGGCCAGCAATCTATTTTGACCTGGAAGGAGGATTCAGTCACTTTCTTTTGCAAGAAACCCAATCAAATCAAACATCATGTGATGTGACTTTTCTAGACTGCACTGATAATTGGATGCTCTAAGGTGAGGTGACATCACCCAATGTGAGGCACTAGCCATGCTCTTCCCTTCTCCCTTTTCAGAGCCTCTCCTCCTCTTGTGGTAACACTTCCCTTTATCATATCTGGGGTAACTTTTCTCTGAACCTCAGGTGCTAGAACTGCCCTTCTCAAAACGGTTTCATCACCTGGATTTCCAGGACAGTGCTCAGAGTGATGCTCCCTACCACCCAACAGAATTTAAAGGTTGGCCCTGCCCTGCATTGAGCCCTTTGTGTTTGATTCCAACTTGTCCAGTGTTGAATCCTAGATGAGCACTGGATGCCATCTGGTAGCACTGTCCTGGGACTGTGCAGCTCTAGCTTATGGACAGCCATTCTGCTATGACATCTATGAAGGCAAAATTAAGGTAGCTCTTCCTGAGATTACCCTACATCTAGTACACTTATAAATACAAGGGCTGCCACTAGTCTGTATGATACTATGACCCATTCTAGTCGAGGCAGCTCATCTCCCAGGCTGAGGATCGTCAATCAAAAGCTATACTTCCACCCATGCTGGATCCTCAGCTTGGCCCCTTGAAGTATGAACAACCTCCTTAATTATTCATGAAAGTTCTATAAGAACATGTCATTTAAGGTAAAAACCAGTACTCCCTTAACTCACATTTTCAGTGATGAACTGAATTATTAGACAATAAATCAAAACAATAAATCAAAATAGTGATTGGAATAGAAATAGCACGTCTAGAAGTAAAGAGATTTAATCTACAAACTAATCAAAGAGATCATACTAAACCTGTATTTTCCATCTTAAGGTCCTACTATTAGTCATTACATTGAAGGTTACTTTTCTAATTGTTCAAGATGGGGGAAAACAAATTTTGCATCCTCTTCTAACTGAGTGGTGTGTGAACTAATCAAACTTGTGCTGTGGCTTCCATTAAGGTTCCAGATGTATTTGGCTGAGGAGAGATTTGTTAAATAGCTTCAACCTTTAAGTGCAGAGGATAAATGGATGGTGACATCATTATACCTTGACAAATAGAAATTATATCAGGCACTTTTTTCCCTTTTCATTACCAGGGATGATTTATTTGAGTGGCTTTCAATTCTTAAACCTATGGATTGTCTGTAAAGTTTAAAACCTTTTAAATTTGTAACAAGCAATAGGGATACTTAATAGCATTCTCAAACCATGCTATATAACCTTCTTGGAGCTGCTTTCTCAGTGAAGGTGCATTATAAACAGGTGCTGAGAATTTATAGCAAGCAAATTTGAGCCACATGTGCCTGGTCTGGTTTCCCAACCAACCATAATGCTAAGTTATAAGTGACAAGACACGTGACCCTGTTCCATTTCATCTTCATCAAATACAGAATGATAATCAGAAGGACTTGGAATGAAAACATAGTCAATAGACTTGTATCATGAAAAATAAGTACAGCCTCTCCTGTAACCTTTGTTCTCCCAATGAATCCTGTGATGTTGCTCTAGTTGATTAGTGTGGCTCTCTGGCAATGTCTGGAGATTTTCATAAAATTTTGTTATTACCCAAGATACCATCTCCTTTGCCTGCCCCATTCACTGAAGACTGAATTGGAATGCATGTGTTTAGAGAATCTATTCCTCAGTCTAGAGACCAAAGTGATGAATCCTGGATATTCAGGGATAAGATCTGAATGGATTGCAACAGGAGGTTAAAATCAAAGTAGATTTTGCTTATCTGGGACCAAATCGGGAAACTAAATGATTTCATGAGGAAGGAGAATGTTCTCAACATGTGCTTGGATTGGTGGAATGTGACGATGAGATGGGGGTGGGAGATGGGAAGAAATTTGGAGAATAAATTGGCAGTAACTTAAACATAAAAGTAGGCTTAAAGGACACTTTTTTTAAATCATGATTCCTTTTGTAGTGAGGATGGGAGCAAATTGGACTAAATGGAGGGAAGACGGAATGGGAAATGAGGAAGGAATACACCAGGGTCAGTCAAGACAAGCAGAATCTTAGCAAGTTCTTTGAGTGGGCAATGAAGGATTTGGGAGGAAAAGAGGTAGAATTGGGCTCATTGGTCCTTTTAGAAAGGAGAAAATGGTCTCCACCTGTGGAAACCCTTGCTGAATGATTTGCATACCCCTTTTCATGATCAGAGACTGTCTCTATTGTAGTGACCTGGATATTGCCCTGATCCTCGAAGTAACAGAATGTCTTCAGATGTAGGCATGCCTTCCTGCAGCCCCTTGGGTAGAATTACTCTCTCCTGTCCTTGAAACTGTCTCTCCTGACCTTTTTTGGATGGAACTCTCTAAGAGCCCCTCTGCCCAACAAAAGCTCACTTCTAAATGGGCTCTTATGCCAGCCTCTGACTTACCTCCATCTCCCATTTGGGGAGCTTGAGGCTGAGCGGAGGAGCCATCTTGAAGCCTGATTTAAACGTAGTGTCTTATTTGTCCTAGGAAATTCACATGCGCAACCTTAAGTTCAGCTGCCCGCACTAGTCGGGGGCGGCATCCACTAGACTTGGAGTGCACAGACAAGGTGCGACAAAGAACAGGGGAAAAGGCACATGGAAGGCTGTGCAGAACTACCAAACAAACATCTCTGAGCAAAGGAGGGAGTGCCGACAGCCTTGCTGCCACTCATTTCTGAGTGGCTTTGGAGAGCTCTCGACAAGCCTGTCAAACCTCCCCATGAGCCATATAGCCAACTTGCTGTCACACAGAAAACGTGACTGTTGTAAGTAGAGGCCTGTGAATGAACCTGTCGTGCCTCCCACATCCTTCTGGTAAGCTGCCCAAATCTCGCAGATGAGGCTGTTTCTAACAGAACACATCAGCCCCAATATTTCCTGTGCCTTATATCACATGCTGATCTTTCTGGGAAGATGACCATCTAATAATGCCAGTGCTACTTTGTTTTTTCAAGTGTAGTCATACACTGCTACATATACAATATCTTCCATCTCAAAGACTGTCCCCAGCCTCTGAGACCACAATATTACCCTTTACAGCATCTTTCACATTTGTTCAACATATATGCTAATATAGCATGTAGTTCTTGACTCAAAAACTTAAAGAACTTAAGGTCCATGAGAGTAGCAAAAATAACCAGGAGGTTGTAAAATAAGACCAAGGAGAAAAGGCTCAAGAAATTGAGATCATGTAGCTTTGAAAGAATGATTGGTCACCTAATAGTATTCGGTGGAGTTTAAGTTACTTCATGAAAGGTTATTGGAGAAAAAAAATCAAACCACCAACTCCTAAAATACTCATTTCACTCAGTCTTGAATTTCTTTCTGGGAGGGATCTGGAATGTTCTCACTTATTTTGGGGGTGGAAAGTATAGAAAATGAAGAGAATGGGATATAGGGAAAGCGATTCCACCCTGAAACTCTTGGAACAGACTTTAGCAGGAAAGGTACATCATTAATGACTTGAGGCTGAGCATATGAAAATTCTGGACTCAAATAGCCTAACTCTTATTGCTTCTCTAAAAATGAAAGAACTTATTTTAAAATGGCTCCCTATGTCCTCTACTTTCCATTGATTAGAGCTGAGAGTGACTGGGTCAGGAATGACCAGCCATTCTGGGTGTGCCTTTCAGCAGTGGCAGATGGCAGGATTGTGGAGTGTGACTAAAGACCCAGCATAACTCCTGGCACAGAGAGGTCTCTGGAGAATTGAATTGGATTCAGTACCCAGACTTCCTGGTTTTTAAGTGAGATTAAGAAAGATGGCAAACTTTTGAGCCGGTACACTTTCATGAAGCAGATGCAAAATTGTTTTGTCCAGAGTGGGTAGAAGGTTGTGGACATAGGGAGAATTACTGGCAATTTATTTTTTTAATTTAAAATAGTCTAGTTATAAATGACAGAAGTGATTTCAATTCATAGTACAGAGTACTGTCTACATACACGTACTTAAAGTTATGATGACTATTTCGTTCCATTTTTTTTCCTACCTCTAGCCCCCTCCCTCCCCTTTGCCCTAACTGGGGTTCCTTTGTTTCTCCCATGCTTCCCTCCACTCCCATTATGGATCAGCATCCACCTATCAAAATATTCGGCCTTTGGTGTGTGGGCTTTTTTTTGTTTACAGATTGGTTTATTTCACTTAGCATGATATTCTCCAACTCTTATCTGCAAATTCTGTGATTTTTATTTTAATGCTGAGTGACATTCCATTGTGTGTATATACCAGTTTCTTTACCCATCTCCTGAAAGGCATCTGGGTTGCTTCCACAGTTTGGCTATTGTGAATTATGCTGCTGCAAACATTGATGTGGCTGCATCATTGTAATATGCTGTTAAGTCTTTTGATTATAGATCGATCGAGGAGTGGGATAACTGGGTCAAATGGTGGTTCTATTCCAAGTTTTCTAAGGAATCTTCATACTGCTTTCTAGATTACTGGGCCTACATTTTCTTCTCTTGGGTGCAGGGCCTGGCCTAATTCCTAGGTCCTTGATTCACTTTGAGTTCACTTCAAGTTTGTGATGGTGAATGAGGGGCTTAATTTCATCTTGTTTTCCCAGCACCATTTGTTGAAGCTCTTTTCTCCAATGTATGTTTTTGGTGCCTTTGTCTGGTATGAGATGACTGTATTTGTGTCCTCTATTCTGTACCATTGGTCTACACATTGTGCCAACACCATGCTGTTGTTTACTATTGCTCTAGTAATTTAAGTTCTGGTATAGTGATGCCACCACCTCCTTGCTTCTTGCTAAAGATTGTTTGGCTATTCTGAGTCTTATTTGTCCAGATGAACTTCATGACTGCTTTTTCTAATGAGGAATATCACTAGGATTTTGATAAGCATTGTATTAAATATGTATAGTGCCTTTAGTAGTATGGTCATCTTGACAATATTAATTCTGCCTACCCAAGAACGAGGGAGATCTTCTAAGGTCTTAGCATTCTGTAGTTTTCACTGTACAGGTCTTTTACATCTTGAAGTTCCCCAATTTTTTTAAAGGCTGTTGAACAAGGAAAACTTTCACATCTTTCAGAGGATTTGTCACTGATACACAGAAATGCCTTAGATTTATGGTTTTTTAGTATCCTGCTACCTTGCTGAATTCTAGTTCTAGAAGTTTTCCAGTGGAACTTTCTGGGTCTTCTAGATATAAAATCATGTCACTGACATACAATGCTAATTTGAGTTCTTTTCCCATCTGTATTCCTTTAACTGGCAGCAATTAAAGAAGTACATTAAACAGAAGTGGTAAAAGAGGGCATCCCTGTCTTATTCCAGTATTTAGAGGGAATACTTCCAATCTTTCTCCATCTAGAATGATATTGGCCTGGGGCTTGGCAATGTTTCAACTTAAAGGGTTGCAAATATCCAGAAAACGAGTTTGTTAGCAATTCCCTAAAAAATGATACCATCAAGTTTACTCTCACATATCTCTAGAGACAAGGTGGAGAAATGATTCTTTGGCTAGGGTTAGCTGGTATTATGGGTTGATTTGTATCCCCAAAAGACACTCAAGTCCTAACCCTCAATGCCTTTGATTGTGGCTCTACATGGAAATGGAGTCTTTATAGATGAACAAGGAAAGTGAGGTCATTAGGGTAGATCCTAATCCAATATGACTTGGGACTTCTATAAAGAGGAAATTTGTACACACTACAAAAACACAATGCCATCTGAAGATTAAATGCTGCCAAGAGTTAATAAACAAATGGCATCAAATTAAATGCTGTGCCTAGGAACCTATTGGGACATTAGAGAACCCTCAGTTTATGAATACTGTTGGCCCCTTTTATTAAACATTAGAAAATTGGCGTTATCAATATAGACACTTTCCTATTTCTAGAATTAATCCAAGGGTCTTACACAAATTGCACATTCTGAGTCCTATGACTGTTCCCTCAGTTTCTGAAAGGAACTCCCCTGGGAAGAATGATCTTCCATAAACCTGCTGATCGGCTCCCACATCTTGAGAGTTAGTGGTAGAAAGTGCTGGAGAGATTCTCCATGCTGAACTGGGAATGCTTTCTGAGAAATCTCTCTTCAGCTTCAGAACCTCTGGCTGTCACTTTTTGTCTGAACCTTCTGAAGTCATTATGTCACACTTGGGATTAAATTCATCAAAGTGAACTCTTTCTAATTAGCTGGCTGAAGGGGAACATAATTGAACTCAATGGTTCCATATTTTGAAAGGAATGCATTTTTATCTGGGCATCTTGTATTGGGAAAGTGACTTCTAAATGCAAACAGATCATTGTGTCCTGGATTACCTTTGTTCCACATTACCTTACACAACTTCAGGTATTCTTTGGAATGGAATAAATGCAATTTTGTACTGATAGGTATATAATAGACATTTATTACTACACATGCTAAAACAATGATTCTAGCAGCGATGAAAATACACCTGTGAGACAAATGTATAATTAAATGACTATCTAATCACTAAACAAATGATCTGCTTCCATATGGCTAACTGGTTTTAGTTGAAGAATTGGGACAAAAACTGCATAAGACATAAAACTTGAGTGTTTTGGTCTTCAATCAGTGATTACTTTTCTACTGCTTTGTGTCTTCAGTAAATGATTAGTATCACATAGGAATAAAAGTAGGATTAGAACTCTCAGGGGCTGCTGGAGGCCATGACCAAGTCAAGATGGCACCTGGCAGTTTGCCAGGGAGGAGTGGTTTGTGAGGCAATGCCACCGAGCCATTAAGATGGTGGGGACTCCTTATTGGCTGCTGTATCTGGATGATGCTAATTGAGTCAAGCTGTGTGTAATCAGTTAGATATATATACCTCTGCTTTTCCGTAATAAAGCAGTTCCCGCTTCAACCTTCAAGTTGCTTGTCACCTCCCGGTTATTTGGCCCAGCCGGATTGCGGCACAGGGCCAACCTTTCTAGATTGTCTATTATATTCTGAGTTAGAAAAAGATACTACATGAAAAGCTTACAAAAATTAAATTGTGATGGTATGGTCCACTGGTATCTCCAGGTGAACCGCACCTCTTGGTTGACTCTGGGCGTGGCTCATGCTAACTGGCCAAAGCAAATCATATCTGATGCAAGCAGAAGCTTGGAAAGCACTTGCCCATTGGAATGCTTCCTCTTGGAACCACAGATCACCATGGAGAGACCCTCCAAAGGAGAATTGAGGTCTCGAACATAGACATCATTTGTATCATCCCAGCTGAACTGTAGACATCACGGAGCAGACGAACTGTCCCTACCATTTCCTGTTCCAAGTTCTTGCACAAGAACTGAAGAAATGCAATTGCTGCTATTTGGAGAGGTTTCTGTGCATCAGTAGATAATAGGAGCCAATACAAGTATAGGGGTTCGGAGCATGAAGCCCTCCACTGCCTGAGTCTGAATACTTGCTTTGTCATTAACTTGCTCTGAGACCTTGGGCAAGTTACTTCTCTGCACTTCAGTTTTCTTCATTGCAAAAAGAAAGTAAAAAATAGAACTAAGTACTTCGTAGGCTGTGGTGAGCATTGAGTGGGATAATAAATTAACTCTTGGAGCTGACGTAGCATGAACTTGGGTGTGTGGCTATTCTGCTTAGTTCAGGCTCCCAGCAAGATCGGTTTAATAGCCCAGATGCAGTAGGGGCAGTTAGAAGCTGAAGTATAAGAGAATGAATATTTATCCCTAAGAACTGGTCACTGTGTGGGATTGCCTGAATTGGTATAGTGGCAGTAGCCTAATACGGCTTTAATTCTTACCAAGTCCACTCTCTGCTGTAGAGTATTCCCTACCAGACAGGAGACTATTACATGGTTTGGTTAAGGCTGAAAAGAAGCCAGAAAGCCTTGTGTCGGGTTTAGACTTGCCTTGATGTGCTATTGCCCTCAATTAGTTTCACAATGTTGAATAAGTCACTGAATCCCTGTAGCTTTACTGTCATTCCTGTTAAAGGAGGGAGGGTCAAGCTTGCTGACCTCAGCAGTTTTTTATTGAAATATTTCAAATGTCAAGCACTTGAGGGAGATAGTTGGGGGCAGATGAATATCCATACTTTCACAAGTGTTGGACTGAACACAAAGTCCACCCCACTACAGGGCCAGTTCAGGAGTGACAAAGAACTGCCCTCTCATTTCCCACAACTTTTCCCTACCTTAACTATCGCCAAACTCTACTTTGGCAGGACTGTCACTTCTTTGCCTGAGGTAGCAATTGGGTCCTCTTTATCATTGTACTTACTGGGCTCATCACTTGGGTGCTCAGTAAATATCTTGTAAAAGAACAGATGTAAACCACTCAAGATTCCAGAAGAAAAATTCCTTGACTCTCCCTTCACCCCCTTGTCTGCTTATCAACTCTCTGGAGGAAAAAGTTCTTAAAGTAGCAGACCTAGAGGTGACAGTGTGACAGTACAGTTGCAATACATTAGAAAACGGGCTCTGCATCACAATACTTGACTCCAAAACTACAGAGATAAATTAACACAAACTAAAGGTACTGACATAAAAACAGAAATGTAGACCAATGGTACAGAATAGAAGACAAATTCGCACAGTCACCTTGACAAAGGTGCTAAAAACATTCTTTGGAGAAAAGACATCCTTTTTTTTTTTTTTTTTTTTTTTTTAACAAAAGGTGCTGGGACAACTTGTTATTCCTATGTAGAACAATGAGACTAGACCCTTACCTCTCATCCCATACAAATCGGCTAACAATGGATCAAAGACCTTGAAATTAAGACCTTAAATGATGCAACTCCTAGAATAAAATGTAGGGTCAACACTCAAGGTTTTGCCTATTCCAAAACGCTAATCAGCTGGACCCCAAAGCTCAGGAAATAATGCCAAGAGTTAATAAACCAAATGACATCAAATTAAATAGCTTCTGCAGAGCAGACGATCAAGAATGTGGAGAGAAACCACAATAGAAAAGTCTTTGCTAGATCCTCTTATGACAGAGGATAACTATCCAGAATATAAAGCTCAAACTTTCTGTATGTGTGGCAAATAGAACTTCATTGACTTCTTTGGGAGCAAGAAACAATAATCACTTCATATTAAATACCCACATAACAGCTGGTGATAATGTCAACTTTGATTCTTGAGACTTACCCAACTTTTTACAAATCTTCTTCCTTGTCTAGTGAGGAGCCTGGATTTTCAACCCAAATCTGTCCAGCTAACAAGCCCATTTCTTTTTACCACATCACTTGGACAAGTAGATACATGGATGTCTGATCAATTTCCCAGTATCTTTCAGATATTTGCACACAGAACCCAAGAATACCTCATAGTTAACATTTTAAATATGATCAAACTAGAAACAAAATGCTTACCCTAAAGAAGGCAAAATGAGGGCTCCTTCAACACTTACACATCCATATTATGGGATACTTGGCAAAAGTTCAAACTTTAAACCAAAAACTGAATAAATGTGCAAATGAACTAAATAAACATGTCTTAAAAGAAACACAAATGGCCAACATGAAAAAATTAATTGGAAAGGCAAATCAAAATTACAGATTTCATCTCATACCTGTCAGAATGGCAGTCATCAAGGATACAAATAGGATATGTGTGTGGCGGGGTGGGGGGGAGAACACTTTTACACTGTTTTCGTAAATTAGAACAACCACTATGGAAACTGGTATGGAGGCTCATCAAGATGAGGTCTGGAACCACCGTATGACTAGGCTTTTACCACTTCTTGGCATTTATCCCGAAGTACTAGTCATCTTACTACAGTGATACACGCATACCCACGTTTATAACAGCACAATTCACAATAACCAAACCATGGAACCAGTCTAGGTGTCGATCAACAGATGAATGGGTAAAGAAAATGTGGTAGATATACACAATGGAGTTTCTTTCAGCCAGAAAGAAATGGCACTTGCAGGAAAATGAATAAAACTGGAGACCATTATGTTAAACAACAAATCATGTTAAATCAAACTCTGAAGGTCAAGGGTGGTCTTCTCACATGCAGAAGCTAGGAGAGGACAAAGGAAAATAAAGGTGGGGGTGGATCTCCTAAAAGTCAAAGGACAATCAGAAGAATGGGACCAAGGGATAGGAGGTAGGGGGGAGGCAGGGAGATGCTGGAGCATATTAGCCAAGTTATATTGAGTGCATGAACAAACATGTAACAATAAATATGTACCACTATAATGCACCAACCAAAGTGGGGGAGTGGAGAAAACGGGCTTCTGGAACTTTGAATTAAATGGTTCAAACTCTTCAGTGTCCCAGTCCTCTATAGGATCAAGGAAAAAATTCTTGAAGTGCTTAAAATAAGCGGTCAAGTTTGGTTCAAGGTCATCGGCATCTCGGGCATAATCATAGATTTCAAGGTCATAAGACCATAAATAAAAGCATCAACCTAACATGGCCTTAAAATGCAGTGTGTGCTTTGCAGCAGGTTCTGACTTTTCATGAATTGTCCTTTCAGAGCTTCCATTCATAAAGTTCTTAGTACATACCAAGCACCATACCAAGGGACTCATTCATTTACTCATCCATTTCTTACCATCTTGGGAGCTTTGCAGAGTGCCTCTGAAAACACGGTAATTTGCTTATTATAAAATTGTTATTTCACTGACAGTTTGATTAGTTTTGATCTAAATAAGTTCACAGAGAAATTCCTTCTTGATATTCCTGGGATACTTACAGTAGACAAATTTCCAGGGATTATAGTATGTCTTACTTTTCTAAACAGTCAAGGATTAAACAAGATGTTTCATGTTCTTATGGCTTACAAAATCTTGTTGGATCTTTACGTCGGTCCTACAAGTTAGTTTCCATTTTACAGAGGAGGAAATTGAATCGGCACCTGTTAACACAGCTGGTGGGTGCTAATATTCAGATATCTGACTCCAAATTCCTGATCTAATATTTAGTCCATTCTCTTCCCTCTTTACCAAAGTTTCAGTTATTTAATGAGATGGGTTTTGTTAAGTTATTCAGTGTCTAAAATCTAATTCATAATGAGTCACTTTTCCACGTCGTCAATGTATGGTGATCCATCATCCCCAGTTTCCAAGGCAGTACTAACATTCTCATGAATTTGCTACCCTGCTGGGTCATAGGGCTTTTACTGAGACTTGTTGTAGTGCCAAGCATAAGATTTTTAAATTTATAAAAGGGGGGATATAATGAAGTTTTCTACTCGAATAAGATTCAGAATCTTTTCACTTTTCTCATTGAGGTGTATGCCTTAAAATTCAGGCAACATAAATATTCCAGGATGTTTCACTGGTGCTCTCCTATTTGATTATCTAATCAATGTATTTTTCCAAGTCCGCCTTTTTTTTTTTAAAAAAAAACAAAAAACATTGTTTATTTTGGCAGTAAAGGGAATTGACAATGACTTCTGCAAACACTAGTGGTTCAAGATGTAGAGCTTTTCTTTTTTCCTTTAATTTTTATTGTTGGTTGTTGCCGCAGTCCGGCTGCAGCAAAATAACCGGGGGATGACGAATAACTTGTGTACGTTGATATAGCAGGAGTAGGAGCCGTTTATTGTAGGACAACAGAGCTATTTATACCTTTTGCACAGCTTATCTTAACTAGCATAAACTAGATACATCAGTCAACCAATAAGGAATCTCCACACTTAAT
This sequence comes from Ictidomys tridecemlineatus, assembly GCF_052094955.1. NCBI lineage: Eukaryota > Metazoa > Chordata > Mammalia > Rodentia > Sciuridae > Ictidomys > Ictidomys tridecemlineatus. The sequence continues at coordinate 149,608,174 of NC_135478.1, read as the reverse complement.
GGCTCACTTTTGTTACTTCTCAAACCACTCCCTCTGGCATTTTGCCAGGCACCATCCAGACTTGTTTACGAACTCTAACATTCCTCTGGCAAAATACCAGGTGTTATTTTGACTTGTTTACAGACCTTAACAGGTTGTTGAAAACATTACATAGTTCTTGACATATCATATTTCACACTTTGATTCAAGTGGGTTATGAACTCCCATTTTTACCCCGTATACAGATTGCAGAATCACATCAGTTACACATCCACTGTTTTACATATTGCTATACTAGTGTCTGTTGTATTCTGCCTTTCCTATCCTCTACTATCCCCCATCCCCTCCCCTCCCCTCTTCTCTCTCTACCCCCTCTACTGTAATTCATTTCTCCCCCTTGTTTTTTCCCCTTTCTCCTCACTTCCTCTTGTATGTAATTTTGTATAACCATGAGGGTCTCATTCCATTTCCATGCAATTTCCCTTCTTTCCTTTTCCCTCCCACCTCTCACCCCTGTTTAATGTTAATCTTCTCATGCTCTTCCTCCCAACTCTGTTCTTAGTTACTCTCCTTATATCAAAGAAGACATTTGGCATTTGTTTTTTAGGGTTTGGCTAGCTTCACTTAGCATAATCTGTTCTAATGCCATCCATTTCCCTGCAAATCCTATGATTTTGTCATTTTTTAATGTGGAGTAGTACTCCATTGTGTATAAATGCCACATTTTTTTTTCATTTATTCATCTATTGAAGGGCATCTAGGTTGGTTCCACAGTCTTGCTATTGTGAATTGTGCTGCTATGAACATTGATGTAGCAGTGTCCCTGTAGCATGTTCTTTTTGGGTCTTTAGGGAATAGACCGAGAAGGGGAATAGCTGGGTCAAATGGTGGTTCCATTCCCAGCTTTCCAAGAAATCTTCATACTGCTTTCCAAATTGGCTGCACCAATTTGCAGTCCCACCAGCAATGTACAAGTGTACCCTTTTCCCCACATCCTTGCCAGCACTTGTTGTTGTTTGACTTCCTAATGGCTGCCAATCTTACTGGAGTGAGATGGTATCTTAGAGAAATGCAAATCAAAATCGCCCTGACTGCTAGAGATGGTGAGCATTTTTTCATGTACTTGTTGACTGATTGTATGTCCTCCTCTGAGAAGTGTCTGTTCAGGTCCTTGGCCCATTTGTTGATTGGGTTATTATCTTATTGTCTAATTTTTTGAGTTCTTTGTATACTCTGGATATTAGGGCTCTATCTGAAGTGTGAGGAGTAAAGATTTGTTCCCAGGATGTAGGCTCCCTATTTACCTCTCATTGTTTCTCTTGCTGAGAAAAAACTTTTTGAGTAAGTCCCATTTGTTGATTCTAGTTATTAACTCTTGTGCTATGGGTGTCCTATTGAGGAATTTGGAGGCGACCCCACAGTATGTAGATCGTAGCCAACTTTCTCTTGTATCAGATACTGTGTCACTGATTTGATATCCAGGTCCTTGATCCATTTTGAGTTAACTTTTGTGCATGGCGAGAGAAAGGGATTCAGTTTCATTTTGTTGCATGTGGATTTCCAGTTTTCCCAGCACCATTTGTTGAAGATGCTATCCTTCCTCCATTGCATGCTTTTAGCCCCTTTATCAAATATAAGATAGTTTGGTTTCTGTGTTCTCTATTCTGTACCATTGGTCCACCTGCCTGTTTTGGTACCAGTACCATGCTGTTTATTGTTACTATTGCTCTATAATATAGTTTGAAATCTGGTATCGCTATACCTCCATATTCACACTTCCTGCTTAGAATTGCTTTTGCTAATCTGGGTCTTTTGTTTTTCCATATGAATTTCATGATTGCTTTCTCTATTTCTACAAGAAATGCCTTTGGGATTTTGATTGGCATTGCATTAAACCTATAGAGAACTTTTGGTAATATCGCTTTTTTTTTTTTTTTTTTTAAAGAGAGTGAGGGGGGGACAGAGAGAATTTTTAATTTTTTAGTTCTCGGCAGACACAACATCTTTGGTATGTGGTGCTGAGGATCGAACCCGGGCCGCACGCATGCCAGGCGAGCGCGCTACCGCTTGAGCCACATCCCCAGCCCCAATATCGCCATTTTGATGTTAGTTCTGCCTATCCATGAACAGGGTATATTTTTCCATCTTCTAAGATCTTCTCTTTTGGGTTCTGTAGTTTTCATTGTATAAGTCTTTCACCTCTCTTGTTAGGTTGATTACCAAGTATTTTTTTTTTTTTTTTTGAGGATATTGTGAATGGAGTTGTTATTTCCATTTCAGAGGATTTGTTGCTGATATACAGGAATGCCTTTGATTTATGCATGTTGATTTTATATCCTGCCACTTTGCTGAATTCATTTATTAGCTCTAATAGTTTCTTTGTAGACCCTTTTGGGTCTGCTAGGTATAGAATCATATCATCTGCAAATAGTGATAATTTAAGTTCTTCTCCTATTTATGCCTTTAATTTCTTTCTAACTGCTCTGGCCAGTGTTTCGAGAACTATGTTGAACAGAAGTGGTGAGAGAGGGCATCCCTGTCTTGTTCCAGGTTTTAGAGGGAATTCCTTCAATTTTTCTCCATTCAGAATGATGCTAGCCTGAGGCTTAGCATAGATTGCTTTTACAATGTTGAGGTATGTTCCTGTTATCCCTAGTTTTTCGAGAGTTTTGAACATAAAGGGATGCTGTACTTTGTCAAATGCTTTTTCCGCATTTATCGATGATCATATGGTTCTTATTTTTAAGTCTATTGATGTGAATAACATTGATTTCCATATATTGAACCAGCCTTGCATCCCAGGGATGAATCCTACTTGATCATGGTGCACAATTTTTTTGATGTTTTTGTATCCACTTCGCCAGAATTTTTGGATTTTTGCATCTAGGTTCATTAGAGAGATTGGTCTGTAGTTTTCTTTCTTTGAATTCTTTGTCTGGTTTAGGAATCAGGGTGATGTTGGCCTCGTAGAATGAATTTGGAAGTTCTCCCTCTTTTTCTATTTCTTGAAATAGCTTGAAAAGTATTGGTATTAGTTCCTCTTTAAAGGTTTTGTAAAACTCCATTGTATACCCATCCGGTCCTGGGCTTTTCTTAGTTGGTAGTCTTTTGATGGTCTCTTCTATTGCCTCAATTGATATTGGTCTGTTTAGGTTGTCTGTATCCTCCTGACTCAATCTGGGCAGATCATATGACTTAGTGAATTTATTGATGCCTTCACTATCTTTTTATTGGAGTATAAGGATTCAAAATAATTTGATTATCTTCTGTATTTCTGAAGTGTCTGTTGTGATATTGCCTTTTTCATCCCATATGCTAGTAATTTGAGTTCTCTCTCCTCTTTGTTAGCATGGCTAAAGGTCTGTCAATTTTTTTCAAAGAACCAACTTTTAGCTTTGTCAATTTTTTCAATTGTTTGCAATCTCCATAGAGGTGTTTGCAACGTCAGACTGAAAGGAGTTATAAAGCAGTCGAGTTTGCAGGACTTTCCAGTTCTGACTGTCCCTGATCTCCTGGACTGCTTCAGATGGGTTGTTTCATGGTTATAGAGACTGAAGTCTTTGACCAGGGTTGGCATTTTGAAAGCTGAGCCATTCGTTTCCCCCCTCGCTGCCCCCAGATTTGAGCAGAGGTTAACTTATTCTGGAAGCTTCCAGGGTCCTAGGCACTGGATTCTTGTGGTCCCATCTATATTGGAGTTTTAGGCCCTGACTGGTCTCTGATCCCAGACCCCCAGAAAGCTGCTTTACTGAGGTCGCCAAGACTTGCAGAGCTAAATCGGCAATTTTTAAACTTTTTCCTCTTCTGCAACAAAACTGGCCCTTTAAAATTCTTCTTGGAATAAACCAGATCTTTTCATAGATGTAAAGCTACTGTAGCAAAGTAGAGGCAAGTTTCATAAGTCCCACCCTAGGGGCTCCTCAGTTTCTGAGCCCAGGGGTTCCATGAAGCATGGTTTGAATACTCTGTTGTAGGCCTACCCTTGCTACAATGAGTCTTGTCACCAGGGGTGAGCTGGATACAAGCTAACATCTTAGGTGATTTGGAATCAGGAGATGGTATCCATAGCAGGTTAATGGGCTGAGGGACAGAGAGCTTGGGTTAGTCAGTTTTTGTTGCTGTGACCAAAGTAGTCGACAAGAACAACTTGGGAGAATTTAACTTTGGCTCATAGTTCTTTAGGTTCACTCCATGACTGGCTGAGTGTAATGTCCTGGGCCCAAGGTAAGGCAGCACATGGGGGTGGGGGTGCAGTGAAGGAGTGTTTCTGCTCATGGCGGCTAGCAAGCTGAGAGGAAATAGTGAAAAAGAATACAATTCCCAAGGGCGTGCTCTCCAGCATCCCACCTCCTCCAGCCATGCCCCACCTGCCTACAGTTCCCACCCACTTAATCCATCCAAACTAGGATGGACGGATTCCACGACAGCTCTCCTAATCGGTTTACCTTTGAATATTCTTGCAACACAGGAACTTCTGGGGGGACACCTCATATCCAACTACATCAGAGCTGATCTTAATCTCTTAAGAGAAAAGATGGCTAAAGAGCCATTTTCTGGCTCCTGGTCGTTCTGCCCAGCCACCATTAGAAAACATAGTAAAATGCTATCATGAAACTGTTATTCCACTGACCTGTTGCTTCTATCAAAACTAATGTTCTGATGTGATAATTCATTCTTGATACTTCTCAAAACTTATGCTTTCCTGAGTCACCAGAAAAACCTGTCAAGAAATTGGGAACAAAGAAAATTACTCCTGTGAGAACAAAAGCTTAACAATCAGCATAGGCACTATTGATTAGAAGGAATCGACTAGCATCAAACGGTGAGTAAGAGCAAGAACCAGTGACCTACTACTGGAAGGTTACAGCTGGCATGTTGATGAACCTGGTTAGAAGCATGGGGGGATGTCATAATCTGAGATAGCTTGCATGTGGCTGAGGATGTGTTCATGGTCCTGTCTAGTGTCTGTTTCTTGCAAATAAAACAAATTTTAATACATTTGTATGCAGACTTTCTACAAGTCCTATAAGTGGTGGTTACAAGAATTAATGAGTTTTGGGAGCCTCATAAGATTTTTAAATTGGCAATTTAGACTTTGATTCTGTAAAGTGTTCTCTTTGCTGGGAGATGTGAATGTTATTAGAATACTACCCAATGTTTGCTAAAGCTTTCATTTAAAATAAGTTCCCAAAGCAAGAGGAAAAAAAGAATTGAAGATCTTATGCAAAGAGACCAATAGAGTAGAGGAAGGGTATCAAGAAGGAGGGAAGGAGAATGGTAAGGCTTGGAAGTACTGGGTTTTGAAATCTACCAAGTTATGTTGAATTCATGTACAGATATGACACAATGAATTACATTTATGTGTAATGCCTTAATTAAAATAACAAAGATCAGTAGAATAGAGCAAGCTGATCAGGGGGAGGGATGTATGAAGGATAAGGGACAGTACTGAGACTGGTCAATTATGATCGAACTTTGTGCATGTACGAATATGGCATAATGAATTCTGCTATAGTTATAATGCACCAATAAAAATAGTTCTGATTCACCTTGGGTATGTAAATTTTCAGCTGTGTGGTGTGATCACATGCAAAATGAGTAGTCAGCCAGACTTCTTTGCCTGTTAAGGAAAGCAACATTGCTTCTTTTTCTTCTTAGCTCTGAGTCACAATATGGGGGTTCAACATGTAAATAGTGCCAGCATTATCTGTTCACCATCTATTAACATGATTTAATTATAATGCTCATGATAGCAGCAGAGCATTTATCATGTGTCATTGCTTTGGACTGGTTTTAAACCACAACTTTATTAAAGGCTTTTTTATTAAATAGACTTTAGTTAGGTCATAAAATGACTGTTTCATAATCTCATTTATCCTGAAGAAACATCACATATTTATACTTAACATTTTGGGGTCAAACAATAGAAGGAAAGTGGATGCTTGAATTATTGCACTACTGAGGCTGGCTATCACTGAACATGGGCTCAAAATATACGGGTGTCTGTTTACAGCTGGGAGAGAAATTGTGCTTCTGCCTGTGACAGAAGTTATCTTTATCTAAATTGGCATTTGGATTAGATGGTGTTAGTCATTTTCATTACTGTAACAAATGAGAATTTATGAAGAAATATTTGTTTTGACTTCTAGTGTTGGTGAATTTGGTAGATTGTTGGTGGGCTCCATTGCTTTGGGCCTGTCTTGAAGCAGCACATCATGGCAGGGAGCACATGGAGAAAGCCATTTGCCACATAGTTGGGGAATCAAAGTCTAGTGTTTTCCCCTGTTCCCTTTAAGGGAATGCCCCCTAGATGACCATTGGGCTTCCTCCATCCCAACTCCCAAATTTTTTACCACCTCCCAATAACATCAAGCTCAGGACCACGCCTTCAAAACGTGGAGATTTAAGATCCAAACTATGGATTATGGGGGATGTTCTTAAATTAACTGGATCTGTATTTATATTTTTGTAGGGATAAACGAGGCAAGGCACCGAAGATAGCAAGAAAGTTTTATTTGGCTGCAGCCAGGTTTAGGGGGCACAGCTTTTGCTGTATCAATTAATCCCCTGAACCCTAAGTTTGGAGAGTTTCACACCCAGCATGTAAGGGGAGGGGCTCAGAAGTTCAGTCTGCAGAAGTTCACATAAAAGCAGCTTTTTCTGTTCTGGGCAAGTTAACTCTTCAAGGACAACACCTGAGAAGGAGAGAGCTTCTCCCCTTTCTTTCCTCCCCCTGCCAGCTGTTACCATGGAGCCTGTTTTTAACTTAAAAATGTAGACATCTCTGTAAAGCCCAGCTCAAGGCCAGAGGCCTTGTTTGCACATTTATAAATAAAAGTAGTACACTGGATGTTTGTGGGGGAAAAACTAGTAAGAGGGTGTCCAGCACCTGGAATGTTTATCTTCTTGGCCAGTGGCCAAGCAAACAGAAACGAAAATAGGAAGTTGATCTACGTTGAACTTTTACAGAGACTTTTCTGCTGACAGTTCTAAAATCAGTCTGGGTGAAGATTCCTGGAGAGGCTCTGAGAGAGCCTACTGAGAGTAGAGAAAGGGGGTGCCACTTCAATATGGCTTCTAATACCATCAGCCCAATGTGCCATCAAAAGTTCTAATACTTATCTACCAAACATTAACAAATGTCAGCCTATAGAATATGATTGTTAGTTCCTATATTGTATCAGAGCCAATAACTAGATTTTTTGGAGGATGATAGTCATAGTTAAGTCAAAGATGTCTCTAGACAAGGGTTTTATGACAGGTGATAAAATTTCAACCTTGTTCACTTAAAAGGTGATAAAATGATTGTAATAATTACTGTTAAGATCATTAAGTCAACTCAAACTTTAATATGAACAGTTTAATAAGCAGTATATTTCAAATTATCATCTATTACAACACAGCCTTTAAAATGTTCAATATTGTCTCAAACACTGAACTGGTTGATTGCTGGCAGTGGGTGGGGGGCAGTATGGAGCCAGGAGTAGTGGTTGGAGGTTATTTTCTGAGGATTTTAAATTCCATAGGTAATTATGGTAAAGTCTCTGACCATCCCTGAACCAAAGTGGAGAAGCAGAAGAAATCCTTTCCTGCTCCATATTCTTGGATTTGGATGCCATGGACTGAACATAGATTATCTTTTTTTTTTTTTTAACATGCTGGGTGATAGTATTATAGTATTATAACAAAGTTTTTAAAACCAGATTTTGGGCTTTTGATCAACCAGTCAGGGGTGGGAGTGGGGATGTTGTATGGTGGCACAGGGACAGCTCAGGTTGCAGGCCCAGAAGCCAAAACTGGCAGAGAGCAAGACAGCAACAGCTGCCTCAAAGCTGACCTTGGAGTTAAGAAAAGACAATTGTGCCGTTGCCCTCAAGATGGCACACAGGCACACATTGTGTGACAGCTAAAGCTCAAGAAGGACCTGGAGGTTCTTATTTGGAAGACTGAACACAATGGGTAATAAAGGTGAACTCCAGTCCACCCAAGAGGCTGGTGCTGCTGAAGGCCCCAGGCAAGAGGGGGGCCACTGCCCCCTCCAAGACCCATTCCTGAATCCTCAGCCCCCAACTGCACACTAGGACCTTGGAGGTGACCCCACAGGCTTCACTGTCCCTCAACACTCTCTGGCACATAGAACTTCAATGGGAACCTGTCCCCTGAGCAGGTGATGAGCAGATCCCACTGCATTAGCCTCCTAGGGTGCCAAGAAAGGAGTATTAACTGTCTGTCCCCTCTCCAGGGCTTGTCTGTATTGGTTAAGCCCAGAGCAATAAACTTGGCTTTGTTCTACTTCCTGCTATTACTCCTACCGACAAGTGGCTCTGAGCAGACCAGTGTCTGGGCCAGGTGATCTCTGGTGTTCACTAGAGACCTGTCCTATTCTGCTCTGCCTCAGATGACTGTTTCTGTGCATCTGGCCAAGAGCTAAGACTTTTCCTTTGAGACCCTGGGTGGCTCCAGGTCACTTCCTCTGCCTAGCCAGTCCTCAGCACTGGGGATACAGCCAGGGAGGAGTTACCTCCTAAGGGTCTCTGTGCCTTAATAGGACGTCCAGAATGACTCAAACGACTCAGTGTTGCCTCCATAAATCACTGCCTACTGGCCGGGAACCATGTTAACCTCAACTGCTGGGATGCCCTGGGCTGGCTGAGTCGCTGACTTTCCAAATCAGAATTTGAACCAACCTGACCGATTCCTGGCCCCTGCGCTCTCACTTTCTCACAATCTCAATTCTTCCTATCCATTGTGGGGCTCCTCTACTTCCAAATTTGTACTTAGGTCTGCTAGACAAATTTGTACTTTGGTCTGCCTGTGGGATCTGCAGGGAACTGTGGTCTAGGGACCTCCCTTTACTTCCTGGGGTGGCTGCAGTTGGCCTATGCTGAGCTGTTGTCCTTGGAGTGAGGCCTGTGGCACAGATGGCTGGGCCCCCAGGGGCCCACCCTTTCTTGGCTACCTCACTACCCCAAGGAATCAGATTGGGTCACCAGTGGATGTCCCCAAATGCACCCCAAATGTTTTCTTGATTTCCCCCACAGTGGTGGTTAAGATTCTCTTGAGCTACCGATGTTTATTTAAAATAGAAAAATGGTTTGGTAGTCCTTGAACAAATTCATCTCAGCATTGCCCTATGCTATGGTTTGAATATCAATGTTATCCCCCACAGGTTGTGTGTTATGTGTGGTCCCTGGGGTATTGCTGTTGGGAGGTGGACCTATGAGGTGAAGCTTACTGGGAGGTCCTTGGGTCACCAGAGATATGCCTTCAAGGAGCTGTGGGACCCCTGCTCCCTGTCTTAAGCAGTTTGCTCTTACATGTGCCCCTTGTCACTGCCATCTGGTGTCCTCACCACAGGCCCAAAGCAATGGGGCCACCTGATCTAACTTCCAGAACCACGGGCTACACAAACCTTCTGTATATAACAATGACAAATGCACATTACCGGACTGGTTAGATAAGACAAAGAGGCACTCCACATTAAAGGGGCATCCACCTTTATTTTGGGTGTTATGACTGTTATAGATCAGAGGGTCAAGTAGACAGGACAGGAGAAAAGTATTTTATTTTCCCATTGGAAGGAATAATTCAATTAGAAAAAATGGAATAAGACTTTGAACAAGAGAATAGAAGGCTTTCCTTGTTCTCTGGAGATGCCCTGTAGGGAGATGGTACTTTCCCAGGACAAGGCTAGCTGGATGTGGAAGATGAGACAAAGTGAATACATCTTCTTGGGGTTTTTGTGGGCTCCAGTGTCTTCCCATGTCCATATCATTGTGTGGCAGCTCCTTCATTTTAGGACTGGTGTGAGCATTGACAGGACTGTCCTCAGGCTCCTATGTACCTAGAGAAAAGGTGTCCCCAAAGCCTACTGTTACGGTTTCATTGGTGTCCCCTGAAAGCTCACAAGTCACAAAATATAAGGTTTGGGAGAAATGATTTGGTTATGAAAATCTTAATCGGTGAATGGATCCCCTAATGGGATTAACGGAGTAGAAATTGAAGGTGGGTAGGGTGTGGCTAGAGGAGGTGGGTCATTGGGTATGCCTTTGGATACATGTTTTGTATCTGGCAAGTGGAGTCTTTCTGCTTCCCGATCATATGAGCTGCTTCCCCCCTGCCACACTCACACAGGGATGTCCTGCCTCACCTGGAGCCCCTAGGAATGGAGTCAGCCTTTGGACGTGAGACCTCTGAAACTGAGCCCCCCAAATAAACTTTCCCTCCCTTTAAAAGACCTGACGAGAACAATTTTATCACAGAAGCCCCCCTCAAAAAAAAAAAAACCCACAAAACCCATATTGAGGAAGAAAGTTTCTCCAGAGAAGGCCAGGCAGCCAGCTCACAAGTCCCAGTCTCCCAATTCAGTTGCCCCTGGATATGCATATAAATGTAAATGCTAGATTGGGAGCTTAACAAAAATATGGACAAAAAGGAAAGGGACCTTGAATTCCCTCTCCCAGTATGTCAAAGTCTACTACAAACTTCCTTATTAAGGGGGAAAAGGCAGGAGCAGTTTAGAGATCAACATGAAAATATTTTAACAATGTCAAATATGATCTGAGTTAATGTCCACTGTAAGGTTTCAGGGTTATGAATAGCTTTTCAGTGAAACACATAGCATAGTTCTCATGACTTTTTTTCCTTCCGCTTGTTCACATAATTCTTTAGGCATCATAAAAACAGGATGGAAACTTTTTTGAAAAACATTTTTAGGTAGTAGAAACCTCTAAAATATGCAGCAAATGTCTATGGCTTGCTTTTGTAACATGTACCAGACCCCTCCCTGCCTTTTGATCCCAAAACAGTTTTTTTTCCTCCTCAAACACTGTATGGACTAATCTACAGTTAAATATATCTTGACCAAAATGGGAAGCTGATCTTAGTTTTCTCTCAATGCTCCTAAAAGGCAGGAAAATGTTTGTTCACTGTCCTAAGTTATGGTACAAACGGTGACCATGACGGTCTCCAAAGGACAGTGGCTTTAAAAAGAGTGACATGAACCAACACTTTCATGATCTAGGCAGTCACTCAGACTTAGGTGCCTGCCCTTTCACATGCTTCACCCTAATATGGGGACATGAATTTTGTCCACTAAATCGAAGCTGGGTCATAGGTATGTGCATATTCCAGCTAACAGAAAAGACGAAAGATGGAAAATCCAAGGCAAGTGTTCTAAGAAAATGATATCTGTTCAAGCCATTTTTTTTCTTATTGGTGAATACTTGGTCTCTTTAGTTCAGCAGACACCTGCTACAAATCAGGTTGGGAAATCATCTGTACAGGGTAATCAAGTGCTCGGGAAGTGAAGCGTAGGTCACAATCACTGAGACTTGGTCATTATTCTCAATGGGAGGTGTCTTAGGAAAAATGCTTTTCCTTTATTGGTAATAAAACTATAATTACATTCAGGAGTGATCGTTAATTATGCTCTGAAGATCCCAATGAACTCTATTTCTATAGCTTCTTTGATAACCAAAGGCAAATATCCCAAAGGCTAGATCTATCTTTTAGCACAGTTAAACTGATCTCATTTTCCCCAACTTTTACTCTTCTGAAATTTCTCCTTGATCAACAAAGTTTTGGTTGCTGTTTATTTCACTTCTTCCCTTCCCTTTGGTCCACATCAAATCTTGGAACAATTTCTGCCTTTGTGAGTTAGTCAATGTGGTCATTATTTTTTGTCAAATATAATTTTAAGGGGCAAGTTTTGCAGATCCTAATTCTAGGAGGAAATTTATTTCTTCCAACAAATTAGATCCTTATTTATATCTTGTACACTTTGTAAGTTATGCGTAAGTTAATGAAGTACTCAAAGAACTGAATACACTTAATATGCAGGATATAAGGAGTCTGGACACAACACATGATACCTCACCATAATCAAGATGATGGATATATCCGTCACTTTGCTGTACTTGCTTGCATTCCTTTGTTTTTGGTCATAGTGGTATGTGTGGTCATCAACCATTCAATCTATCCTTTCTTTTGGTGGGTTTACTGGGGATTGAACTTGGAGCTGGGGATGTGGCTCAGTGATCGAGTGCCCATTTTGTTTTAGAGACGGGATCTCACTGTTGCTTTTGCTGGGCTGGCTTTGAAGTCAAGATCCTGTCTTGGCCTCCTGAGCCTCTGGGATTGCAGGCATTATCCACCATGCCTGGCTACCCTGTTAAGTATTTTTTTTGGTAATATTTACTTATAATGGTGTATTAAGAATTATAATGCAAAAATATCATAAATTATCATATTTGATTGTATATAAGGTATGTTGAAACCAAATTCACATCTTCATACATGTATTTTGCATAATGAGGGACTCCTTTCACCATCCATGCTATTCCCCTTCTCCCTTCCTTTCCCTCCCACCCCTATTCCCTATCTAGAGATAATCTTCCTCCCTTGCTCTCCTTCCCAAGCCCATCTTGAGTCACCCCCCTTATAACAGAAGTCATTCGGCATTTGTATTTTTGGGATTGGCTAACTTCACTTAGCATAATCTGCTCTAATGCCATCCATTTCCCTGCAAATGCCATGATCTTTTTTGTTATTGTTGAGTAATATTCTGTTGTGTATAAATGCCACTTTCTATCCACTCATCCACTGAAGGACATCTAGGTTGGCTCCACAGTCTAGCTATCGTGAATTGTGCTGCTATAAATATTGATGTAGCTGTGTCCCTGTAGTTTGCTGTTTTTAGGTCTTTTGAGTATAGTCCGAGAAGAGGAATAGCTGGGTCAAATGGTGGTTCCATTCCCAGCTTTCCAAAGAATCTCCATACTGCATTCCAAATTGGCTGCACCAATTTGCAGTCCCACCAGCAGTGTATGGCTGTACCTTTTCCCTCAAATCCTTGCCAGCACTTGTTTTTGTCTTCATAGTGGCAGCCACTCTTACTGGAGTGAGGAGGTATCTTAGTTCTAATTTGCATTTCTGATTGCTAGAGATGAGCACTTTTTCATATTTGTTGACTGATTGTATATCCTCTTCTGAGAAATGTCCTTTCAGGTCCTTGGCCCATTTAATGATTGGATTACTATTATTTTTGGTGCTTGTCTTGAGCTCTTTATATTCCCTAGAGATTAGAGCTCTGTGAGGGATAAAAATTTGTTCCCAGGATGTAGGCTCCCTATTCACCTCACAAATTTCTTTTGCTGAGGAAAAACTTTTTAGTTTGAATCCATCGCATTTGTTTATTTTTTAATTCTTGTGCTATAGGCATCTTATTAAGGAAGTTGGAGCTTAGCCCAACGTAATGGAGATTAGGGCCTTTTTCTTCTATTAGATGCAGAGTCTCTGGTTTAATCCCTAGATCCTTGTTCCATTTTTGAGTTAACTTTTGTGCATGGTAAGAGATAGGGATTCAATTTTCTTTTGTGGCATATGGATTTCCAGTTTTCCCAGCACCATTTGTTGAAGATGCTATCCTTTCTCCAGTGCATGCTTTTGGCACCTTTATAGTTATATATTTGTGGGTTAGTCTCTGTGTCCCCTATTCTGTACCATTGACTTACCAGCCTGTTTTGGTACCAGTACCATGCTGTTCTTGTTACTATTGATCTATGGTATAAGGTCTGGTATAGCAATACCACCTGTTTCACTCTTCCTGCTTAGAATTGCTTTAGCTATTCTGGGTCTTATTTTTCCAGATGAGTTTTATGATTGCTTTTTCTATTTCTATGAGGAATTCCATTGGGATTTTGATTGGAATTGCATTGAATCTGTATAGTGCTTTTGGTAGTATGGTCATTCTAATATTCTGCCTATCCATGAGCAAGGTAGATCTTTCTTCTAAGGTCAGCTGCCCCATTGTTTGGGCATATATATTAATGATATGTCTTGTTGGTATATGGTTCCCTTGAGCAGTATGTAGTGTCCTTCTTTATCCCTTTTGATTTAACTTTGGCTTGAAGTCTATTTGAGTATGGACACCCTGCTTGCTTCCAAGGTCCATGTGAGTGGTATATTTTTTTTCCCCAACCTTTCACCTTCAGTCTGTCTTTGCCTATCAGATGAGTTTCCTGTAGGCAGCATATTATTGTATTTAATCCAGTCTACTAGCCTAAGTCTTTTGAGTTTAAGCCATTAACATTTAGGGTTACTATTGAGATTGGGTTTGTATTTCCAGCCATATTTGTTTATTTGTTATTGAACTTTTTCATTTGATTAGTTTTTCCTGTACTACCTCCCACTTTCAGTTTACATGAAAAGGAAATGAAAAATAACAATGAAATGTTTTGCCAAGGATGTTTTGAAGTTCCAGTTTTCTAGCTGCAAATTCTTTTGTTTATCGTGGAAAGTTTTTATTTCATCTTCAAACCTGAAGCTTAATTTTGCTGGATACAAGATTCTTGGTTGGAACCCATTATCTTTCAGTGTTTGAAATGTTGTTCCAGGATCTTCTAGCTTTCAGTCTGTTGAAAGTTCAGCTGTTAACCTAATTGGTTTACCCCTAAATGCAATCTGCTTCCTTTCTTTTGTGGCTTTTAAAATTCTCTCCTTGTTCTGTATGTTGGGCATCTTCATTATAATGTGTCTTGGTGTGGATCTCTTGTGATTTTGCATATTTGGTGTCCTGTAGGCTTCTAGGATTTGGATTTGTTTCATTCTTTACATCTGGGAAGTTTTCTAATATTTCATTGAACAGATTGCTCATTCCTTTGATTTGGAACTCTATACCTTCCTGTATCCCAATTATTCTTAAATTTGGTCTCTTTATGCTATCCCATATCTCTTAGATGTTCTGCTCATGGTTTCTTATCAGTTTGCTGTGCTGTCTACACTCTTTTAGAAGTTGATATTTTGTCTTTGTCTATTCTCTTCTAAGTGTTCTACTCTGCTAGTGATAACTCTCATTTGAGTTTTTAATTTGGTTTATTCCTTCATTTCCAGGATTTGTGGGTTTTTTTTTTTTTGTATAACCTCTATCTCCCTGTAGAGTTGATCTTTTGCTTCTTGGATTTGTTTATGTAATTCATTGTCAAAGTGATCTTTCATTGTCTGCATTTGCTGTCTAATGTCTTCCTTGAGACTCCAGATCATCTGAAGCACGCATATCCTGAAATCTTTGACATTCCTTCTGCTGCTGATATTACCTCTTCCAATGTTGAATTGTCCTGCACTGTTTGTGGTCCTTTCCTTGTCTTTTCATACTGCTCACATTTCTTTCCAGCTCTGTGTAGCTGTTAATGTCTTTCCCCTATAAATCTGTATTGCTCTTGTATAGTTCCAGAATTTCTTATTGAACTGTTAACATTGTCTTTCTCCATATCAATAGTACATCATCTATGAGCAAGTTTTCATGACTAATATATTTAGAGTTACTCTGTCTACAGATGTTGGCTTCAACTAGTTAGAATATAGTCATTAGTTTCGTAAAAAGGCATACCACTTCTGGTGGCATATAGAGAACTGAGGGTCAGGTGTAGGACAATAAGGGGGAACAGAGTGAAGGTATGGGGTTAATCTAATTTAGCAACTTTGGAGGAGAACTCTAATGAATAAACGGGGGTAATTTATGGAAAAATATATAAATTCAAAATCCTATCTGTATTTAGAAAATTACCCTACGGGGCTGGGGATGTGGCTCAAGTGGTGGCATGCTCGCCTGGCATGCATATGGCCTGGGTTCGATCCTCAGCACCACATACAAAGATGTTATGTCTGCCAATAACTAAAATATTAAAAACTCTTTAAAAAATTATCCTACGTATAAATAGTAAGTTAGGTTGAAAGTGGGATAAAGAAGGAAAAGGAAAGAAAGGAAAAGAGGGAGAAAGAAAATAAGAAAAGGGGGAGGTGGGGCATATGCAATTCCTCTATATTCTGATGACTCAGTTCTTAGAGTCCTATTTCATGCAAAGTTCTTTTTCACATGTTGAGGTTGTGAGGCCCAGAGGGGGAAGGGTAGAGAATGGATGAGAAGACAAAAAGGCTCAGAACTGTTTTCTTCCAGTAGGTGGCATTGTCTATTCCTAGCTTGAGTCTCTGCATTCAGGGTGGTGGAGGTAGCCAGTGTGAGCAGGCTTGAGCTTCTACCTGGAGCCTCCCTGCTCTTAGTCTGAGTTAGAAACCAGGTGCCTGTCCAGTTGCTGTTCAGCATTGATAGCTACACCTCCCAAAAGCTTTGTTATCACGTGGGGGTGGGGGTGTTGGAAATCGGGTACCTGAGCAGCTGCAGAACCGTGCTGGTAGCCACACCCACTGAAAGTTGGTGAGTTAGGTTTTCCAAGATGGATTCCGTCTGTTTCCCACGTAGGGTGTTTGGTGAGGTGCGTGGCGTGTGCTGGGGTGAACTTGTGCTTTTTCCAGAGCTCGGTCTGGTGACCCACAAACAAAGCCTCTGTGTTCTGCACTGCATTCCATCTGCGATGAGTGCTGTGTGGCTCCACCTCCCGTTAAGTTTTGAAGTACATAGTTTTTTATTGATATTGACACTATGTCACACAGCAGAGCTCTAGAGTTTATTTATCTAGTACAACGGAAATTTTATACACACTAGACAAATTCCAAATTCTTCCTTCCCCAAAGCCTCTGACCACCACGGTTGTATTCTTTGCTTTTGTTTGACCATATAGATGCCTCAAGTAAGTGGAATCAAGTAGTATTTGTCCTTCTGTGAAGAACTTATCACTTAGCATAGTCAGTCCCTCAGTTTCATCCAGGTTGTCCCAAATGGCAGGATATCCTTCTGTTTTTAATGCTGAATAATATTTCACTATGTACATACCACATATGCTTTTTGCATTTATCTGTTGCTACTTGTGTTATTTCTATATCTTGGCTGATGTGAATACTGCTATGATAAACATGGGAGTATAGCTATCTCAAGATTCTGACTTAATTTCTTTTATATATACACCGATGTGGGATTGCTGGATCCTTTGATTCCTGTTTTAAAGCTTGGTTTTAGCTTTAATATCTCCATAAACTACCCCTTTTCAACTTATCAGTCTTTAATCTTTAACAAGCTGTGATCCTTTACTGAATGTTTTTGTGTATTTGAATGTGTAACTATTTCCTAACTGTAGTATTCACGAGTTGGATAATTTTGGCATCCAAAGCAAAGATTGTGTGACAGAGGCTCAGGTTCAAGCCAAATGGTAGAATTAACATCCTTCAAATGGTTCGGTCTAAATACCAGGAGAGGGCTTCCTTCATAGTTTCACATGATCAAAATTCCTGTCTCAAGCCAACAGGCAATATCTTGCTAAATGGACTACACAGGAGTCAGCCATTAAAGTCATGAAAGAGAAAATGATGTTGTTTCATCCCTATCTTTCTAAAAAGGGAAATATGAAGTATGGGATTGATTTAGTGAGACCTTGAGTTTGAAATGCCCATGAGATGTTGACATGGAAGAAGTCTGAGTCTAGAACACATGTCCTAGACATGGAAAAGATCAAGGATGAAGATGAAAACAGGGAATTTGATATAGAAATGGTGATACCCTTAGTGATCATAGGATAGAGAAAAGGGCATTGAATAGAACCTTCAATATTGATGCTCAGAGGAGACCCAGAGAGGGACTCTGGAAATGGGCAGAAAGGTAGGAATATATTGGGAAAACTTGGCATCACAGAGCAAATGCAAAAGGTTTCAGGAAGTGGGTAGTGGTCAATGGTGTAAAATTAAAAAATATTCTAAAATGTCCAGTGGATTTAACCTAAGCACTAACATTACTCTTGCTGCTACTAGAAATACATTCTCAAGCTAATTCTGGGATGAAAGGATTATGTCCACATGTTTGCTTTTGCTTTGCTTTTTCATTGAAAAAGTTAATTATTAAAAACCTAAATGATCAAATTTATAAGCATTGTAAAATCATAGTAAAAATCAATTTTTGAGAATAATTTAGTGACATACATATTTTAGTGTTCTGAGTTGTATCATAATTGACTTTTTTGCATTTCATCCTTTATGCTTGTTAAACTTTCATGAGCATATCCCATTTTAGTCAGGGGAAAACATCTTTTTTCCTCTTAAAGTGGCTAGGGGATACACTTGCTGACCAAGCACAATGGGCTTACTTAGGTCTGGCAGGATGAAAACTGTCCAAACATCCGAGAGAAGGACCGAGTCCAAGAAATGACCAACAATTTACACAGCACATAATTTCTAATGCTCGACTCCCAGGGAAAGGCAGCTAGGATCTGTCCTGGTGTTTGTTCTACTTGCTCTCGTCTGTCCCCTCCCTTTGCCTTCTGTCTAGGGGAAGAGTGTTTTGCTAGTTCTTCAGGGTGAGAGGGGCAGCTTCAGGCCCCACCAGCTCTCACTTACAACTGAAATTTCCACTTATTTACTACTCTTTGAAAACATAAGAGAACCCTTTGGGTAACAAATGCACAGTGTAAGTGAACAAAGTAGTATTTGTCAAAGTTGGTGTTTGAAAAGTACAACCGGAGGTTCTCAGGATTGGGGGCAGGCAAGTGGGAAATGAGAAATGTTCTCCTATATTGTTACAGCATAATGATGAATTGCTTTTGCTTTTCCAAAACCCGGCTAGAGCTCCTCTGTTCACCTCTATTATCTGCTGCTGGTCTCCAAAGGCATATTACCATATTAATTCATTGTGTTATACAATTTGGTCAAGTAAATGAGCTTACCTTATGCCCTCTTAATGGCATTGCTTTTAATGTTGGCTTCATGGGATACATTTAACAAAACAGATGCGTCAAGGAAATGTATTTAAACTCAATTTGGTTTTAAAATGTCTAGTGGTCTCTCTAATGAGCCAGGCACACCCCCCCACCTGCAAAAAAAAAAAAAAAAAAAGTTACAGGCAACAAACACACTGTGATAAATGTAGAATCTAAATGTTGAAATGTCCCCAATGCCCAGGGTGATCAAATGTGTTCTGGAAAGAAAAGAAAGGCATGCACTACAAATGTGCCATTACTACATCCAAAGCCAAATCCATCCTTTGTAGAAAGGGCATAACACACTATTTAGAGGAGTTGGCCTGCATGTGAGAGACTGAGATTTAATTGTGTCATAAACACACTCATCCCACTGACTTGGTGAGACGGCTCGAAGTAATGTGATAATGGTATGGATGGTGAATGAACTATGGCATTAGTTCATACTTGGCGATCTGAGACTGAGTAGAAACGCTTGTAGAGTCTTACACACCTGGGTTGGAATTTTTGCTTCATCACTTTATTAGCTGAGTAACCATGGGAAAGATTATTTGCCTTCAGACTTTAATTTCCTTTACAGTTGGGATAATATCTATTTAGATAATACTAACTGAAGTACAGCAATTGTGAAGTATAGCAATAATTCGGGGATAGAGGACAGTGCTTGGCACATAGTAGTGTTCAATGAAATATCTTTTGTGTATATGTATTACACAATCTTTATTAACTTACCTCCTAACAATTATTTGACTTCCTTGGATTATTAAACCAATCATTGAACCAATAACTGAACTTGGGTATTCCATCTATAACATAAATGGCTTGGCTTCACACATTCAAAATGGACTGGCCACTGAAAAGCCAAACTGATTTGTTTCCTAACATGGTGATCAGGACTGACTGCTGGCCAGTTAGGCAGCTGTAGCAATCAGCCTGATCTTAAGGGCAGCTAAGAACATTAGTCTAGTCTTAAACAGTTTGAATCAGTGGCTACAAATTCACAAAACTAATGGCCAGTGCTTGGAAAAATAGCAGAAATTAATGTTATCTCTTGGATGATGTGATCAATAGTTTCCCATGGAAGACAGTGATATCTGATTTCACATTTTTTTCTATTTTGATAACTGGTGAGAGCACACACTATTTTTAGGTGATAACTTGAAAAATCTAACTTTTCTGTCTTTGGCAAATCTCCCACTCCATCCCCACCATGTCCTGTATAATATCCCAGGTTGTTCACCCTACCATCTGTCAGCCAGTCAGCCTGGGTTTTGTTTTTGGCTCTGAACTGTCATTATGCCATTCAATCATCAAAAATACTTACAAATTCACTCCAGCATTGTTCTAGGGGCTGGATGACATAATATAGTTGATGTACTCAAGGTGCCTATAGACTAGCAGCGAGGTACTTCTCATGAATTTTGTTGGCCTCTTTTATGCCATCCTTTCTAAAGTAACAAACTTTTATATTTTCAACATTGCTGCAAGGGTAAATTGGTCAATCTCTATGGAAGGCAATTGGGCAATTGCTTAAAAGGTACTTACCTGCAGCAGTCTGGCTGGGCACAAAATCACGAGCCACTCAAGCAGGAACAAACTTTATTTTTGAAACTGCCGCCAATACCCCATACACATCCGGGGAAAAAGCCGATCCACTCACGCGGTGTTCTCCCGGAACCCCAGAATAAGTTCCTCCCCCGAAATTCCCTCCTACTGTACTTCACCTCGGCCTGCTATGGGACTCCTGGAGAGTTCCCATTGGTTGGAGAACAGCAGGAGTCCAATATCCATATGAATGCAAATCTTAACATAATAATATCTCAATGGCTAGCTGGCATCACCTATCAACCAAAAATGCCAAGCATCGTATTTCTTGGCTGTGGCTCTTAGCATCTGCCCCCTTCTGTTTAATTAAGCAACAGGCAATGTGGCTAGGGACCGTGCCTGTTAGGTTTGTCCAATTCAACATATGGTTCTTACCCATCAGAAAACTGACTTCTAGGCGTCGGCCTCCTGTCTTAGATTGATACCACTGCAATTGGATCATACCAGTCACTGACCATGGTCCAGTATATAGCCATACCTGTGGATAGGCCTATGTACCAGTGTGGGTGGTGAGGTTCTTTGCCTCACCTCTGTTGGCCCCCAAATTTGGCCTTGGTGCTGGTGGTGGGGGGGTGAGGTTCTTTGCCTCACCTCAGTTAGCCCCCAAAATTAGACCATCACTAGAAGGGAGGAGGATACAGAAATACCATGACATCAAGTCAATTGACGGCTCTTCAGGAAAAATTGCAACACTGGTGACAAATCAACAGATACGCCAGCACTACCATAATTCGCTGTATCAACAAATAGAGCACAATGCATACAAGTGATAAGAGTCCAGGCAAGTTTTGTAAGCAGTTCAAAGCGGAGAAATCTATCAATATGTCCATTTCCTCCCAAAATAAATCGGCTCAGTGATTGAGCATTACTTATTATTATTCATTGATGCATCAGTTTATTATAACTATAACAGTTTGTTATTTCTATTGAAGAAACTGTAGCTTGGTTTCATGTCTTTACTGGCACTGGGATGGATATAGGAATTCTGACAATAATGCTAAAAAAAAATTATGTAACATTCCAACAGGTACTAAGAACAATTTTTTGAATGATTTACATTATCCTGAATAGAATTATTAAATATAATGAAAAGGAAAAGTGAAAGTAAACAAACAGATCTGTTAACCTGCTTATTTGTACACATTTTAAAACAATCCTCAACAGCTTTTTACCAAATTTAAACCATTAAAATCATGTGAATAATAAAAAATTCGGATCCATTTACTCATGAGCGCTCCTCACATATGATATATGGACATACGCACATACAGACATACAACACAAAACAGAAGTGTGCACATGTAACATACAACACATAAGACAATAGTAAAGGCCTTGTAGCTTTACCTAGGTGAAATCTCCATTGCAATGTTTAAAAACTCCATAGTCAAAACATAAAACTGATCAGAAAAACATTAACCTAGGTCTGTATGAGCTCAAAAATAAAGTAGAACTTTATGATGTGGGAAAAAGTAATAACAAAAATATTGAAAAAAGCATCCTGGTTAATCACTGTCGCAGATGTAAGAATAGCCAAGCTGGAGTTCTGGATATCAGCTGTTATAGATTTGAGTCAAATCATCTTCCTTTTGGTCTATAGAAATTGTTTTGGTTAACCTCTCTGGAATCCAAATCGGCTGCTGTTCTCCCTGTGGAAAAACACAGAGCCCCGACTCCAGACAATCACTGGGTCAGAACCTTTCCATTGTCCTGTTAGAATATCCTTCCAAAGTACCTTAGGCTTATGTACATTTTTTTGGACACATATGCCTTTCCGCAGCACTAAGCCCTGATGAATCCAAATTTAAAAAGTTTAGAGTAAAAAGGGTTATTTTAAGTTTCTTTGGGGGATATATACCCCTTTCCAATTCCCTCCTTTTGTTTTAATAAGTACATTTTAATAGTTTGAGCTTTTTAAACTATATCTTGTCCTTGTGGATTGTATGGAATTTCTGTTATGTGAGTAATGTCAAATGTTGAGCAAAATTGTTTAAAAGAGGTAGAAGTGTAACCAGGACCATTATCAGTTTTTAACTGTTTAGGAACACCCACAGTGGCAAAATTTTGTAAGCAATGAGCTATAACATCTTTAGTTTTTTCTCCGGCATGAAGGGAGCCCATCAAAAATCCAGAAGTATCAACTGTAACATGCAAATATTTTAATTTTCCAAATTTTGGCAAGTGTGTGATGTCCATCTGCCAAATATGGTTACATATCAGTTCTCTAGGATTGACTCCAAGATTAACTTGTGGTAAAAATGTCACACAACTTTGACATTGTTTTATTATGTCTGGCTTTTTCTTTAGTTATTTTAAAATGCTTTTGAAAAGTATTAGCATTGACACGGAACTTTTTATGAAAATTCATAGCTTCTTCTATTGTGGAGAAAATATGTATGTCATGTGTAGTTTTATCTGCTAACTCACTTCCCAAACTAAGGGCTCCAGGCAATCTTGTATGTGCCCTGATATGTCCTATAAAGAATGGATCTTTTCTGTCCCAGATTAGACTTTGTATAGTGGAAAACAAAGAGAACAGTAGAGGAAGGGGAAATTCTACCAGCATCTTCAAGGGATACTATAGCATTAACTACATACTGAATATCAGAAAATAAATTACAGAATCTTTAAACATCATAGAAGCTTGTAATACTACATTAAGCTCTACCTTTTGAGCTGATTGTTTGGGTACTAAAAATGTAAAAGTTTGATCAGGGGTAACTACTGCTGCTGTACTATTATTTGACCCATCAGTGAATATATTTGGAGCATTCATGATAGGGTTTTTTGTCATTTTTGGAAAAACTACAGGATGCTTAGACCAAAAAGACAACAAAGGATTATATGGTAAGTGATAATCATATGTAAATCTAATGTTTCATTTGATAATTGCCCAAGTATTTAGCTCATTAGCTAACTCATCAATTTGATCCATAATTTTATTGGGAGAAATCCCAAACACTCCCTTTGTTGCTTTTATTCCTTTGAGTATTAATTGTCCTACAGCCTCAGGATATCTAGTAAGAATAGTGTTAGGAGAATAAGATAAATGTATCCACAATAATGGACCTTCTTGCCAAAATACTCCTGTAGGAATATCTTTTGTTGGTAGTACAATAATAAAGGCAAACTTATATGGAAAATATGCATTTGGATAGGATTGATATGTTTCAATGATTTTTAATGCTTTTCTTGCTTCAGGCTTTAACATGCGGGGTGAATTTGGATCTGATGGACCTTTTAGGATATCAAACAAAGGTCCCAACTCCTGTTGGTATGCCTAGATAAGGCCTTATCCAATTTATCTCCCAATAACTTTTGAAAGTCGTTAAGTGATTTGAGTTGATCTACTCGTATTTGAATTTTTGGACGGACCATGGTTGAGGATAATAGAACTCCTAAATAATTAATTGGAAAATTTAATTGTACTTTATCTATTGCTATCTCTAGATTATAATTTTTTAATAAATTTGTAAGTGTGGCATAACATTCTATCAATGTGTTTTTATCTTTATGTGCCAATAACACATCATCCATATAGTGAAATATTTGTAGTTCAGGATTTTGATTTCTAAGTGGCTGGATTGCTTTGTTAACATAAATTTGACACATAGTTGGACTGTTAGCCATCCCTTGAGGGAGTACGTTCCATTCATCTCTGATCAGGACCTTCATGATTTAGTGCAGGGATAGTAAATGCAAAATGTGGACTATCCTCGGGATGAATTGGAATTGAAAAAGACAATCTTTAATATCTATAGCTAAAACATAGCAGATTTTTGGTAAAGCAGACAATTGGGCAATCCCTGATTGAGCAGGTCCCATAATAACCATCTCATTATTAATGGCTCTTAAATCTTGCAATAATCTCTTTACCAGATTTCTTTTTAATGACAAAAATGGGAGTATTATGGGGAGATACGGAAGGTTGTATATGTCCTTCCGCTAATTGTTGTTTGACCAGGTCATGGGCTACTTGTATCTTTTCTTTAGTCAGGTGCCACTGAGGAACCCACACTGGTCTTTCTGATTTCCAAGTAATTTTGATTGTCTCAGTGGCCCTTTCTGAAAACCCAATCCATGTCTCTCTATTTCTTGATCTATTTGAATTGGTGCTGTCATACCTTGTTCTTGCTCTCAATCTTTTTTCTTAAAGCCTTGTCTAGCCCTAGTAGTGGGCGCATTAGGATTGATGTTATTTGTTAATGTCAAACCTAATTGATCTAGGACATCTCGTTCCCATAAATTTACTGGAAGATGATCCAATACATATGGCTGTATAGTCCTTCACATCCTTCAGGATCCTTCCAATCTAATACCATTGCACTTCTATGGGGATTAGTTGCCACTCCTAGGCCTCGAAGCGTTTGAGTGGCTTGTTGTAATGGTCAATGTTTTGGCCATTCTTGATGAGATATGACGCTAAGGTCAGCACCTGTGTCCAGTAGCCCATTAAAGTCATGTCCTTGAATATTTAATTTTAGCATGAGGCGAGAATCTAAATTTAAAGACGGCATAGCCCAATCTACACCTGTGGAGCCTAATCCCTTGGAACCTCTTTCTATAGTACGACTGGAAAATTTATCATGCAGGCTGGGTATTATTAATAATTGCTATTCTATCTCCTGGTGAAATTACTGATATACCTCTTGGAGAACTGGCTATAATTTTTATTTCACCTTCATAATCGGGATCAATTACCCCCGGGACTTATCATAAGTCCTTTTAGTGTAGAACTGCATCCCAATAATAAGCCTACTCTTCCCTGGGGAAGAGGTCCTTTTACCCCTGTGGGAATGATTTAAACTTCCATCTCTGGAGTTAGTACTGCTCTGGCAGAGATGCAGATGTCCAACCCTGTGCTCCCTCTGGTTTGTCTGATGAGGGATTTAATGGATAATGCGTCCTGGGCACTACCTTGATGGTGCTGCTGGGTTCCTCCATTGCCCCGTATATTTGTGGTTTTGGGCCCTGGAGCATTGGGCCCCCCAGTTTGTTTGTTGGCAATGGAGCCTGATGCCTTTCTCCATGATATCATGGGTAAACACTTGGTCCTTGTCCGTTTTTTGATAATGGAGTACCCTCTATGGTGGTTTGAGAATGGCATTCATTAGCCCATGTTTCCCTCTATGGCATCATGGGCAAATACCTGGTATTCTATTCCTTTGATACCTAGCTTTGTTAAACCCTCCTCCTATGGGGCAACTCCTTTTAAAATGTCCTGTTTGATCACAATTGTAGCATGTTTTTGGCCTGGCATCTAAAGCCTGTTGTACTGCTGCTAAGACTTGCCCTTGTTCATTAATGTCTCTGCATAATTTAATGTGTTTAAATCTCCATGTCTCCAGGATCTAGTGACCTCTCTGCAGCAACGATTTGCTTGGTCATAAGCCAGTTGTTTTATAAATGGCATTGCCTGTTCTGTATCTCCAAATATTCTAGAAGCTGTTTGAACAAGCCTATCTACAAATTCAGCGTACCTTTCATTAGTTCCTTATATTACCTTAGATAATTGACCTTGTAAATCTCCATGCCCCTGTAAAGTTTTCCATGCCCTAACCGCATCTACAGCAATTTGTGCGTATACGCCAGGATCATATTCAATTTGTTGCCGTTGACCCTCATAAGGTCTCTTTCCTAATAACATATCTAGATTTCTTTGAGGGTAACTGGCTGCTGCATTTCGCCTAGCTGTCTCCATGCAAAATTCCTCATTGGCAACCTTAACAAATATTGTCCTCCATTTAGGACAGATTGACACATGTTAGCCCAATCTGCTGGCATCATGTCTAAGTTGGTAATGGATTCGACCATGCTCACAGTGAAGGGTGCTTGCGGGCCATAGGTTGTTACAGCCTCCTTTAATTGCTTCACTGTTTTGAAATATAAAGCTCGGTGAATTCATTGTCCTCCTGCCTGCTCAAGTACAGGGCATGCTAATCTTTGGGGTCCTGCCTCAGGATTCTGTCCATCAACTACGGGAGTTCAGGGCCGCTCAGCTGTAGATGGAGCTGTTGGTTGAATTATGCTCTCTGGTGATAGAACGAAGTTAGTAGCAGCCTCCTGTTGTAATTCTCCGCCTGATGGTTGTTTTTCCTCTAAGCTTTCTTTCTTCAAATTTTCCTGTCTGACTAGCTCTAGAGACCTTCTCTTTTGCTTGACCTAACATGTTTTCTACCACAGTCTGAACCTCCGACAATTTACTTAACAGTCTTTCAGTTTGTTTTTTACTAGTTTCTAATTTACTATAAAGGTAACGCAACCCAATAAGATAGCATAAAACAAAGCCGAAACAGAATGAAACAAAAATGGAACAAAGAATAGTTGTATCAATTTTCTCTTTCTCAGGGCCGAACAACTTCAAACCTTGAGCCAACCATTTTTCCCAGTTTGCCTGAGAAAATTCTAGGGATAGGCAGCTTGAAACAAAACCAAAATAAATCAAAACAAGAACACATTCATTTTTTGAAATGGTCACCCATTCTGTCGCCTTCCCTCAGGGGCGAGCAATTTTACTCACCTCCAAGCTTCAGGCATCCCCCGCATGGGCCACCAATTGCCACAGTCTGGCTGGGCACAAAATCACAAGCCACTCGAGCAGGAACAAACCTTATTTTTGAAACTGCCGCCAATACCCCGTACATGTCTGGGAAAAAGCCGATCCACCCACACGGCATTCTCCCAGAACCCCAGAACAAGTTTCTCACCCAGAATTCCCTCCTACTTTACTTCCCCAACCAATGGGAACTCTCCAGGAGTCCCTAGCAGGCTGAGATGAACAGCAGGAGTCCAATATCCATATGAATGCAAATCTTAACATAATCATCTCAATGGCTAGCTGGCGTCACCTATCAACCAAAAATGCCATGCATCATATTACTTGGCTGTTGCTCTTAGCACTTACTACTGGATTTCAGGGTTTTATTTCAAAGTATTTATCCTATAGGTGTATTGCACACATTTAACAAATCTTTGTGGGCATAGTATTTTATAAGATTATTTTCAATTTCTTATTGCAGATAATCTAAAACTTCAATGTTTTATGATATGTATTGGTCATAACTTAGACTATAAAACCAATATAATGAAGAGTCTGTATTTATTGATCTAGAGACATATTATCAAATATAAAATATCCATGTTTGTAAATGTACAAAACTTCTGGAAAGAGACCATCACTTCCAGCCACTTTGTGGCTGCCTCTAGGATGTGGGGCTGGGCAATTATGGCATAGAGGAGGGAAGAATGACACTTCACTCAAGACCCTCTGAACTTTTTTATACCTCATGTTACCTACTCAAAATAACCCCCTTGAGTCAGAAGTTTTTAAATGGAATTATCTGGGTCTCTTTGTTTTTTTTCATTCAAGGGATTGCTTCCTTTTATAGTAGGCATATTGGTACTAGACTGTTGACTAGTGACCTGGTTCAGGAGTTCAGTCCAAAAGACGAACCCAAAATAGAACCATTCATTCTGTTTCCACCTCCTGATATCAAAACCTAAGCTGTTTTAATTCTAAGGTCTGAGCTTTAGAGAAATAAAGAGGGTTAGATTCCCAAATAGGCCAGCTGTCTTATAAAAGAGCAAATCAAAACAACCCCTCAAAAGGGGCCCAGTCAACCTGAGCCAGCATAAGAAAGTTCCCTTTGCTTTAACCCATACAAGAAAAGAAACTTACAATAACCAATGTGAATCCATCTACCTTTTGCACAAGGTTAGTTCCTGCTCAAAGTATTTTGTAAAAACGGACCACTCTGCCATGCCCCAGAGTTTCTTTTTAGACTGGATGCTGCCTAATATGTAAATTGCTAATAAAAGCCAATTTGATCTTTAAATCTGTAGTTGATATTTTTTTTGGCTGCCCTCTCCACTATTTACTAGTGTCAATGTGATTCCTCATTGTTGGTGCCAGGGACTCTCTCCAAAGTAGTTTCAGGGTGACCCAGGTTCTTGATGAAAGAAAACAGAACTCCTCTTTAGTAAAAGAACTGTTTATTCCTTCCCAAACATATGTGTTTAGTCAGGAAAACAGCATGATAAAATGCATCAAGGATGGAAGACAATGTTTCAAAAGCAGAGATTGGAAGGGATTACAGAAATAGCTAAACAGGTCTGCAAATACAGCTAATATGAATTTGGAAGTAGGAAAAAAAATACATAAAGGGACCAAGAAGGGAACAAGGAATCCTGGAACTGAGTGGCATTGCAGAGGTGACAGCATAAATGGAAACAACCAACAGAAGTTCTTTGCGCTGCGGTGATTGGAGTACTCTTAAAATACAGCAATAGATATTACTACTATTTAAACTATTTCTGTGAGATGAACATCATTTATTCTCAAATATTCAATATTCAATAATTGCTGTACATA
The DNA here is from genome assembly GCF_052094955.1 of Ictidomys tridecemlineatus. NCBI lineage: Eukaryota > Metazoa > Chordata > Mammalia > Rodentia > Sciuridae > Ictidomys > Ictidomys tridecemlineatus. Next base: position 149,579,581 of record NC_135478.1, on the reverse strand, counting down.
AAATGCCTTGTCAGCAGGCTGTGGGGGTGATCTAGGACAAGCAGTTGACTCTATGGCTAGACTGAGGATAGGAGGGTCTTGCAACAGTAGGGTCCTTTGCCTATGTCAGTCTTAGAACCAGGAGGGACCATGAAGACCCAGGCCCTGGGAAGTCAGCGCTATGCAGGAGAGACAATAGGAGACCTGTCATTTTACATTCTCAAAGGATAGAATCTCAGTTGTGCATTTTGCAAATGTATAAACTTCCAGGTAAAAGAAATGCAGACATCAAGAAGCCTATTCAAGACCTGTGGGTATTTAGAAACATCTAGGCAATTGTCTATACTTTTTACTATCTGTGACAGTATCAAGCATGTAAGAAAATAGCCTGGATTCATGTCACTCCCACTGACTAGATTTCATTCAACAGAATTTTCTGACAGTCTCCATCTTTGACATTTGGCTATTATACAAGCCCTTGTGGGGAATAAGAATACATGGGTTATGAATTGGATCCTGCCATTGCCCAGTGTTTCCACAATACCAGGTTGAAATCCTCAGATGAGTTTACACTATTCCTTGTGGGATGCTGTTTGATAGACACTGACATCTGTCTACATATTTTGCTGAAATAAGTATTTGGGATGCTAAATGTAGTATAAGATACATCAATAAAGAAGATATAGAGAAAGCAATGGAAGAACTTAAAAACATATTTCCCCAGAGTCTGTTACAGGGTCTTGATATAGCTGCAATCTGTAAGTGCCAACCCTGCCCCCACTTTCAACACTGCCATTCATCCAAGAATCCCAAAGCGTTTTTTAATAACGGACTCATTAATCCTCATAACACTCCTTCATTTGACACATGTAACTCTCACTATATGATATGTTGCTACTTACTCTGGATTTAATTTAACAGGTTTTCCCCCGTTGTGGGTAGTCATTTACATTGACCTCATTTTAGTTGAGTTATCGCTCAGATTTGAGCAAGTTTGAATGGCCTCATCCCAAAATGACATCTTCTGGCAGATGGAAGAAAACCATCTGAAGAAGCAATTATTATTTTTTTAAGAGGAGGTTTCAGCAACAAATGGCCCTATAAATAAACAACTGGATTTTAATCATGGGTGAAGAGAGTGAGACATTTAGCTACTTTATAAAAATGTAAAGTTGAATGCATTTCAAAATTCACGGGAGGGAAGGAACAAAGAATTTAGCTCAGACTGGGAGAAACCAGGGGTAGCAGGAGTCTAACCACTCATGTTATGGAAGTTCTTTTTCACAGTTCCTTTCTGTACTTACCCTCTTTGTTCTCTGCCCTTTTTGAAAGTCAGATATCAAGATGGTTTTCTGGAATTGTAGAAGTCCCAGGAAGAAGCAGTAGAGCCTGACATCAGAAGTGGAGTGGGGTCCAAAAAAGCGTGGCCAGTTTAAAAAAAAAAAAAAAAAAATCCAGGGAGAAAAACATATGGTCCAGATTGGGAAACAGTTTGAGCTGACAAAGGTAGCATTTTGTGACTAGAGAGTGTGTGGTGGGGGAGATCTTTGGATCACTTTTTTTTCAGGAGCAGTGTTCTTTTGTGATGGTCTCTACACAATTGATGTTCATTCTTCCATCCCTTTCAAGGGAATACACTGCAAATGAGACATCTCACAAGCTGACTCCTCCCTTTAACTTCAGCATCTTTGTAGATATCGCCTCTCAAATCTTGTGCATCAGCCTCCACTTCCTCCTGAACAATGTTTCTCAGACCTACTGGCCTTCCTGTAACAAGTATTTTGTCTTATTGTGAAATTAATAAATTATAGAAGTTGCCTATATATAACTAACACATCAGTTATATTTATAATACAACATGTATTTCAGGATGTAAATCCTCAGGCACAATTGCACGAGCCAAAGTATCAGATGCCTGTACCTGATCAAAAAATCACAGGGCTGAGACGATCATGAAGACAGGACTACATAAACAACTCCAATGACATGACTGGTGTTGACGTTGGTGGTGTGACTTAATGAAGTGACCAACAATTCTTTGACTTGACCATCAGCCATTGACAGACATGTTATTTGCATTTCTGGAAGCCACTGTACATTATATATAAATATTTTTATATGTACTAAACATTCAGTTGTAAACCTGATTTTTTTGTACCTTTTTATCAACTTTTATTCCCTTAAAGTATTGAGATCCTTGAGCATTTGTTATAGTAAATATCTAAGTATAATCTACATAGATATTAAAATTTGAACTTTAATTTCTACTTAAAAATTCCAAAATAATAATCGTATTTTAGAAAACAGTTACTTTTAACAAACTATTTGAAGAAAAGAGTGACATTGTTTAACATTTTTAAAGTCTCGTATCTGACATAACTGAAGATAACTAGATTCTCATATCTGCTTCTGCATTTAATCTGATGTCATGTGGTATTTCGCTAGATGCATTTGAAGAAAATCCAGTCCCAGGTGGGAAACTAGGAAAGGCAACAGTATATAATAGACTTTTCAGGTAAATTGAGATTATTTTTTGATAACACCTCAGCAAATGATTATTTCTTGCATTGTTGACTCTGGAAATAACATCAATAAACATTTTGTACCATGCTACATTAAAATCCATTAGGTTATGTTGCATCTTTTTCCATGCATGGTTTTGGAACATCATGCATTGGTTACTTGCAAACACTGAATTACACAGCTCTTCCAAATGTTGACATTTTCTATTATATAAAATAGACATTTATTATTGCTACTGGACCATTAGAAAGGTCCTCAAGTGTAGAGGAAGACTCCAAGTTCATGGTAGGAGGTACTTCTCCATGACTTTAATTTTTGCTTGAATTTTATTCTTAGTAAAAAGCATTTTTAGTTTTTTCTAAAATAAAAAAATTTGAGAGAATGACCTTTAAGATATACAGATGAATACTTAGTTTGCTAGTTGGTGTTTCATGGGAGGGGAAAAAAGGCCTTACATGAAAAAGGCTAGTTCAACCTGCAATTAAAATGAAATTATGATACTTGGCACTTTGGACACACCTTCTTAATATTCTGCTCAACAGACTCAAGAATTAATGAAGTTAATTTCATTACTTCAGCAGGGACATTCTTCAGTGAATCTAGAATGTTATTGCTTTTTAAACTGCAATTTCACAGCTGTGAAAACTTCAACCACTAGTATAGCAGTTTGGTCCTGCTACCTTGATTTGGGCTAAGAAGCAAGCACCTTTCCTGCATTTTCTTATTGCAAATATCAACTCAATTGAAAAAAGCAAGTAATCATAGATTACTGTGAAAGTAACTTTTTAACCTTTAATTATCCATGAAATAGTATCAGACTCTAGGGGTCCCAGTCTCCATTTTGAGAAAAATGTCCTACTTGAATATCTAGATGGACATGCACTTACAATTCATCTTTTGTACCATACCCACTGTACACATAAGATAGTCTGGCTCCCATCCTCCAATGTCAGTCGTATCCTCTAGTCTTTAATTTTTGTAGCTGTAGATGGACAGAATGCCATTATTTTACTTTCTTGTGGTGCTGAGGATTGATCCCAGTGCCTCATGCATGCTAGGCAAGTGTTCTACCACTGAGCCACAGACTCAGCCCCCATTTATTTTTAATTAATAATAATTGTACATCTTTCTGGGATAGTGACATTTTTTTTAGTACATTTATACCCATGATCAATTCATCCTACCTCTTTGGGACAGGATGTCACAAAGAGAATGATTTCAAATGATTCTCATTTTTGAGAATATTCAAAATTTATTCAGTTATTGAATTATTGAATAATGTTGACAATCATCCTGTGTAACAGTTCATCATCTCCAATCATTTTGACAACCAAAAATGCTACCTAGGCTTCTATGATAACCCTAGGGGCTGGTGTTACCTGTTCCTAACTAGTTCTTTAGGAGTCCTTAGTCATCTTACCAACATGACCAGGAAACCTGTATAAATGTTAGCCTGTACCAACGTATGTAAACCAGACTCTTGGTTTCCTGATAAAGAATGTATGAGAGCCTGAAGGACCAGTAAGGATTCACTTTGGTTCACCCTTTACAAATGAAGAAACTGAGGCTTAAGAAAGGTAAGTGCTTTTAAGGTCAGAATAAGAATTAGTGATCATTATTAAACAATGGTCCATCCATCAAATTTCAGGCTTTTTTTTTTTAAACTTACAAACTAAGTTAAAATGTATCTCCTACCTTGTTTTACTCTGGACAGAAATAAGACTCGGGTGGTTTCTCGGCCATAAAACTAGCAAATGGCAGAATAAAGACCCTACATCCAGATCTTCTCAGCTAACTCGCTTCCAACCAGGAAGCCGAGTTTAAGTCTCTTGGTTCCAAGTACCCTGAGACCCCCTCTGCAGCTGTCATCATGCAAATCCAATCAGGTTCTGAGATCTTCAGATCCTCACTTCAAATTTTCCATGTTCACTGCATTTTCTGTCATCCTCTAGTTGGGTTTTCATCTATTTTTTTACTTATTGCCTCTTAAGTAGATATCCTGAGTCTCCTGTGCTTTTCTTTTTCCATCCTGAATACTTGCTTCATACTAAAGCCATACATTGAGGCAGGATGCCCCAAAGAATCAGTACACATACATGCTGAGGAACCAAAAGAATAGGTAGATTGGGGTCGGCCTGGACAAGGCAGAGAAACTTGTGCCTTTGGGGCAGGGGTAGGCTGTAATGGGTGTTTGTGTGACTTTTTAATCTTGATGAAGTCAATGCTGCTACCCATTTAGCCAGAGGATATTGAGACTTGGAGATGGTCAGTAGCTTGTGCAAAGTCACACAACCTGTCGGTAACAACTAGGGACTTGAACCCCAACTTTATCTCCAAAGCCCACTTGCATCCACATCTCCCTCCAGGAAGGCAACTAGAAGGATGTTTAGGTAAGTGTTAGGGTTCCAATCAGGCCTAGAACTGGGGAAAACTCAATGTCTGGCTAACACATGGAGCATACTTAGCACACAATTTAGACAGGAGAAGGTGAGGGGAGAAGGTGTGGTTCTATTACAATCTACCAGTTTGGAAGTGAGTTAGCTGAGAAGATCTGAGTGTAGGGCTCTCTTCTGCTTTCATGTCTTTACAGAAAATTGGTTCAAATTTCCCCTAGTTTGCTAGGGAAACTGCTTTCAGGATAATCGAGCATTGCCTCCTTGCACTGGGAGGTGACAGGAGTGTTCATACCTTAGCAGGCCCCAGAGGAATCTTGAGGAATCGCCAGAGGCCTGCATGGTAAAAGCAACCAAAAGTGGCCCCAGTGCTGGCTCCCAAGGCAGGCATAGTTGAAGGAGCAGCCAGGAAGGTTACAAGTCCATCCTGTTTGCTATGGCCTCACTATCCATACCCACACACCACCTACTGGCCCCCACTCTCATACTCCTCTTTAATTCCAGGAAATGAACTTCTTCCCAGGTCTTTGTAGCTCTAAATTTCATATAGGAGAAGCAGAGTTTATAGAGTAAAATAGTATGCTAAAACATTTTTCCAGTGCTAAAACTTTTTCCAGTGCTGGGGATTGAGTCCAGGACCTTGTGCATGCCAGGCAAGAGTTGGATCCCCAGACCATGCTAAGTCTGTGATTCCCCTTTCTCCATAGTGCCGCAGTCTGGCTGGGCAAACTAACCAGGGGGTGATGAGCAACTTGTGAAGGTTGATACAGCAGGAGCAGGAGCCCCTTTATTGTAGGACAGTGGGGGTATATATATAATTGAATACACAGCTTGTTCTTCATTAACATAAAATAGATACAGCAGTCACCAATAAGGAATCCTCATCCTCTTAATTATACACAGCTTAACTCAATTGACATAATCTAGACACAGCAGTCAGTCATTAAGGAATCGCCATTATCTTAATGGCTCGCTGGCGTTACTTCTCAAACTACTCCTCTTGGCAAAGTGCCAGGCGCCATCTTGACTTGTCTGTGGCTCTCAACATATAGTATCTGCAAAGTGGGTAGAGGCAGGGAACTACATAACTAGATTTAGGGAATTATATTCAAAAGGATAGAAGTATAGAAAAGTCAGTCCCTCAACAGTCTGTCTTACTGCCCTTGGGGCTGCTTCTTTCTCACACCTCGCACTGCCCACAGCAAGCTCTATAGGGGAGATAAACTCAAGGGTGTTCGTGGTAAAGACTACACCATGTTTTAAAGAACAGAAAATTTTATTGGAGAAAATTCACCATAAAATATACTGGAGTTAGAGGCCCTCAAGTTCCACTTTCCTTGACTGCTTGAAAAGAATATTAACTGACCAAGAATGTGACAAGCTTTTTCTATTTCCCTCTTCCTTCACTAATCAGTATTAAGGAATCAAAAGAAAAGTTTACCCTATGGCAGTATAATTCGAATTGGAACTCCAATTATGAAGAAATTGGTACTCGGGGTGGAAAGACGTCCCGGTTACTGAGGTCTTCTGAGTCCCAGCCCCATACTCCTGTGTGACAACAATTGTCTAGGGTCAGGGGAGGCCCATCTACAAAGGTCTCAAGAGATAAAGTACACTTCCTCTTCAAACTGGCTCCCTGGAAGAGAACACTGTGGTGTAAGGGGAAAATCTGTTCACCCATTTAAGTTACTTTTCAATGAATTTACCCTGGAGAAACAAATAACAGATGATACATTCAAGTTGATCCGGCGAATACTCATTGGCCCAATGAGAGTTATAAAATGCAGATGGTTATAAAATGCAGATGCCTGGGCTCTACTTTCAGAGTTTAAGATGTAGTGCACCGTTTCTCAAACTTGCTTGATGAAAGGAATCGCCTAGTGACATTTGGCAAAGTGATTAAGTTCTCTCCTCTGGACGTTCTGACGCAGTATGGCTCATCGGGATATTTTTATTTTTTAATTTTTATTTACTTTTTTGGTACTGGGAATTGAACTCGGGAGCACTTGACCACTAAGTCACATCCCCAGCCCTATTTTCTATTTTAGAGGCAGGGTCTCACTGAGTTGCTTAGTGCCTCACCATTGCTGAGGCTGGCTTTGAACTTCAATCCTCCTGTCTCAGCCTCCACCATACCTGACTCAGGATGGCCCATTTGGGCTGGAGAGTCGGAACCCCAACATCTCAGGTGATTCTGATACAAGTAGTCCCAGAGGTTATTTTAAGAAACCATAAATCAACCTCATTTTTAGGCCATTTGATTTCCCCTCTTTAATTGCTTCCTTACCACTGCTAAACAACTCTAAGTATGGAGGCATGGACTCGACCATCTCTGGATTTTTCTAGAAGATCTTATGTTAAAAGATGAAAAAAGTCCTGGTGGAGTGTGGGGATAAATGTAATCCCCTCTTGGCCTCATTTCAGAAGACTTAAAATAAATCTTCAAATGTCCTTTAGAAAGGATTGTTTTTAAGGCCTGAAGGGAAGCAGGAGTTACTAATTCCAATTTGATTCTTTGAGCTGCAGCTGGAACCCACTCTAGCCCTTGGTTCTGGTTCTGGGACAATGTGGTGTTAGGAATATATAGGATTTATTGCTTGAAAAATGCCAGAAAATCGAGAATTTAAATCCCTCCTGATTTATGCCTAGCTTGTCAAAGACTCCTGAGCTTTAGAAATGCTGAATGTTTTAGCACAGCTCTGAAGTGTGAGCTGTGTCTTGCTTTTCAGCTGATTATTAACAATGGTGTCACTAGTGCTTTAGTGGCTCTCGGCTGTAACCTTTAAACTTGGTCCATTCCTGCTTTGTGAAGTGCTATAAATTGTGATTTTAAAAAAAATTTATAATAGGAACATTCTCTGACTTTTCGGGTCAGTGTTTGACACCCACTACCTGGGGGATGGAGGCTTAAGCATTCTTTATCTATGTTCACACACTGAGCTGTTTTCTTGGTGAATGCTGAATGCTGAAAGTGTGCAGTAAGTCTTGACTAAAGAGTAATTCTTTACCAAAGAGACAATACCCGCATGCTCGTTTGTTGCCTGTATTTGTGGCTGATCATGGTAGATCCTGGAACAGCTGGTGCCAAAAAAGGACCCTCCTCCCCCACATGGTTACTGTAAAAGATTTAAATCATCCTTTTTATGTAGCACCGAGTACAGGAAGCACAATATGCAGCGACTAAGTATGCCATTTAAATTCTTTTCAGGCAAAGGTTAAAAGAGGTGGGGGAAGAAGTGGGGAGAGCAGATTGCCAAGGTAGCTTTATTCAAATGTTTTTGACGGGTTTCTAAGATACATGTCTCTTCTTCGGAAGCGAATGCATTCATGTCTTAAAAAGAAAAACTGGGGAAATGTTAGCTCTTGTTGTGGTGAGCGCGTGAGAAATGCCAAAAGAGTTGTTTGTGCACAGACTCGAATATCAGGGTTTCTTTATTGTTGAGCTTGGAGGTTGGGAATCACAGGGAACGTTTCCATGACAACTAATAGATGGGATGTTTATTTACTGAGTGGCAGGGAATGATGGTGTCAGCAACTGACATTTTAGTTTCTTTCTCCCCCTTTTCTCCCCAGTAAAGACTTGTTTTAGTCAATGAAAATGGCAACGGTATCCTCCATTTTATTCGTCAGATCTTCTATGGCAAAAGTAAACAAGAATTTAATTTGGTTCAGTTATTCCACAAACCGTACTTTAGACCCGTGGTTTTATAGGCCTTGGAGAGTTTTTACAGCAGGCACTTGCTGGTGGGAAGATGATTTGCGAAGTGAAAAGCAAATTTCAGGTTTTATTCACTTGAAAATGATCTAACAACTGCCTTCTGAGCTGTCTAAATTTACATAGGTCTCATTAATGTCCTTTAAATTCCACATGACCTTGTTTATGATCCTACTGATATATTCATAAAAAGGGTCTATTAAGACTTACAACGGGACCATAACATCGGCAGAGATGAGATGGGGCTGCAGGGTGGGCTGGGACAATTCCTCACTGGTTATAAATAATGATCTATTCCACTTCGGTTATCTGCCTGTAGCTTGTCTGCCCTCTAAATTATCTTCGGTCAATTTTTAATGCTGAACTGGCTTCCTCCTACTACCCAGCTGGTGTGTGCTCAAGGGATCTAAACCAATGTTAGCATTTGCTTTGAGAAAACACAATTAGGAAAGCAAGCTGCTGTAGGGGGTGAGGAGTGGATATTCATACGATGCATACTCAAGCAGAGAATTGGCGTTTTTCTTAGTCCTGGTTTTATATTCTCTCTGCTGCCACTCTGATTAATTTGAATAATTGAAATTTGAGACAACTCTGTAGCTTTTCTCAAAAGGCAAAAGTAACTAATGACTATGAGGAGATATAGAATATTGTTACCTGAACATCCTTCAATTTCCTATTCTCAGAAATTAGCTTTTCTCAAAACACTTATATTTTGTCACACACTTGTTACAGGCTCATTTCTCACATGAAAACGGAAGCGGTTTGAAGGCAGGGGTTGTTTTACTCATCTTTGTGCAGAGCATAGCAGTTTCTGGTACAGCGGGCATTTGAAAAGTGGATAACATTATTACAATGCAGACCTTGCATCTAGCTCCTGGTTGGAATAGGGCATTTCTTTTCTGGTCCTGTTCCTTTGCTGGTCATGTTCCATTACAGTGCCCCTCCCATGTTATTGCCATGTCTAGGTCTCCGGAATGCATAGATTATCATCTGAGGGTGAAAGACAACATTTGTCAAGGAGACATTCTTCTGTTTTGCAGTGTATACATTATTAACTATTTCTTGCTGTGACTAAAATACCAACAATAATAACCTAGAGAAGGAAAAGTTGACTTTGGCCTCATGGTTTTAGGTTTAGTCCATCATTGCTGACTCCATTGCTCTGGACCTAGAATGAAGTGGGGCATCATGGTGGAAGGGTGTGGTAGTGGGAAGCTTTTAAGCCTATGATAGCCAGGAAGTAGAAAATGGGTACAAACTATGTAATTCTCAAGGAATGCTCCCAGTTACCTATTTCTTCCAGGTTACCTACTTATTCCAGTCATGCCCCACCTGTCTACAGTTACCCTCAGTAATCTAGTCCATTTAATGGGCTAATTTTAATAATGTACTGATTAGGTTAAGGTTCTTGTGATCTAATCACGTATCTCCTGCATTAACATAGTTTGGATGTGAGATGCTCACCCCAAAGATTTTATCACACATCTGTGTGTACACACAACCCGCCCCCCTCCAAGTAATACAATGGAAAAAGTAATAGAAAAGAAGCAGATGGAGGCCACATCTAGCCACAAAGACTATGGGAAAGAAGGAAGAACATCAAACTTGGGTTTTCTGTAATTAGTTCAAATATCTTTGGGTCTCAACAATCTCCCTTCTATGAAGGATTTGGACCAGATTAAACTTTCTCATTCAATGGTCATCAATGTCTACAGGGTGTAAATAGCTCTCCTGAAAAATAAGAATCATTGTTAAATTTCAATAGGAATTCTTTCAGTCCCATAGTAAGTGTAAGAGGGCTAAGGGGGTTACAAAGTCTAAGAGGACTTGGGAAACGGATATTTCTTCTGATACAACAACAAAGTAGCTGAGACTTTTTCCTGTATAAAGAAATTTATTTTTCAGTTCTGGAGGCTGGAAGTCAGATCAAGGTGCTAACATTTGGTTTTGAGTGCCTTCTTTTGCTGGGATCTCACAAGGCAGAAGGCAGAAGGACAAGCTAATGGAAACTAGCTCGTTGCTTTGGGGCTTTTTTTCATGGCCCTAATCCTATTTACTTGTGATTGAATCATGAAGTTTTCTCCCATCTTTTAAAGATACATTTTTAACTGGTACATTATGATTCTACATAATCATGGGATTCACTACATCATATTAATACATATAATATATAATTTGATCAATCTCATTCCCCAGTTCTGACCTTATTCTTCCCTGCCCAGGATCTTCTTGCTATACTCTACTGATCTACCTTCTCTCATTATTATTTTAATTAGGGCATTATATTTATATATACAAGATTACTGGTGGTATTTTTTATACATGGACATAGCACAATTTGGATTTTATTCCCCAGTTCTTTTCTAAGCTCTCCCTTTTCTGTCTTCTCTACCCTAATAGTCTATTTTTGTGAGATTGCCCCCCCACTTTTATTTTTTTGTACTGGAGATAAAACTTGGGGCACTTTCCCACATACCCAGCCTTTTTCTTTTTTAATTTTTACTCATTTAATTTTGAGATAGGGCCTCTCTAAGTTGCTGAGGCTGGTCTTGAATCTTGCAATTCTCCTGCCTTGGCCTCCAGCTTCCCTGGGATTACAGGTGTGCTTCACCGTACAGGGCTACTATTTTCTTTAAAAATACCTTTTTTCCCCCCTCTGTAGTTCCTGCATGTAAGGCTACACTTAATACTAACACTGGCAATAACTGAATTTAGAGGGAACACATTCAAACCATAGCAAAGCCCATAAGTAATGGTATCACTTTTTTCCAAAGTTATTTGACAATTAAACACTTTGGTCAGGGAACTCTCTAAACTTCCATGGGACACTGAGGGGTGGTGGTAGATTTCCATTGTTGTGACAAAAAAAAACCCAAGATAAACAACTTGGAAGAAAAAACAGTCCATTTTTGGCTTATGGTCTTGGAGGTTTCAGTCCATTATTTGGTTCTGTGATTTTGGGGCCTATGGCAGCACAGTACGTCTTGGTAGGAACTTGTGGCAAAGAAGGCTATAACTCTTATGTGCCGGAAGCAAAAGAGGAGACTGGGGTCCCAGTATCTTCCTCAAGGGCATACCTCCAGGGACCCAACTTTCTTTAGGCCCTACCTCTTCAAGTTTATCACCTTCTAATGTGCCACAAACTGGGGTCCAAGCCTTTAACACCCGGGCCATTGGGAGGGGCACTCAAGATCCAAATCAAATCCAAAGCAGGGCTCCTGAATTCTGGTAGTTCTTTCCTGAGGTGGGGGATGATGGACATTTGGAGTCCTGTGCTTGTTCTGTCAAGTGTCAATCACATTTTTGAAAACCTCATATTTCTTCAATATAGTAATTTGCCAGAAAGACCAGAGACTTAGAAAACTGAGGTACTAGTGTAGGTAATAAGAAAAAATCTGTGCCACTCACTGGTGGTTTGTCTACACTTAACATGTTCACCAATGATAATCGGGTCACCCTTCCCCCATATAGAGTGAAACAGGTTTGGAAAAATGGGTGACTTCAGCAACATCTTCTGTTTGCTCAATTGGAAATTTTTCCTATGTGAAGCTCCTTTACGAAAAGGAGAAAGATAGAGTAGTATATTTGACCCCCAACCAGAAGACCCTTGCCATAATTAAGCTTCTCTTATCAGATCTGCAGAGGTTATTGTGGTTGGTAGTTTCCTTTTTCTTGCAAATGGTATGACAATAGTCTGCAAGCATGTTGTATTTTTTTAAAAAAATGCTATTTTCTTGGTTAAAATCTTGTGAAACTTGTTTCTGGTCTAGAGCATGGAACAGAAAGCAATTGTCATGTAAAACCTCCAAGCCCCTCTTCCCACTGGATATTAAGGTCAAAGAATTTCTGCTGAGGGCCATTGTCAAGTAGGAATGACACATCAAAATTTCCTTGCCAAGCGTACCCTATGCTGCTTAGAGGACATTCGATGGGACATTGCATGCATGCTTTAATAAGGTGACCTTGCTCAAAGACCAAGGCGGATCCGGGTTTAGAGCTGATCAGGTTTGAGGAAGTAACCGGCTCCTTGAGTTTAAGGCGTTGCCAGTTTAAGACAATGGGTTTTTAGGGAAGTTGGAGGTTGAAGATTATTGCTGATTAGGGTGTTCCTGCTGCTTGTTCCCGTTGAGTTCTTGTGAGATTAAAATGGGATTTGGAGATAGCCTCGTGGAGTAGGTGAATTGCGCGGGCAGACGGCAGAATGCGATGGCCCCTGGACCTGTGTGGAGGTGATGAGAGAGCGGGAATAAAGAATTGCTGTTTGAACCTACAAAGCTGTGTGGTGGCTCGTGATTTTTTGCCAAGCCGAGACATTGGCTTCTGGCATCTAAAGCCTGTTGTACTGCAGCTGCCAAGACTTGCCCTTGTTCATTAACATCTCTACATAATTTAATATATGTGTTTAAATCTTCATGTCTCCATGGTCTAATAACCTCTCTGCAGCAATGATTTGCTTGGTCATAAGCCAGTTGTTTTATTAATGGCATTGCTTGTTCTGTGTCACCAAAAATTTTCAAACGGCTGTTTGAATAAGACTATCTACAAAGTCGGCGTAAGGTTCATTAGGTCTCTGTATTACCTTAGATAGCTGACCTTGTAAATCTCCATGTCCTTGTAAAGTCTTCCATGCCCTAACTGCGTCTGCAGCAATCTGTGCATATACAGCAGGATCATATTCCATTTGTTGCCGCTGACCCTCATAAGGTCCCTTTCCTAACAACATATCTAGATTTATTTGAGGGTAACCTGCTGCTGCATTTCGCCTAGCTGTCTCCATGCAAAATTCCTCATTGGCAACCTTCCATAACAAATATTGTCCTCCATTTAGCACAGATTTACACATGCTAGCCCAATCTGCTGGCTTCATGTCCAAGTTAGTAATGGACTCGACCATACTTACTGTAAAGGGAGCTTGAGGACCATAGGTTGTTACAGCCTCCTTTAACTGCTTCACTGTTTTAAATTCTAAAGCACGGTGAATTCGCTGCCCTCCTACCTGTTCAAATACAGGGCATGCTAATCTTTGAGGTCCTGTCTTAGGATCCCACTTATCAACTACGGGGTTTGAGGGCCACTCAGCTGTCTCCATCGGTGGGGCTATTGGTTGAATTACGCCCTCTGGTAATAAAACGGAGTTAGTAACAGCCTCTTGTTGTGGCCTTTTTCCTAATAACCCCTTTTCCTTTAAATTTTCTTCCTTTCTCTGACTAGCTCGAGAGACCTTCTCTTTTGCTTGATCTAAAATGTCTTTCTCCATGGTCTGAATCTCTTAACAATTTACTTAACACCTTTTCGGTTTCTTTTTTACTAATTTCTAATCTTCTATAAAGATAACGCAACCCAATAAGATAACACAAAACAAAACCACAACTGAATGAAACAAAAACTGAATAAAAATTCACTATCAATTTTCTCTTTCTCGGGGATAACAAACTTCAAACCTTGAGCCAACCATCTTTCCCAGTTTGCCTGAGAAATTTCTAGGGATAGGCAGCTTGAAACAAAAATGAAATAAATCAAAACAAGAACACATTGTTTTTTGAAATGGTCACCCATTCTCTCGCCTTCCCTCAGGGGCAAGCAATTTACTCACCTCCAAGTTTCAGACGTTCCACATATGGACCATCAGATGCCAGAAGCCAATGTCTCGGCTTGGCACAGAATCACGAGCCACCACACAGCTTTGTAGGTTCAAACAGCAATTCTTTATTACTGCTCTCTTACCGCCTCCACACAGGTCCAGGGGCCATCACGTTCTGCCATCTGCCCACACAATTCACCTACTCCACGAGGCTATCTCCAAATCCCATTTTAATCTCACGAGAACTCAACGGGAACAAGCAGCAGGAACACCCTAATCCCAGCAATAATCTTCAACCTCCAACTTCCCTAAAACCCATTGTCTTAAACTGGCAACGCCTTAAACTCAAGGAGCCGGTTACTTCCTCAAACCTGATCAGCTCTAAACCCAGATCCGCCTTGGTCCTTGAGCAAGGTCACCTTATTAAAGCATGCATGCAATGTCCCATCGAATGTCCTCTAAGCAGCATAGGGTACGCTTGGCAAGGAAATTTCGATGCGTCATTCCTACTTGACAATGGCCCTCGGCAAATTTCCAAAATCTTGGATGAGAGGAAGAATTCTTAAGGCAAGAGACACCTCTGAACCTGTCGTCTTTAAACCTGCTTCCTGAAAATTCCTCAGGTGTCCAGCCTCTTCTGTACCACATCATTTGGTGACCCAGATGGCACAGTAGAGATAAAGATGGCTTTTCTCTCTTGGGTTCTGGCTTCCCTGGGATGTTGGAGGACAATGCGTCTCCTTGGTGCACCACAGGCTACTCCTTGCCTGTAGGTGAGGTGACTTATCTGGCACCCTGGAGCTGCCACCCCAGAGCACAATAGAGCCCACAAGAAATAGGAACCAGAATTGGGGTATCTGAAGCACCACCCAACTGAACAGGTAGGACCTGGGTCCGTTTGTGGTAGCCCATCAGACTTCCCCATAGAGACCTAAGCAGGTTAAAGAGAGGCTTGATCAGCCTCTGAGGGGGCTGAGTAACCTCCAAGAGGAGTTGGAGCCAAAAAGGACTCAGAGTTTCCTGAATAGTCTGTTCCGAGTCAGTGGGCAGAAGGGAAATTGCGACTCCTTTTTGATTTGAAATTTATGGAATTTTGGGGATTTGGGCAGTAGAGAAATTTTTGCTCTGACCATGCGCCGCAGTCCAGCTGGGCAAAGTAACCGAGAGGTGACAAGCAACTGTGAAGGTTGAAGCAGGAACCGCTTTATTTGCGGAACAGCAGAGGTATATATCTGATTTACAAAAAGCATGACTCAATCAACATCATCCAATCATAGCATTGCTCCCCTACAGATACAGCAATCAGTAAATAAGGAGTCCCCACCATCTTGATGGCTCGGTGGCATTGCCTCACAAGCCACTCCTCCTGGCAAACTGCCAGGCTCCATCTTGACTTGGTCGCGGCCTCCAACACCATGTCTGTGTTAAAGTTTGTGAATGAGATGAACAAGGGACAGGTTCTGATCCAGCACAAGGGCCCAAGTGAGTGTAGAGTCCCAATCCACAGTTCCTTGGTGCCACATACAGTCGGTGGCTTCCACTAACCAACTTCTAGGTGGAAGCTCCAGGTCAGGAGTTGACACAGACCTGCAAGGTTAGGAGAGGACCTTAAGTCCCCAAGAGGGGAATGGCCAGAGGCAAAGCAAGTCTTAAGTATGCAACATGGATGCAGGGCAGAACATGGGAGGAACAGAGGAAACTCTCTCGAAATGTATGTTAGGAAAACTTTAAGAAAGGTTTTTAATGGTAACCTTTATGAAGTGAGTTTCACCCCATAGTTAAAAAAGGTTAATGGTAACTGGGGGGTAAAGCTTTCTCCACAAATGTTATATACCTCACAAATTAGAATGGCCAGCCTGTGAGGTGGGATGGCCACCTCAGAAGTGTCATTGGCAAGGTACCTTTTAATTTTGGTACCGGGAATTGAACTCGGGGGAACTTGACCACTGAGCCAATCCCCAATCCTATTTTGTATTTTATTTAGAGGCAGGGTCTCACTGAGTTGCTTAGTGCCTCGCTATTGCTGAGGCTGGCTTTGAACTCATGATCCTCTTGTCTCAGCCTTCCGAGCCACTGGGATTATAGACGTGTACCACTACACCCGGCTGCAAGGTACCTTTTAATAGTCAGAACTCTGGACACCCAGACCAATTCCCTTATGTTGTTGGCAAGAGTGCAGAAACAAACCCCCTTAGTTGAGTCTATCTGGAAGGACAATCTAAGTTAAGGTTAGGTCTTAGAGGCCAGTGTAATCTGAGCTAACTAAATGGAACTAAACAGAAAAACTTGGCAAAGAAAATACAGAGGAAACCAGTTTTCCCCATGGGCCAGCTGGCCTGGACCATGCTGCCATGGGGCTTCAAAAACTCACCAACCATCTTTGTGAAACCACTATCCTCTGACTTGAAAGCCTTTCCTGCAAAACAGTGTGGGTGCATATTGTTCCAATATGTAGATGATCTGTTGGTGGCCAGAACAACCAGAGGACTGAGTGAAAGGGACACAGCTGCTTCTCGCCCTTCTATATAAGGCTGGTCTACAAAGTTTCAAAGAAAGCCCAAATCTGTAATTAAGTACCTTCATTTTTATTTGACTTGGGCACAATGGCAACTGGGCCCCAAAAGGAAACGGGTGATCTGATCAATTCTGGTCCTTTCAACCCACTATCCAGTTAAAGTTCTTGGAGGCTGCTGGATTCTGCTACAAATGGATCCCCAACTTCTTATGGCAAACTCCCACTATAAAGCCACAAAAAAAGGGAAAATGGGATCCTCTCTGGGGGCCAGCACAACAAAAGGCCTTTGAGGACAATAGGTGCAATGAGTGCTTATTTAGATTAGGACTCCCTGATCTCACAAAGCCTTTCTTTCTGTAGTCCACATACCATCTGAAATAGCTATAAGAGTCCTAACTCAAAGGCCACTGGACAGTGCTCTGTCCCCAGCATATGTCTAAACAGCTGAACTTTGCAGTCAAAGGCTGGCCACCTTGTTTACGGGCTTTGCAGTCATGATCCTTCAGGTGTTAGAGGCTGACAAGCTGAGTATGGGACGGGAACTAACACTGTTGAAGTACAGAGGACAATATTGGCTGACTACTGTGAGGATAGTCAGATACCAGGGTATGTTACATGAAAAGCCATGTCCACATTAAAGTTGTCTGAACTCTAAACCCAGCAACTCCACTGCCCACTGGGACTGGGCAAGATGTCACAACTTCACTGAGGTCATAAAGATTTCGCCAGTAAACTGGACCTGACAGACAAGCCCCTCAAGGACCCTGATGTGGAGGGCTTCAGATGGAAGTCCTTTCACAAAGGATGGGGTACATCTTGCTGGATATGCAATGATCACTCTGGACTCCAAGATTAAGGTGCCGCAGTCTGGCTGGGCACAATTCAGGAGCCACTCGTCAAAAGAAACGAACTTTATTTTTAGAACACACACACCAAACCACACAGCTCCTCAGGAAAAACCTTCAGAGCCCAACTGCAACCACCAGCTTCTCCCAAGCCTCTCAACCTCCCCCACTCCTGCTCTTGAGGCTGATTGGCTGGGTCGCGTGGGCAGAGCCAAAACAGTCCCCCTATGAGCAGCTCCATGGTCTGAAAGGGTGGGGAAACAGCCCAATGAGCATCACCACAGAGGAGTCAATCAGCTGGCAGCTAGAAGTTTGCTGGCAGCTGGAAGTTGCTGGGGCACCTTCGGCTGTGGCTCTCAACATCTCCCCCTCTCTGTTTAAACAACAAACATGAGGCTTAGGGACCATGCCTGCCTTAGGTTGTCCAATAGTACATATGGTCCTTACCCGTCATCCCAGCTGACCTCAAGGCGTCAGCCTCCTGTCTTAGGTTGGTACCATTGCAATTGGATCTTATCCATCATTGACTACCGGTCCAGCATACAGCCACACCTGTGGATAGGTCTTTGTACCAGTAGTGGGGTGAGGTTCTTTGCCTCACCTCTGTTGGCACCCAAATTTTAGCTGAACGACCATGACAAGCAGAAGGAAGATACACCAAGCCAATTGACGGCTCCTTTGGAAAAATTGTACCACTGACACCATCAGCAAAAATACCCCAACTCTACCACAAGTTGCTGCACCAACAGATAGTTCACAATGCATACAAGTGATACATAGTTCAGGCAAGTTCTGCAAGCAGTTCAGTGATGGCTATTGCAGAAGCTGTAGATTGGTTTTATATTTGTCTTCCCGGCACTGGGATGAAGATGGGAATTCTGGCAATAATGGCTAAAGAAAAAATTATGTAACATTCCAGAAGGCACTAAAAGAAAACAATTTTCTTAACAATTTATCTTGAACAGAATTATTAAATATAATGAAAAGGAAAGGTAAAAGTAAACAAATGGATCTGTTAACCTCCTTTTTTGTTCACATATTAAAAAAATCCTCAACAGCTATTTACCCAATTTAAATAAACCATTTAAATCACATGAATAAAAAATATGTGGATCCATTTTTTCATGAGCGCTCATCATATGATATATGGACATACGTACATACAAACATACAACATAAAACACAAGTGTGCACACAACACATAACATAATAGTAAAGGCCTTATAGCTGTTTACAGGTGAAATCTCCATTGCAATGTTTAAAAACTCTATAGTAAAAAAATAGAACTGATCAGCAAAACATTAACCTAGGTCTATATGAGCTCAAAAAACAAAATAGAACTTCATGATGTGGGAAAGGGTAATAATAAAATAGATATTGTAAAAAGCATCCTGGTTCTGTCACAGATGTAAGAATAGCCAAACTGGAGTTTTGGATATCAGTTGTTATGGATTTGAGCCAAATCATCTTCTTTTTGGTCTGTAGAAATTGCTTTAGTTAATCTTTCTGGAATCCAAATTGGCTGCTGTTCTCCCTGTGGAAACACACAAACAGACCCCCAACTCCAGACAATTACTGGGTCAGGACCTTTCCATTGTCCTGTTAGAATATCCTTCCAAAGTACCTTGGGCTTATGCACATTTTTTTGACACATATGCAATTCTGCAGCACTAAGTCCTGATGAATCCAAATTTTAAAAGTTTAGAGTAAAAAAGGTTATTTTAAGTTTATCTTTGGGGAATATATACCCCTTCCCAATTCCTTCATTTTGCTTTAATAAGTACATTTTAATAGTTTGAGCTCTTTCAATTATGCCTTGTCCCTGTGGATTGTATGAGATTCCTGTTATATGAATAATGCCAAATGTTGAGCAAAATTGTTTAAAAGAGAAGTGTAACCAGGACCATTATCAGTTTTTAACTGTTTAGGAACACCCACAGTGGCAAAATTTTGTAAGCAATGAGCTATAACATCTTTAGTTTTTTCTCCGGCATGAAGGGAGCCCATCAAAAATCCAGAAGTATCAACTGTAACATGCAAATATTTTAATTTTCCAAATTCTGGCAAGTGTGTGACGTCCATCTGCCAAATACGGTTAGGTATCAATCCTCTAGGATTGACTCCAAGATTAACTTGTGGTAAAAAGGTCACACAATTCTGACATTGTTTTATTTGTCTAGCTTGTTCCTTAGTTATTTTAAAACGCTTTTGTAAAGTATTAGCATTGATATGGAACCTTTTATGAAAATGTGTAACTTCTTCTAGTGTAGAGGAAATATGTATGTCATGGTAGTTTTATCTGCTAAATCATTGCCCAAACTAAGGGCTCCAGGCAATCCTGTATGTGCCTGATATGTCCTATAAAGAATGGATCTTTTCTGTCCCAGATTAGACTTTGTATAGTGGAAAGCAAAGAGAAAACATTAGAGGAAAGGGAAATCCTACCAGCATCTTCAAGGGATACTATAGCATTAACTATATACTGACTATCGGAAAATAAATTAAATACAAGATTTTATGATGTTTAAAGATTCTGTAATACTGCATTAAGCTCTACCTTTTGAGCCGATTGTTTGGGTACTAAAAATGTAAAAGTTTGATCAGGTCTAACTATTGCTGCTGTACCATTATTTGACCCATCAGTGAATATATTTGGAGCATTCATGATAGGTGCTTTTCTTGTCATTTTTGGAAAAATTACAGGATGCGATGACCAAAAAGACAATAAAGGATTAGATGGTAAGTGGTTATCAAATGAAACATTAGATTTGCACATGATTATTGCCCAAGTATTTAACTCATTAGCTAACTCATCAATTTGATTCATAGTATATGGAGTAATAATTTTATTGGGAGAAATTCCAAACACTCCCTTTGCTGCTTTTATTCCTCTGAGTATTGTCCTACAGCCTCAGGATACCTAGTAAGAATAGTGTTAGGAGAATAAGATAAATGTATCCATAATAATGGACCTTCTTGCCAAAATACTCCTGTAGGAATATCTTTTTGTTGGTAGTACAATAAATAATAAAGACAAACTTATCAATTCTATCCAAATGCATATTTTCCATATGTTTCAATGATTTTTAATGCCTTTCTTGCTTCAGGTGTTAACATGCGGGGTGAATTTGGATCTGATGGGCCTTTTAGAATATCAAATAGATCCCAACTCTCCTGTTGGTATACCTAGATAAGGCCTTATCCAATTTATGTCTCCTAATAACTTTTGAAAGTCGTTAAGTGATTTGAGTTGATCTACTCGTATTTGAATTTTTGGTGGACGGACCATCATTGAGGATAATAGAACTCCTAAATAATTAATTGGAAAATTTAATTGTACTTTATCTATTGCTATCTCTAGATTATAATTTTTTAATAAGTTTGTAAGTGTGGCATAACATTCTAGCAATGTGTTTTTATCTTTGTGTGCTAATACATCATCCATATAGTGAAATATTTGTAGTTCAGGATTTTGATTTCTAAGTGGCTGGATTACTTTAACATAGATTTGACACATAGTTGGGCTGTTATCCATCCCTTGAGGGAGTACTTTCCATTCATATCTCTGATCAGGACCTTCATGATTCAGCGCAGGGATAGTAAATGCAAAACGTGAACTATCCTTGGGATGAATTGGAATTGAAAAAAAAATCTTTAATATCTATAACTAAAACATACCAGGTTTTTGGCACAGCAGACAATTGAGAAATCCCTGATTGGGCAGATCTCATAATAACCATCTCATTATTAATGGCTCTTAAATCTTGCAATAATCTCCATTTACCAGATTTCTTTTTAATGACAAAAATGGGAGTATTATGGGGAGATACAGAAGGTTGTATATGTCCTTCCGCTAATTGTTGTTTGACCAGGTCATGGGCTGCTTGTATCTTTTCTTTAGTCGGGGGCCACTGAGGAACCCATACTGGTCTTTCTGATTTCCAAGTAATTTTTATTGTCTCAGTGGCCCTTTCTGAAAATCCAACCCATGTCTGTCTATTCCTTGATCTATTTGTATTGATGCTGCTATACCTTGTTCTTGTTTTTCTAATTTTTTTCCTTTCCTAAAACCTTGTCTAGTCATAATAGTGGGTGCACTTTGGTTGATGTTATTTGTTAATGTCAAACCTAATTGATCTAGGACATCTCGTCCCCATAAATTTACTGGAAGATGATCCAATACATATGGCTGTATAGTTCCTTCATCCTTCAGGATCCTTCCAATCTAATACCATTGCACTTCTATGGGGATTAGTCACCACTCCTAGGCCTCGAAGCATTTGATTGGCTTGTTGACAGATGATGCTAAGGTCTGCACCTGTATCCAGTAGCCCATTAAATTCATGTCCTTGAATATTTAGTTTTAGCATGGGGCGAGAATCTATATTTAAAGAAAGCACAGCCCAATCTACACCTGTGGAGCCTAATCCCTTGGAACCTCTTTCTACAGCACGACTGGAAAATTTATCATGTAGGCTGGGTATTATTAGTAACTGTGCTATTCTATCTCCTGGTGAAATTACTGATATACCCTTTGGAGAACTGGCTATAATTTTTATTTCACCTTCATAATCGGGATCAATTACCCCAGGATTTATCATAAGTCCTTTTAGAGTAGAAGAGCTGCGTCCCAATAATAAGCCTTTGGGAAGTTCCTTTGGGAAGAGGTCATTTTACCCCTGTGGGAATGATTTGAACTCCCATCTCTGGAGTTAGTACTGCTCTGGCGGAGGCACAGATGTCCAACCCTGTGCTCCCTCTGGTTTGTCTGAGGGATCTAATGGACATTGTGTCCTGGGCACTACCCTGATGGGGTTGCTGGGTTCCTCCAGTCCTCCGTATATTTGTGGTTTTGGGCCCCAGAGCATTGGGCCCCCCTGTCCATTTTTTGGCAATGGAGCCCAATGCCTTTCTCCACAATATCGTGGATAAACACCTGGTCCTTGTTCGTTTTTGATAATGGAGTACCCTCTATGGTGGTTAGAGAATGGCATTCATTAGCCCAATGTCTCCCTCTATGCAATTGTGAGCAAATACCCAGTATTCTACTCCTTTGATTCCTAGTTTTGTTAAACCCTCCTCCTATGGGGCAATTCCTTTTAAAATGTCCTGTTTGTTCACAATTGTAGCATGTTCTTGGCCTGGCATCTAAAGCCTGTTTTATTGCAGCTGCCACAACTTGCCCTTGTTCATTAATGTCTCTGGCATCTAAAGCCTGTTTTATTGCAGCTGCCATGACTTGCTCTTGTTCATTAATGTCTCTACATAATATGTGTTTAAATCTTCATGTTTCCATGGTCTAATGACTTCTCTGCACCAACGATTTGCTTGGTCATAAGCCAGTTGTTTTATTAATGGCATTGTTTGTTCTGTATTCCCAAAAACTCTAGTAGGTGTTTGAATAAGCCTATCTACAAATTCAGCATAAGATTCATTAGCTCCTTGTATTATCTTAGATAATTGACCTTGTAAACCTCCATGTCCTTGTAAAGTCTTCCATGCCCTAACCACATCTGCAGCAATTTGTGCGTATATGCCAGGATCATATGCAATTTGTTGCTGCTGATCTTCTAAGGTCCCTTTCCTAACAACATATCTAGATTTCTCTGAGAATAACCAGCTGCTGCATTTTTGCCTAGCCGTCTCCTTGCAAAATTCCTCATTGGCAACCTTCCATAACAGGTATTGTCCTCCATTTAGCACAGCTTTACACATATTAGCCCAATCTGCTGGCGTCATGTTCAAGTTGTTAATGGATTCAACCATGCTTACAGTGAAGGGGGCTTGAGGACCATAGGTTGTTACAGCTTCTTCTAGCTGCCTCACTGTTTTGAAATTTAAAGCATTGTGAATTCGCTGCCCTCCTGCCTCAAATACAGGGCATGTTAATATTTGAGATCCTGTCTCAGGATCCCAACTATCAACTGCAGGGGTTGGGGGCCTCCCAGCATATGGAAGTGGCCTTGTTAGTTGGACACTTACGTCCTCTTTTGATAGAAAGGTGTTAGTAGCAGTCTCCTGTAGAGGTGGTGCTGTCGGTTGGACACTTACGCCCTCTGGTGATAGAAAGGTGTTAGTAGCAGTCTCCTGTTGTAACTTTCCCCCCTGATGGCTTTTTCTGCTCTACACTTTCTCTGTCTGACTAGCTCGAGAGACCTTCCTTTTACTTGAATATTTCTACTATAACTATAATACAACCCAAGAAGATAATGCCAAACAAAACTGAAACAGAGTGAAACAAAATTGGAACAACAAAAAATCATTATAGCCTTTCTATCCTCCTGAAATATCCATCCATCCTTTCTCCCTATCTGTGCCTCGGATGTTAGCAGTTTTTCTTCCATCTTACACATCTCCAGGGACAGGCAACTTAAAACAAAAGTGAATCAAAACAAAAGAACCTTAAAATGGCTACCCATCCTCTCGCCCTGCCATCAGGGGCAAGCAGTTTACCTTATCACTTACCCTCAGTCGTTCCCCGTACAGGCCACCAAATGCTGCAGTCTGGCTGGGCACAATTCAGGAGCCACTTGTCAAAAGAAACTAACTTTATTTTTAGAACACACACACCAAACCACACAGCTCCTCAGGAAAAACCTTCAGAGCCCAACTGCAACCACCGGCTTCCCCCAAGCCTCTCAACCTCCCCCACTCCTCCTGCTCTTGAGGCTGATTGGGTGGGTTGTGTGGGCAGAGCCAAAAAAGTCCCCCAATGAGCAGCTTTGTGGTCTGAAAGGGTGGGGAAACAGCCCAATGAGTATCACCGCAGAGGAGTCAATCAGTTGGCAGCTAGAAGTATGCTGGGGCCGCTGTGAGCCAATCATCAGCTGGCAGCTGGAAGTTTGCTGGGGCCCCTTCGGCTGTGGCTCTCAAGATTAAGGCAAAACGTCTACCTCGGGGAACTTCTGCACAAAAGGTGGAACTTTTTGCTCTGATCCATGCACTCCAATTGGCAGCAGAAATCTATGTGAATGTCTACAGACTCAAAGTATGCTTTCACCACCCTTCATGGGACCTTATATAAATGGGCTAATTTACTGGGGAGATAGTCATATTTCCTTAATGGGATTAAGGAAAACATGCATGTGATGTTCTTTGAAAGACAAAACATAAAAACAAAATAAAGGTATTGTGTCCAACTACAACTAAAAATTACTTTTAAAAAATGGGAGGGTGGGTTAAAGGGAAGCAAAGGAATAGTATAAGCCAGCTGAGGTTAATGAAGCCTGCTGCAGGTCTGGGAGATAACATTTAAAGGTGCTGCACTTGTCCAAGTTCATAGTCAATATTGAGTCTCCCCAGTCCATAAAACTTCCAGTTGGGGTGTGGATTTATGTTTTGTCTTTCAAAGAACATCACATGCATGTTTTCCTTAATCCCATTAATATTTTGTTATCAATCTTTAAGTTCATACACAATTTCTTTTTTAGAGAATCTTTATTTTTTATTTTTTTATTGGTTGTTCACAACATTACAAAGCTCTTGACATATTTCATACATTAGATTGAAGAGGGTTATGAACTCCCAATTTTACCCCAAATGCAGATTGCAGAATTGCGTCGGTTACACATCCACAATTTTACATAATGCCCTATTAGTAATTGTTGTATTCTGCTACCTTTCCTATCCCCTACTATCCCCCCTCCCCTTCCCTCACATCTTCTCTCTACCCCATCTACTGTAATTCATTTCTCTCCTTGTTTATTTTCCCATTCCCCTCACAATCTCTTATATGTAATTTTGTATAGCAATGAGGGTCTCCCTCCATTTCCATGCAATTTCCCTTTTCTCTCCCTTTCCCTCCCATCTCATGTCTGTTTAACATTAAACATACACAATATTTCAAAACCAAGATCCATATATGTCCTGTGAAAGTACTTTGCAGTAACTAGAAATGGTTCAAGTTATACTACTGTAAAAAATGAGCCTCAGATCTCATGTGACCTATACTATAACAATAGTTTATTTCTTACTAATGATTCATGCCCATTGTAGGTCAGCTCTGCTCCATCTTTTCATTCCAGGGACCCAAGGTTAAGGAGCAGCCTTTGTTGGGAGCCACCTCCCAGCAGAGATGGAAGAGAACATAGGTCTGCAGTGGCTGTAAATCTTCTGCCTGGAAGTGACACGTGATGCGTTGTTTCTGTTTACGTTTAATTTTGGAAAGCAGTTCATATGGCCAAGCCTAACGTCAATGGGTAAAAGAATATAATCCTCCCTCAGGGAGATTCATCAAATATCTCTGAACAATAATGCATATCCACTTAGCTAGTCCAATGGTCCATACTCATTTGCAAGTACTAGAATTGTTATAAAATTAATGTGATGGTGTTTCCTCTGTGTGAGCCATTGTGTACATCTCCTAACTCCAGTCCTTCTCATTGCCATGGGAAGGGAATAGTGGAGGATGGGTCAAAGGCCCTACCACTAGTGGAAATGTATTATAAATAAAGGACAATAGCATCTAAAGGAAAATTCTAGAAACTTATAAATGTAAATCCAAGTAAATTTGCTGTGTTGGCAGCAAAAATCTTAAATTACATTCTAAATTCAGAAATGACCTTTTCAACAGACATCTTAAGCAAATCTGGTTTTTCCATACCTGGAGAGGGACTGTTTCCTGGCACCAGGGCGACACTTTGCTGCAGCTGATTTAAGGGTGAATAAGTCAGATCTTGCATTTCAGGTTCAGATGCCCATATCTACCTGTCTGTCAGCCTCCTACCTTCTGTTCTTAAAGACTCTGCCTCGGGGGTCAGGAAACAGCTTTGTAAATCTGAAATCGCCTGACCATTTCTCAGGACCCAACTGCACTGAAAGGTTTAAGAACAGAAGGAAACTGTACATTCTCCAATCCCCCATGTGCTTCTGGCCCTTGGCTCTTGTTTTGAGGAAGAAACGAGAGTCATCATCCATTGTTTCCTCACCAGAGTTAGGGGAGCATTCATAGAACTATGGGGCACCTCCCAGTGTTGCCCCTCTACCTGACTTTGATTGGCACCGTGAATGTGTGGGCAGCAGAGGTTATCCCTACTTTATATTCATTTTCAGTGTTGCAGAGATCTAATTATTCTGAAATGACGACAAAGCATGCTTTTCCTTATCTTGCAGGTGACTTGACTTCCCTTGGTTTGGAAGCCAACCGTCAGTTCTGGCTTTGTACCATGTTTTGTCTTTAGTGTGTATCTCATGTTCACTACCCCTGCAGCCTCTTTTCCTAGTCGGTTTTGGGAGTTATTCACTTCTATGTATTATTCAGTAAAGTGCATGTTTTGTATTTCAAAGGCCACTAAACGGCACAACCCCTTACTAGATGAAGAACACCATGGCATCACTAGATGGACTGACCTTTCCAGAAGGTGATACTGAACCCTCCTGCCTCCTCCTGCTGCCTCTGGACTCTTCCCAAATGAATGCAACTCTAAAGCACAGCAGTGTCCTTTAACATTTTGTTTTCTGACCTAGTCCTCTAAAGAGGATAATGTTTTTCCGATTTTTTTTGTACCTTTTTTCATCTTGCCTCTCGTGAATGTCATGGAAGAAAATTCGAATAGCGCCGACTGTAAGGATGGGCACTTCTTGGAGATAGTAAATTTCAGACCAATGGTAAGAATGGTACAAATGGGGTTCAAGGATTAAATGGGGTGAGCCTTGATGCATTTGCTTCTCAACCCTCAGATTTCATAAATTCATGTGTACTGTGTTGCTTAGACAAAATGAGAGGAGGAGAAAGCTACCAGGAAAGCAATTTCTAAGACAAATTGTTCCTTTCGCTCAGTTGGTGCTCTATTTGGATATCTAAAGTGTGGCTTTCTGAATGCCTGGAGTTTTTCTTTGGCGGCAAGACAAGCTAACACTGGGCCTGGAATGGGCAAGGGAGGAGGGGGAATAACAACAAAGAGATTCCTTGCCAAGAGTGTGGAGGAGGAGAGTGGCAGAGCCAGCCTCCTGACTGGCACTGCAGGGCTCTGAAGCCCGGGACAGCTGTGAAGCCTGTCACCTTGGGGAGAGAGGACTTCTTCTCCCCCTGGCTCCTGCCCTCCCTGCACATTCCCTCTTGCCGAGTTTGTTCTTGGCTGATCCTCCCTCAAGGCAAGAAAGCCAGATGCTGGGGTGGAGCCAGGTTAGACTAGAAGTTCATCCACCATTGTATTTAAAGTGGAGGGGAAAATGTGACAAGGAAAGCTTAAGGGAGTTTTGATTACATTTTGGGGCTGAAATGTGGAAGGCCAGGCTTTTTAAGGGAACAAGGAAGTAACTCAGAGTTTTTTAAACATTTTTTAGTTGTCAATGGACCTTTATTTTTTAATTAATATGCAGTGCTGAGAATTGAACCCAGTGCCTCACCCATGCTAGGCAAGTGTTCTACCACTGAGCTTACAACCCCAGCCTCAAGAGTGTTTTTTTTTTTTAATGTTGGGGATTTTTCATCTCCTCTAAAGCAGTATACCTATGTATTAGCTCCTTTTCTGCTGTAGATAAATGGATTTTTATTTTTCCCTTGTTTTGCTGTGAAATTCCTTAACTTTTGCTTTTGCAAAAGGACTGAACTCCAGGTTTTTGTATGGAGGGTTTATGAAAGAATGGATCTGATCTCTCTAACCCTGGTAGTGTTGCATACATGGGGAATAGAGCCACATATGAAGCTATCGTGAACTTCAAAAAGCCAAGGAGCTTCCTTATCTCACAGAATTGAAGGGGTAGGGTTTTGACCAGTCTGGAGATCTCTTGGTTCCCAAATTCAATTGGCAACAATGAAGTGGGGGTGGGGACAAAAGGACAGTCAATGTAGGTAATAAATAATTGGGTCTGATCAAAGATGGAGGCTGATTCAAGAGGAAAGGAAATAAAAGGTATCTCCAAAGCCCTCCCTGCCTCCTCCTTCTATCTATTGCCAAGGCTACCTGCATCCAGGGAATTCTTCCTCCCTGCAGGGAGTTGGAGAGTTGTTCATGAAGTACTTCCTGGGCAGCTCCTTTCCTGCCTGTTTAGGCAGACACCCGGAGAGGCACCCCTGAATGCCTTCTTGCCCACCTTTTGATCACTAGTCGGGCAAGATAAGGGGAGAAGGAAGGCATGAGAACAAAGGAAATAGGAAACACATAAGGGACCCCAGAGATGGGTATCCTGGACCTTTTATCTGCAGAGAAATCTCTGTTCCACCCTTTATTTTTTGTGGTGCTGGGAATTGAACCCAGGGCCTTGTGCATGTGAGGCAAGTATTCTACCAACTAAGCTATATCCCCAGCCCTCCGTTCTATCTTTTAAATAAAACTTGCTTTCTACATTTGCCTTGGTGTTTCTTCCATGTTCAATCTTCAATATCCGGGGAAACAGGACTCTGCTTTGATTACCATCACTGGCAGCAGCAACACACACAAGACTGAACTAAAGTTGACACTTCTCTGACCTCCAGTGTCATCAGGTACAGCTTTCACCTGGCACTAGAGTAGTTATCAGCTCTTTCCAGTACAAAATAGCCTATGATCTCCAGATACTGTCTTTGCCCTCTTTACCTCTCAGTACAACTCCAAGCACCCAGCAATCTCTGGAAGGTTGGGTGGGAGATGGTTTATTTTCTAATTTTTCCCTCTATTTTGAGAGAAATGAGTATTGGTTTTAAAGCATTAGCCCAGAAAGATTGATGTTAATCCCGTATCAATAATTCAATGATGTAAAAAGCCCCAAGAAAATTGAAATCCTCTGAATGTTTATGTGCAACAAGCATAGAATGAAAGGATAAAGCAGACATAATCTGATCAAAGAATAATTTTTGATAACAAACTGTTACAAGATAAAATGGATTGATTTGACTGGTAATGAGCTCACCTTCATTTCAGGTATTTAAGCAAAGGTTAGAAAACTATTTGATTAGTTTCAAGGTATAAAAGTAGCAATGAGTATTCTATTTCATTATTTAAGAACTTCTGAATTCATGAACCCCTAAACCTGATTTTAAAACTATGTGTGCATTTTTCTTCTTTTTTTTTTAATCAAAACCTCTTGTACATGATAAACCATTAAACTAGCTCCAGTCTTCCATGTGAAGTTTTCAATTAGGGCTTTAGGGCTCCACCCTTAAACATGATGGTTCTGTTAAAGATAAACACATTTGAGGATAACTTCTAACATGAAAGACAAGAGTCAAAACAGACGATGTATTAAGAAAAAAATACTAACAGGCAAAAGAAACTCATATCCATAGAATGA
Source organism: Ictidomys tridecemlineatus (assembly GCF_052094955.1). NCBI lineage: Eukaryota > Metazoa > Chordata > Mammalia > Rodentia > Sciuridae > Ictidomys > Ictidomys tridecemlineatus. The sequence goes on along the minus strand of NC_135478.1, from coordinate 149,549,820 downwards.
AGAGCATATTTTATGAAACAATGAACTGGAGATTATATGAAAGGAATATTCAAGACAAAGATTTTTGAAACTGGCAAACATGAAAAAATTCACAAAGATTTAAGACAAAATTGAAGAAACCTAGGAAATTGAAAGAGAAAAATTAGTAAGAATTGGTTCAGGAGATTTAACATTTGAATATAAAAGAGGTCGAGATAAAATAAAAAGGAAGTCTTCACAAATAATTCTGAAGAATTTTTCTTTGAACAAAAGCACACAAATTTCCAGTTAGAATGGGATTATCAACTATGTCCTTTAATACATTTTTAATAGATGAAAATTTACCCATACCAATTACAGAAGTATAGAATTTCAGAATACTGGACCAGAGATAGTATACTAAGTTTCCAAAAGGAAAGCAAAGCAAGCAAACCAAAAACAGGTCTTACACAAAACACTGCCACATACACAAAAAATCAGAAATATTACTATCATAGTAATGAATGCATATGGATTTATGAAGTTATTTACCATTAAGGGAAAATTACTTCCAACCCAGAATCTTATATCCAGCCAAACTATCAATTAGATAATGCTAGATGTGGAATAGAAGCAGTAGGGCAGGAACAGGAGAATAAAGACTTTCATATGTTTAAGATGTTTTACAAACAGAAAATGTCTAGGTGGCATATACACCAGGTGATGCTAGAGCAATGTTCACTAGAGAAATTCATAGTAACAATCCCAGCAGCAGGTATCAACTTCTCCCATTGCCTATCATACTATAGGGAAGAGCACAGTCTGGCAGAGTGAGATGTCAGACTCTGGATGAGAGAGACACTTCAGCTTTGGGACCTTTTACACTGTGTAATTAGGGAAGCAACAATGAGTTCTCCGTGTAATCGGAGATCAGAATATAATGGGGATAGTGCTTGCCAAAACCTTATGTCCAGCTCTTATGCTAAGACAACCATTAGTGGTAAATTTAATGTCACTTGCATTTGTGGTTAGAAAAGCACAATATTTTCCCTGGAATGATTGGAGAACTGAGATTCAAACACTGCTGATGATTAGAACTGGTGTTTTGAAGCATCAGGAATGTTCTGTTTGAATTGAACTTTGAAGAAAGCTCTTTTTCTGGGAGGTCAGTTTACAGGATGTTTGAGATTCTAGATTAATATATAAAATTCCCATCACTTATTAGATCTAGTAGCTGTTTCTTGGGATTCTACATAATCGTCTATGCTATAGAATTGTCCATTCTACAGAGTTGATCATGCTACCTGTGACTATTGACTTATTTTATATATGATGTGCCATGTTTTATTTTTATTACTCTAGATGGAAGCTCTAGTACAATGTTAAAACAGAGGCGTGTTCTTGTTCTGCCTTTAGGGGGAAAATCACTTTCACTATTATGTTAGCTAAGGAAAACTACAGGAAGTTCCTTTCTATGCTTTGTTTTGACTTTTTTTTTAAAGTGGGAATGAATGCAGAATTTTCTCAAATATTTTTATGCATATATTGAAATGATCATCTAGGTTTTTTCTCTAATAATGGAATTCATCATATTCATAGGCTAATAGATATTAACTGTTGATTAACCCTGAAGTTCTTACATAATTTTACATCTATAAGTCTTGAATTTATAATCTCAAAATAGTCTAGTTGCACTGACTTGTCTAATTTTGTCAACAAAGAATATAAACTAACTCTATATCCCTGAGAAATATTGTTAATAAAGGTACACAGGCATTGCATAGAGAAAGAATAATTCAAATGGTGCTGAAACAATTGAATGACCATGTGATATTAAACCAACTTAGCACAAATCTTGGAATAAAACCAACATGGTCATGTTATTTTTAACTTATTGGATTTGTTTTTCTAACTTTTATTTGTGTTCATAAAGAATTTTTGTCCATTGATCTCTTGTATTATTATCTTTAGTTTTGGTTTCATGTTAATAGTAGCCTCATAGAGCTAGTTGGGAATTATTTCTCCTACTTTAATTTTCTGGAAAACTTATTTAGAATCCATGTTTTCCTGAATGTTTGGTAGGCTTCACTACTGAAATCATCTGGGTCTGGAGTTTAATTTGTAGGAAACTAATTTCCTGAAAAAATCATCTTATTTTTAAATTTCTATACCATTTTTTGTTAATATAACAAAGCTTCATTGTGGAATATTTAAAATAAAAAATTCAAAATCTACAAATTCTATATTAAGATATATCCTATTGGAAGAAGTTCATGAATGTGTAAAATCTATGTGGGTATAAATGTCTTTGAGATATATACTACATATGTTTGCAATCTCTTTATATTCTTTTTAGATATACATGACAGAGTGTATTTTGACATTATATATACATAGAATAAGTATAACTTGTTCCAGTTAGGATTCCATTAATGTAGTTTTATATGATGTGGAGTTACATTGGTCTTGTATTCATACACAAGATAGGAAAGATACGTCCAATTCATTCTACAGTCTTTTTTTTTTTTATTCTTACCCTCACCCCCTGCCATTCCCTTCATATCCCTTTGTGTCATTCAGTGAACTTCTAGTATCCACATATCACAAAGAACATTCTGCCTTCAGTTTTTTTGGGACTGGCTTATTTCACTTAGCATGATATTCTCCAGTTCCATCCATCTACTGACAAATGCCATAATTTCATTCTTTATGACTGATTCATTGTGTGTACCACATTTTCTTTATTCATTCATCTGTTGTAGGGCACCTAGGTTGGTTCCATAGCTTGGCTATTGTGAATTGAGCTGCTATAAACATTGAAGTGGCTGTGCCACTGTAGTATTCTGATTTTAAGTCCATTGGGTATAAACCAAGGAGTTGAATAAGTGGGTAAAATAGTGCTTCCATTCCAAGTTTTCTGAGGATTCTCCATACTGCCTCCTTTATTCCTAAGTTATTAGTCCCTCTCTTTCCCTGATTAGTCTGGTCAATGATAATTTTATTGATCTCCTCCAAGAACTAGCATCATTTGCTTTTGGTCTTCTATTTCATCAGTTTCCACTTTGATATTGATTCCCCCATCTCGCCCTTCTTTCTGCTTATTTATTTTATTTTTGTCTTTAGAGGTAAACACTGAAGTCATTAATTTGCTACCTTCTCTTTTAACATGGAAATATTTAATACAGGTACCTATTGTCTATGATTATGAACTTTTCTTAAAGTACTACTTTTGTTGCTTGTTGAGAGCCACAGCCAAGTCGGGATGGCGCCTGGCATTTTGCCAGGAGTGGTTGAGGTGCCAGCAAGCCATTAAGATGATAATTAAGTTAAGCTGTGTATAATTGCTGTGACTGGATGATGCTGGATTGAAACAGGCTGTGTATTGAGTTGTGTATAGACCCCTGCTGTCCGGCAATAGGGCAGCTCCTGCTGCCTCGGGCACCCGCTACTTTGGAGTTCTCGTGGAGGTCCCGTGGGTTGAGTTTGCACGGAGCCAGGTGGAGGGTGAGAGAGTTCCTGGGAGGTGCTTGTGGAGTGCTGGTGGAGTTTGGGCAATAAAGAAGTTCCTGTTTGAACCTACAAGTGCCTCATGGCGGCTCGGTTATTTTGTGCCCAGCCAGACTGGCATTTGGTGGCCCATGTGGGGGACGCCTGAAGCTTGGGGGTAAGTGAAATTGCTCACCCCTGAGGGAGGGCGAGAGAATGGGTGACCATTTCAAAAAACAATGTGTTCTTGTTTAGATTTATTTTGTTTTTGTTTCAAGCTGCCTGTCCCTAGAACTTTCTCAGGCAAACTGGGGAAAATGGTTGTCTCAGGGTTTGAAGTTGTTGGGCCCTGAGGAAGAGATAGATAAACCATGGATACACATATCAAGAAAATAGAAAAACTGATATAACGAATTTTTGTTCCATTTTTGTTTCATTCTGTTTCAGTTTTGTTTTGTGTTATCTTGTTGGGTTGCGTTATCCTTGTAGCAGAAATATGGAATTAAAAATTAGTAAAAACCAAACCAAAAGGGTGTTAAGTAAATTGCTAGAGGAAGGAGGCATTCAGGCATCGAGCACAGAGAGAGCACAGGAGGTGGCAGCCCAGCTTGAGGAAGTGGCAGATAAGTTTTTCTACCCAAAAGGAAAAGATAGCGACTAGGATAACTTTATCAGACATAAATAGACATAAAATACTGCTTAAGCGTTAAGTTCTTAAAGTAATTTTAATGCCATTTTAAGATTTTGAGGAAACTAGGCTTACTTTGAAAGCTTGAAAGGAAGAAAGAAAAAGGTGTCTGTACATGGCAGATTGAGGCAAAGCTTCTTAATGGAGTAAAAAAAAAAAATTAAAGAAGCTGTCTAAAGGATTACAGAGTCCTTAATAAAAGCTTTTAGTTGAAGGGCAGCCATGTAAACTAACATTAAAGCGATTTAAACAGAATCTAAGCCTCATTTAAAAGAGTGAAGTTGTAGGTGGTAAAAAGTCATTTAAAAGTACAGTATAGGTGATAATTGGAAGGCTTTAAAAGGTAAAATTGAAGGTGGTTAAGATGCCTTCATGCCAGAGAAAAAACTAGAGATATTATAGCTCATTGCTTACAAATTTTGCCACTGTGGGCATTCCAAAACAGTTAAAAATAGATAATGCCCCCGGTTATACCTCTACCTCTTTTAAACAATTTTGCTCAACATTTGGCATTACTCATATAACAGGAATCCCATACAATCCACAGGGACAAGGCATAGTTGAAAGAGCTCAAACTATTAAAATGTACTTATTAGAGCAAAAAGAGGGAATTGGGAAGGGGTATATATCCCCCAAAGATAAACTTAAAATAACCCTTTTTACTCTAAACTTTTAAAATTTGGATTCATCAAGGCTTAGTGCTGTGGAAAGGCACATGTGTCCAAAAAATGTACATAAGCCTAAGGTACTTTGGAAGGATATTCTAATAGGACAATGGATAGGTCCTGACCCAGTGATTGTCTGAAGTCGGGGTTCTGTTTGTGTTTCCACAGGGAGAACAGCAGCCAATTTGGATTCCAGAGAGATTAACTAAAGCAATTTCTACAGACCAAAAAGAAGATGATTTGGCTCAAATCCATAACAGCTGATATCTATAGCTCCAGCTTGGCTATTCTTACATCTGCAACAGTCGTTCTACCACACCTATAGGCTAATGAAACCAGGATGCTTTTTTCAATATCTATTTTATTATTGCCCTTTCCCACATCATGAAGTTCTATTTTATTTTTTGAGCTCATACAGACCTAGGTTAATGTTTTTCTGATCAGTTCTATTTTTTGACTGGAGTTTTTAAACATTGCAATGGAGATTTCACCTGTGAAAAGCTACAAGGCCTTTACTATTGTGTTATGTGTTGTATGTATTATGTGTGCACACTTGTTTTGTGTTGTATGTCTGTATGTGCATATGTCCATATATCATATGAGAAGAGCTCATGAAAAAATGGATCCAAATATTTTTTTTATTCACGTAATTTAAATGGTTTAATTTAAATTGGGTAAACAGCTGTTGAGGGTTGTTTTAAAATGTGAACAAAAAAGGTGGTTTACAGATCTGTCTATTTACTTTCACCTTTTTCATTATATCTAATTCTATTCAGAATACTAAATTGTTTAGAAAATTGTTTTTTATGCCTGCTCTGGACTAAGTTCACAATGTATACAAGTGATACAATCTGTGGGTGCAGTGAATTGTGGTAGTGCTGGGGTATCTTTGTTGATGGTGTCATCGGTGGTACAATTTTTCCAAAAAGAGCCGTCATTTGGCTTGGTGTTGTGGTATTTTGCATCCTCCTCCCTTCTGCTTGTGATGGTCTAAAATTTGGGGGCCAACAGAGGTGAGGAAAAGAACCTCACCCCCTGCCACTTGTGCAAAGGCCTTTCCACAAGTATGGCTGTATACTGGGCCAGTAGTCAATGACGGGTAAGATCCAATGGCAATGGTACCAACCTAAGACAGGAGGCTGACGCCTTGAGGTCAGCTTATCTGATGACAGGTAAGGACCATATGTAGTATTGAACAACCTAAGATAGGCACGGTCCCTAAGCCACATGCTTGTTTAATTAAACAGAAGGGGGGAGATGTTAGAGCCTCAGCTGAGTCGGGATGGCGCCTGGCATTTTGCCAGGAGGAGCGGTGATGCCAGGGAGCCATTAAGATGATGATAAGTTAAGCTGTGCATAATTGCTGTGACTGGATGATGCTGGATTGAAACAGGCTGTGTATTGAGTTGTATATAGACCCCTGCTGTCCGGCAATAGGGCGGCTCCTGCTGCCACCTCAGTGGAGGGTGAGTGTTCCTGGGAGGTGCGCATGGAGTGCTGGTGGAGTTCGGGCAATAAAGGAGTTCCTGTTTGAACCTACAAGTGCCTGTGGCGGCTCGGTTATTTTGTGCCCAGCCAGACTGTGGCAGTTGCTTTCGATAAATTCTGATGTTTTAATTTCCACTCAGGTTGAATTGTTTAATTTCCCTTTTTATTTTTTTTTCATGAGTTATTTTAGAAATTTTATTCCCAATACTTAGGATTTTTCCAGGTACTTCTGTGCCTTTGATTTCTAATTAATATTCCTTGTGGTCAAAGAACATACTTTGTGACTTGAATTTCTTTAATTTATTGAATTGTTTTATAAATCAGAATACTGTATGTCTTGGTGTTTCATGTGTACTTGAGAATGTATATTTGGCTGAGTGGAATATTATGTAAATATAAATTAAATTGGCTGACAGTTGCGCTCAAATTTCTTACATCCTTACTGATTTTTATTTATTTATTCTTAGTCCACTCATTCTATTATTGAGAAAGGGATATATCAATCTTTGGTTAAAACTTTGGATTTGTCTATTTCTTTTTTCATTTTTATAACATGAATTTAAAATAAATTTTCTTCCTCCCTTCTGAATATACCAGGGGCACTCTATCACTGAGCTATACCCTCAGATCTTTATTTATTCTGAGGCAAGTTCCCACCAAGTTGCCCAGCCTGGCCTTCAACTTGCAAAAATCCTGCCTCAGCTTCCTTAGTGGCTGGGATTATAGCCATGCACCACCATGTCTGGCCTTTATAGTCTACCTTAAAGTGAGACAGTATAGAAACTTTGCAATACTATACTTCCACGTCTCCTCTCCTGTCTTTCATGCTATTATTGTCATTCATTTTACCTCTCTATATGCAGAGAAGTCAGAGGTGCACTCCTCCTGGCCTGGAAGAACAACAACAAAAATCCAATGCCCCCACAAAAGAGCAACCATAGTTGAAAGGAGATGAATTCTGCCAACAATTTGAACTTGGATTCTTCCACAGAGCCTCTAAACAAGAACTCAGCAGCTGTGTTGAGTCTTGATTTTATTTTTTGAGGCCCTAAGCAGAGAACCCAGAAATGCTGCTGTGCCAAAATTTCTGACCAATAAAAGTATGGGCTACTAAGGACATTGCTTTAAACTGCTATGTTTGTGGTAATTGTTGCATGCAACAGAAAACTAATACATCCATATACCAAGTTTTTAATGTTACTTACTATACTTTTCAATTCCAGAAATTCCATTTTTGTTCTTCAAGTTAACCTTTTCAAGAAAAATCTTAACTTTGGGATATTTAACATTTCCTATGAAAGATACAAAATTGTAAGCCAGAAAAGAGAACATTGGTAAATTGGTCTTATCTTTCAAAAAGTAGGAATTTTAAATTTGATATCATTAAAGAAGATTGCCCCCACCGACCTGCTTACCCATGCCCTCCTGACTAGCAGACCCAAGCCAGAACCCAGGCCCCAAACCAGGAATGCCCCCACTGACCTGCCAACCTCCTGGAGCCCAGGCCTAGGACTGCCACACCAAATTGTGTGGGGGCCCAGGTTAGGCCCAGGACTGCCCTGCCAAATAGCAGACCCACCACAGAGTCCAACCCCCACCCAAGGCTGCCCCAGCTGACCAGGCAACCTGCCGTAGCCCAGGGCTAGGACTGCCCCTGCTGATGCATGCTGGGGCCCAGGCCCAGTACCACTCCAATGACCCACCCGGGAGCCCAGGCCTAGCACCTCCATCTTCGAGTACTTCAGCCACTGCCATAGCCCTCCCAATGCTGTAGCCTCCACCTTGGGAAAGCAGGGCCTGGAGGCAGCTGTCAGGCATCCAAAAGCCATAGTAAGACCCATCCTTTCAGCCCCATCTCTAAAAGTGGTTGCACTCATCTTGGAACATCCCCACTGCTAACTTGAGTTACCTTTGCTATTGCAACCACCACCTTTAGTTGCAGTAGCATCCATCATGGGACACCAGCTGTGGAGTGTAAACCCAACATCAAGGTAAGATGCAGGTAATCTACATAGACACTACAGTTTCTACCCTATAATGTTGTAGTATCTCAGATCTTCACTTCAAGAAAGAAACAGACAATATGAAAAAACAAGGGAAGAACGTGCTCCAAACAAACCAAGATACTATAATAATAGAATCCATGGATGGCGCAGTTGATAAAATGTGAAGAGTTTACAATGTACATAATTAAAATGATCTGTGAATTAAAGAATGACCTAAGTGAGCAAATACAGGCAACCATTGATCACACCAACAGAGATAAAGGAGCAAATATAGGTAGCAAAAAGATTCTAGGAAAAAATCAGAAATCCTTGAAAAAGAAAATGATAAATGAAATAAAAAATGCAATAGAATACATCACCAACAGACTAGATCACTTGGAAGACAGATGTCAGATAATGAAGACAAAGTACACAATATAGAAAATAAAGTTAACCACTCAGTGAAAAAATGGTAAGAAACCATGAACAGAACATCCAAGAATTGAGATAACATCAAAAGAACAAATATAAGATTTATTGAGATAGAAGAAGGCACAGATACTCAAACCAAAGGAATGTACAATCTCTTTAATGAAATATCAGAAAATTTCCCAAACATGAAGAATGAATTGGAAAATCAAATACAAGAAGCTTACAATACATCAAGTGTTTAAAAACAAAACAACTCTATACCAAGACCCATTATAATGAAAATGCCTAGCATACAGAATAAGGATAGAATCTTAAAGGCTGCAAAAGAGAAATCGGATCACATATGGGGGGTGGGGGAGTGTCACTTTGTGTTAACAGATTATTTTTTACCCAAACCTTCAAATCCAGGAGAATATGGAACAACATATATACCAAGCTCTGAGAGAAAACGGATGCCAACCAAGAATCTTATATCCAGCAAAATTAAGCTTCAGATCTGATATCAAAACCTTTTATGACAAATTTAAAAGTTTACAGTGAGAAAGCCTGCACTACATTCTTAGCAAAATATTCCACAAGGAGGAAATGAAGAACAATGAAAATCAGCAAAAGGAGGAACTAAAGGATAAAGAAAATTACACACACACACACACACACAATGGAATATTACTCAGCATTAAAAGATAACAAAATCATGGCCTTTGCAGGTAAATGGATGGAGTTGGAGAATATCATGCTAAGTGAAGTTGGCCAATTCCCAAAGATCGAATGTTCTCTCTGATAAGTGAAGGCTTATTCATAATGGGTGGGGGGCATGGGAAAAATGGAAGAACTTTGGGCAAAGGGGAGGTGAAGAGGGTATGGGGGCAGAAAAGATGGTGGGCTAAGTTGTACATTATTACCCTGGGTACATGTATGGTGTGACGTTACTACAAAAACATGTTCAATATTACTAGTTACCAAATAAATGTCTTAAATTTCTAATTATTGAAATACTTAGTTGTATCCTCTTTTCAAACAGTTATTTTTAACATCTTTATCTGAAAACTACAATGCCAGAATTTCTATTTTCTATATATATCTTCTGGTTTTCATTCATGTTTTTATTGAGTTCCTGGTTAAATTCAATTAGGTCCCAAATATTATTCTTTAAAAATTGTTTATTGTGGAATTGTTCTTTTTCCAGGCACTTCAAATTCCCAACAATATTGCCAGATCATCTGAGTCTAATTCCAAGGACTGACACGATTCAAAGATGGGTTTCACTCTGTGGGAGGGACTTTTACAGTGTGGTCTTTTGTGGTTCTAATGCCAACCCTCTCGCTAGACTCTGGTTTTCCTCTGTCTAGTTCTCAGAATCTGTCAAAAGCATGGCTCACCTTCTCAGCCTTTCAGCCATGTCTTTCCCAAAGTAACACCCCATACACACAAGAAAGAGGCTCTCATAGTTTGTCTCTGGATTTTTATCTTTTTCCCAATTTTTAAAAAAGAACTACTGAGCTAATTAATAAAGGGTGTTTTACTATTTCACATTTCATTTGACCCTTCCAATTCTGTTAATAAAGGTAAAGCTTTGTTCACACAAAAGATAACAGGTTGGTGCATGAGTAAATTACAAGTCCAGAATTACTGAGGTTTTGTTATAGTGAAACATTAAAAGGCCATGATTTCAGAAGGTCTGGGGTCTGTTAAGCCCTGTGCTTGGGAATGGTGGTGACTCCTGCAATAGGGAAGGAGGTGGGGTTTAGAATTTGCCTATTTGACCAATCGGGAGGGCAGCCAATGAACATAGCAGTACTACACAAATATTCTTTTTTTTTTTTTTTACTTTTAAATGTGCATTTTTAATTTTTAAAAATATACTACACAGTCTTAAGCTTGCTTTCACACTTCTAAAAGATGTCTAAGCTCTGATTTTCTAAAGCTTAAAGAAATTTATAACATTCCATCTTACTAGATTGAAATTTTGTGAGAAGAGTGAAAATTCTCAACCCCAAAGACTGTTAGTTTGTGGTCTGAATTATACATCTGATTAGTCTAACATTTTGGAGTTTGAGAGGGCATGGTGTGATGGTGGTGGGGCTGCTAAGCAGTGAAGGTCTTTATTCAAGCTGGACAGACTAGTTTTCTGAATAGCATATCCTCTTAAGAATGTAAGATTCTCATTTTTATTTCCCAGAAAATTCCCTACACTCCAGGAAGCAGAAGACAGGTTTTTCTTACATAGGTAAAGTTTTCAAGATGAGGGACACAATGGGTTGGATTGGTGAGATTTTCTTTGTATGTTTGAGCACAAGAATTCCTGGTGCAGGATCCTAACTGTAAGGTCCTTGCTTAGCATCTGGATGGCCATCTTAAGTAACAGCCGTCATTTTTAGAAAATTTTCTCTTTCCAGCCCAAGGGCATTTCTGAGAAAGACTCACCACTCCCTTATACCAACCCAACCCTCTGCCACCCATATTCTTTCCCGCCCAAGGGCATATCGCCACTCCCTTGTACCAACCCCACCCTTAATCACCAGCATTAGGACCTGCCTAGCTCTAATCCCTGAGCCTACCCCTATGAAAGTCCTGAACCTCAAGCCTGTTTTACCTTTCTCTGTCTATGGAGATATGGGCCTTATTTGTCAGCTCTGATAAATAAACTCTTGCGTGTATCTCTGCCTTGTCTTTCATTTCTCGTTTGCCTTCTCCCGGTTCCTCGCTTTCCTTTAACTAGTTGAGTTGGTAGAAATTTTCATACACTACACCCAAGTTCACAGGGGGAAAGGAAAACAAGCCCGTAGGTTTGGGGTTGTTTGTTTTACTGTGATTTGAAAAATAAACACGTTACCCTGTCTGGAGTCACTGGCCACATTTTCTCTTAAATTACTGTCATGGAACAAAGAGGGAAAGACCAAAGTTAAATACAAATCTAGCCAGGCATCAGGAGGTTCTTTCCTCAGTCTCCAGAATCCGCAGAGACTGTCCAGACCCCTGGCTCCCTTGGCAAATCCACTCCCTGAGAGAAGCCAAACATCCTTTGTTGTTACCTTTCCAAGAAAATGTGGGGAGAATGACATCAGGGAAGAGTCAGAATAGATAATGTGAAACAGCTGCCTCCTTACCCCCTCAGAGTAGCTTGTCTTTAGGTTTGCAACCTTTCTTCATGCACAAAAATAATCTGTGAAATCTAAAATAGACACACAGATTCTTGGCCTCATTTGTGGAAGGTGCAATCTGCTGGGTCTGAGTTGGAGCCCAATGCCTGCTTTATTAACATATAGGTTAACTGTGGACTCTTTTTTCTTGGAGAAAACCTGTGGTAGATGCTGAGCTCCCAGGATCCAGAAGATTCATTTATGATATTATTAAGCATAGTAGCACTTTCTGCCTGTTTTGAATGAGCTGGCATTTCTTTTATGCTAATGTGGAGCTCTCCTGCTTTGGGAATAAAAGTGTAAGGATGAGAATCATCTCATGATTGTTGAAGACTGTTCAGAAGTCCTAGGAGAAAGCTTCAATATTATGCTATCCATCAGTGCAAACATAACTTAGTGATATAAAAGTGATCAGAAAAGTGAATGAGTTAATACTCAGTTGAATGGAACACTCACTTCTTTAAGATCAGACTTCTTTATAAAGTATCACCATTACTTATATGATCTAAACTACATTCTCTTTGGATCTTGATAATTCAGTTAAAGCATTTATTTATATCATAGGATTTTGTGTATGTATTTGCCTCTCTGATCAGAAGTATTAAAAATACTTTTTATCTTTGTATTAAGCATACAACATGTCTAATGGGGGAATGACCTAGAAGGTGACCTATAACTATTGATGTTCAGTTAAATTATATACTTCTTTCCTAGTCATTCAACTCCACAAAATATGGCAAATATAATGCATGGCATTTTTGATAAATTTGATATTTAAAGACTAATATTTTCTAATTATGAATCATAAATTGTGAAAAATGGAAAGTAAATATTACAAAAATATAGTTTCAAAATGAAAATGAATTTTAGGATAATTGTTCTTTAGAAATGTAACTGAAGTGTGTCTATCCTTTCACTTTTTTGGGGAAAAAACCCTGAAAATAATGAATCCCTAATTTTTATTTTCCTAGCATCTATTTTCTCCAGTTCTATTAATAGTACATTAGAACAATATTTTATATAGTAGTATAATATTAAATCATGTATAATTTTACTACAACTATATACCCAAGGTAAAATTAAGAAATTAGATGTCATGTTTCCAAAAGCATTTTTTTTCAGCTCTGATCTTAGGTGAAAGGTGTTGTTTGTTTTTTATAAGCCTCAGTTATCCATTTTTGTGCCTTGGTACATCTAAGGATCAGTCATTTTTAAATGTAAATATTGATTCTCAATATCTATGCATTTCCAATGTCTTATGCATCAGATTCACCCATGTGGGCTTTATCAGTTCACATGGGTGCAACTCAACAGGGACAGTCTGTATCTCTCCCTCCTGCCCCAGAGCATCGGGAGAAACTGCCCAGTGCCTACTCATGGTGGAACTGGAAGTGCAGTCTTAATAATGCCCCACAGGGTCAACCTATGACCAGTGGAAGATGGGAGCCAAAGAATAGATTCTTCCCCTGTTCTCCTTTTGAAAAGATGGCTCTGAAACACATTTTGTGTGACTGTTCAGATGGTCCTGGAGGATGAAGTCACTGGTTGCTTCTATTGGTTGCTTCTGTTGTACAATGCAAACACATATCCTTGTATTGGCCTGCCCTGCCTACCTTTCTTTCCCTCCCCTTCATCCCTCACCCCCTCACTCTTGCTCCTTAGAATTATACTAGTCAAATATTCACATTGAGGAACTTGAGCAAAGATGAAAGTTTAGAGTAGTGACGAGAAAATACCAAACTATTGGGCATTTTTAAGTTGGTTTGAATGATCTTTGAAATTCAGTAAGTGATATTTCACTTAGGCTAATATAAAAATGTACCTTGAACTAATGACCATATGATGCCTGATTGTCCTTAAAAGATCTCTTTTGCAGTTTGGGTCCAAACAAGGTCCATTCATTGTATTTGTTCTGTTTTGGATTTCTCTAATTGAAGTTACCCCATTTCCTCTTCTAATTGGTCATCTCTCTTAAATAAAGGAAGAAATTTGTTTGGAAGAACATACACATTTTGAATGTGTGTGCCATTGTTTTTTTTTTCTTTTCAGTAATTACAAGAGAACTCCTAAAATATCACTCAAGATTTTTTTTCTTTGATAAAGATTCTGTACATCTTCTTCTTTGAGGGGTCAGAAGTCCCGTATGGTAAGAGAACAGGTCAGCACTGAAATGTGTATTTTACATTATTGTAAAGCAATGGAAATATTAACCCAAACTTGACAGATATAATTAGAAAAATTATGAAGTTTTGTAATTTCCCTAAGTACTCAACCAATATTTTTATTGTCAGAGTAGATGACCCCTAGGCTCCATGATAAATTTAGGATTCTAGAATTCTAACACTTTTGCTTTGTAGGTGAGCAAATCCAGGCTTTGAGATGCCAAGTGACTCCAAATCGATATTACTTAGGAAGTTAAGGATACCTGGCCCAGAATCTAGGCTCTGGATTACCCAGTCCTGGGCGTAATTACCGCCACAGCACTCCCCCACTGTGCAGCCTGACCTGGCTTAGGCTGGCAACATTTTTGAAGCAAAGATGAATCTTTCTTTTGCCCAAGACCATTCTACCTTTAATGAGACATTAAGTACATCACAGGTTCAATTCACAAATATGCTAAACTAACACTAAAATGTATTTAAATGGTTGTTAGGTTCCTGGAAGAGTGACACTTGCTGTAGACAATATTCTTTTTATTATTTTGAAATACTGTCTATGAACTCAGTTATTCTATCATGCTGACTTCCACAAATTTCCAGTTAATATTTATGAAGATTCCTGCAATTACGAGGGGAAAATAAGGGTATGAACTATAATAAAACATATGTAAGTATATTTTAAGTATGTTTTAAGTATGTGATAAATAAAATAACCTGGACTGAGAGTAAAGATATTTCACATTTTTATAGGAATTGGTGACAAATTAAATCCTTTGTCAGCAAACACTGAACTTTTTGCTTACATATGTGAAAAAGGCTTAATATTATTAGAAAGTATATTTTTTAATTTTGTCTTGAGATGGGGTCTTCCTATGTTGCCTGGGATAGCTCCAAACCCCTGTGCTCAATGATCCTCCTGTCTCAGTATCCTGAGGAACCAGGGCAACAGGTGGCTAAAAATACAGGTGGTTTTATATAAGCTAAAGACGAATAAAAACTAGAAGCAAATAATGGCCCAACCAAGTGAAGGCTGAGCAGCACCTCATTTTGATAGGCTAAAATTAGAGGTTTAAAAAAAATCACCAAAAAATCAATACTAAGTTATTTAAGTTTTTCCCCAAAGAATCGTAAAATCAAAGAAGATCTCTACTGGTTAAGAGAAACTATTTAAAATGATCATGGACATGTCTTTTATTTTATAGCTAAACTTTTTCTCTTGAATTTTTTCAGAAAAACCCATAATGTCTATGATCATCAAAATGAACTAGGCTAAGATTTATTTAGTTGGATTCATTGTTTTAGATTAATTGGTTGGAAAGAGCTTATTGAAATGAAATTAATCTCTTAAAGACATAACTTTCCTGTGTTCATATGAGTATCTCACCAGTGAAATTCCATATCTACAACCACAAGAATGGGATCCTAATTATATTCCATGCATGTATAATGTCAAAATTCACTCTCCTGTCATGTATATCTAAAGAACAAATAAAAATGAAATTAATCTCTTGATAAGGATGATGCTAATGTTAAAGGATATACTATTATGTATACATGTATTCATTTAGGGAAGCTGGAGGAACCTGCGTATTTGAGAATGGGGAAGAGGCAGCAATGTGCATTTGGAGCAACTCGCAGATTTCAATTACAGAAGAGGAAGAGAAAAAGCAAAGAGAATGAACAATGGCGATGATAAGTGGGGTCTGTGGGGGGTGGTCATGAAGCCTGATCATTTATCACATGAAATATTGGGTTGAGCTGAGGTTGAGTAATGTTGGACACTCCAAAGGCCCTACCCTCACTCCCTGAACCTTGGGGTAATCTTTAGACATTACCATTAATTATTTAGACTCAGAAGGCTGCAAAAACATCTTGATTCATTGGCAAAGTGACAAGCATATGGTGTGTTTTGCAAACCCCTAGCTTTCTGTTGCGAGGAGGCTAACATTAATTTCTTACAAATCCTACAGGGACTTTCCAAGCCAGCCGTTGTTAACATAGTTCAACATCAAAGTTGGAGAGCTTGGAGTAGTTCTGAAAAATAAGTTAGATACAAATGAGTAGCTTTATACAGGCTGGTGACAAGAAAGCTTCGGAGGCACCATAGCTTTCCTGCAAGGAGCGACAGAGTGTGGGACAGCTTTGCAGCTTGATTGATAGTCAAGGTGGCAGACCTCTTTAGTGGGTCCTACAGGATGGTGCTCAGAATCTGGTGTCTCCTGCAGGGCTTGGCACTCCCAAAGCCGTGATTCAGGCAAGAGTCCCAATTCAGATTCACTGAGCATGTGGCATGATTGTGATCAGGCCTTTCTTGGCTTGAGGGCGCTGAGCAGCCTGCCCTCTCTGATACACAGCTGTTGGAGGGCAACCCCTGTGGAAGTGCTAGAAGTGGGAGAGAATGAACAGGGAAAGGCTTCATTACAGAAAATGAAAGACATAAAAAGCTCCTCGTTGTCTTCAGCTCAGATACATATGGTGTTTGGACTCCTTATCACAGGGCCTCAAATTTAAGCTCCAAAGTTCACTGTATTCCAGGGGTAGATGAATATCAACTCTGTGATGGACATCTAATGACAATATTTTACTTCCTGCCCTCTTTGTTAGCTCCCACACCGCCTCAAACCTCCATCTGAATGGCATGTTTTGAATTTTGGTTATGGAACAAGTTTATAGCAGGTAGTTTGCACACAAATTCTGTCTATTGTGGCAAGAAGGGCTAGCAATTATGGCACAAGCAAACAAAACTTCTCTGAGGAATTAAGAAGAAAAAAGAGCTGTTGATAATACCAGCAAAGATAGCAAATGATATCAGCCATTCAGTTGACTCAGTAGGAAACAGAATGGGAAGGTAGAAGGAAGCGGGGTCTGTCTGGAGATTCCATCTGTTCTTTAAGCAGCAAGGAATGAAAGAAGAGATTGTGAATAAGTCTAGAATTAACGGTGTTTGGAGAAAAAAGTGTTCTGGCAAAAGAAACTAAGATGCCCAACCTGAGCTGAAATGGTGTTTCAGATTGTTCATAGGCAATCAGACCTCTTCTACTCTAAAACCAACACACACTTTAAGAGGATAGTGGTCACCTGATCCATTTCAACCTGCTTCAGGCAAATGTACCCATAAATTACCCAAGAGACAGGATCATTGGTCATATTTTTAAAAGATCTTTCTGTCTGAAAAACTCTTATATCCAACCCATACCTTCTTGGTTACAAGTAAACCACTTTCCCCCAGTGTGCGTAGGGCTGGGGAATTCATAAGATTAACCACACCCCTGTCCTCAGAAAGCCTTTTGTATACTGTGCTCCCCCTATACGATTCCAGTGTGAATATTTCTCTACAGTGCTATTTTACAAGTATGTAAGTACCTGTTAAGCATTTAAAAGTGAACTCTCCCTATATTTCATGCTCCTTCACAATGAGGGTCTCACCCTTACCCCAGAACATTCTAGGAAAGCACCAATAACATTATAGGTAAGCACCAACATACAAGATATCCACCTAACACATGACTCATAAACCTCATTGTGCTTTATGAACTACTGTGGCATTATTGCCAAAATATTTTGATGCCATCCCCTTTGGTTCAGCCCTACATCCCTCTCATCTGTGGATGTCACCTTCCAGCTGTCTATTTCTCATCTTCAGAAACAGAAGGTACACTAGAGAATAGGGGTGGTATTTCATGTTTCCACTTAAGACCTTGACATGCCCATCCGACAGGTGTGGGGGACTGGCTACCCCTAGTTCATGAAAGCTCACTTCCTCTTCTCTGCCTCTTGCAGGCTGCTTCACCTAATAGCCCTTTCTCAAAGAGAATCTCTTCTTCCTTTGGGACCCTGCTCAACTATAATCTCAAACCCCACTGATGGGTGTTGTCCTGAAGATTCTCTTAACATTGAATTTACCTCAAGATCTGAGGTCTGAGGGACCAAGGCAGGAGCTTTATATAATGTTTAAAAATACTGTAGCTAACCGACTACTTGGCACATAGGTGTTTCATAAATATTTGCCGAATTAAATACTGGATTTTGGAAGAAGACACTCTCTCCACATGACAGTCACTAATATCGATATTATGCCACAGGATGTCACAAGAGTGGAATTGGGCAGACCCGACACCTTCACTACTTTTCTTTCAGGATAGAGATTCTAAGTTGACCTAAATGGTTTGAGATGAAGTCTCTTCTCTCAAATGGAACTTTTAAATTGTGCCATCTACTTCTTGTTCTTCCCTTCTGGATAAAGTCAAGTGGTAGGGCAAAGGTGTCAAGGAAGGCTCTGGCCCCGGGGAGGCTAGTGGGCAAAGGTTGCAGGATAGGATGGATTCATGGCTGTTCTGAGCTGTGGAAGTGGGAGTAGCTGGTCGAGTTGCCTCCCCTCAGCTGCTCTGCAGGGTGCATATAAAATCTCGGCAAACAGTCCCTGTGTGCTTATAAAGCCTCAGGTCACTGACAATTGCAGTGCTCATTTGCTGTGGCCAATTTAGCGCTAATAAGCTAAAACTGGGCTTCAGGGATTTGTTTCCATGGCATGTAAACTCACTTTAGAAACACATTTCCCAGCCAGAGATTGCAACTTAATAGATTTTTTTTCCCCCTTCTCCACTTTTGTAAACTGACTTGTAGCTCATTTTGGAAGCATTTCCCCATTAGCCAAATCACCAAGGCCATTTTTGTCAGCACCTGAACTCCACCAGGGGGCAGCTACCCAGCCAGCCACATCTGCAGAGACTGGGGCTGGAGAAACACCAGAGCCCCAGCTTTGCCCCTGGCTGGGCAGTGTGGGGATGTACCCCCATCTTGCTGGGCAAACTCACTTCTGCCAAACGGAGTGGCTTTTGCATGTGTGCAGCAAACTTGGGCCACATATTGGCCCATATGGATGCTGATGCAGGCCCAAGGTCAGGGGACCCATACAGGCCTTGGTGCTGCTTTCTCTGAGGACCTCTGCAGGCTGACCCCTGAAGACACCCATCTGTAGCACACTTAGTGCCTCACAGATGGCAGATACCCACCCTCTACTGGAAAGCCCCACCCCCCACGCTTTGAAAAAGCTGTGGATTATTTCAGTTCATCTTGAGCCACAAAAGTCACTCCATTTGTGACTTGGTTCTTGGAGACTTGGAACTTCAAATTCTCTTATCGTGGCAAGAGTTCCCCAAACATGGGGCCTCACAGCTCCCACATATGTGGAACAAAACAGAAAGGGGACCATATTCTATAGGCACAAATGTCCCTCTCTCCCTACATATAGTTCTGGTGGATTTAAGAGACCTCAAAGTCACACTGTGGTCACCTGTCCTGCTTAGGCCCCATGCCATCAGATTTGTCTGAAACTAGAAGTGCTGGTGTTCCTTCCATCCTCTCTTGAAGCCTGGAGACACAGAAAGAAAGGATCCTAGTTCCAACCAAAGCAACATTTTCCCAGAAATTTGGCAGGTACATGGCCTCTCTGTCCCTATGGGCCGATTAGGGAATGCAGTCGCCTATTTGTTTGTGATATGCCAGAACCCTGTTAGGAGCTTGATCATACCTTGGAAGTTCTGCCAAAAACTTCTCTCTAGTTCTGGGCACAGGCATTTGGAGACGCCTCTGGGGCCAACTTTCTTTCATTACATTCAGCTAAAATGCAATCTGTCCTGAGGGAGAGTACAGAGAGATGGGGGATGGGGTGCCGTGGGATAAGTCACAGCTGAGAGCCCAGCTCCACATTCTCGGTTCCTGTTAGAGTGTGGCTGCAAAGTGGTGATTCTTTATTACCCAGGAAATGGGTAACAGGTCCAGGGTGCAGGCTAGTCACTCATCCAAGAGCTGCAGGGATGGTGGCCTGTCACCCAGGCACTACAGTGGTCACAGAAATCTGCCCTTCTGAGGTGGTGCTGGTCCTCTAGCCTGGGAGCCAGCCTAGGACTGAAAATGTCTTCTTCCCTGGAGGAAGGTTTCATTGTGTGTTCTGTGTGTAAGAGAATGCTGTGTGTGTCTTGCTGGGATTCTTTTTATTTTTGATTGACTTTCCTGGAAGTTGAGAGTAGAAGAGTGACTACCAGAGGCTGAGGAGGGTGGGAAGGAGGAAGAGACGGGGAGACAGTGGCCAGCAGGTACAACATTACAGTTAAATAGAGGAACAAGTTCTGGGATTCTTCAACCATTTCCTAATCTCCTAAGTTTCATGCAAAATGCACGGATCACACTGGAATCAAATGATTTGCCGTAGACTAATTCTGGCAGGTGCTCAGCCTCTCTGTGGCCTCCACTTGAGGCCTTCTCTCATTGCCCCTCACCCACTGGGCAAAACCCAATAATTGCCAGGGCACAAGCTGCCTCCTTCTTTCCTAATGAATAATGTCAGGAACCAAATCCATCTCTGCCCGTGAAGAGCAGAGCTCACCCCAGGTACTGCTGAAAGGAAACTGGCACATACAACAAGCACCTGGTGACCAGATCCCCCTTGCCGGGGGGGGGGGGGGCTCTCTTCAACCCAGCTGGGAGGCAGGCACTAGGTTGTGCAGGGATCTCTCCAACCACCCAGCAACAAAGAGGAAGGCCAAGTCCTCATGAGGGGTTTAGGGAACATGCAGTGTCTTTCTCTGATCTCCAACTGCCAGACTCGCTCGCTGTAGGCAGTGTGGTCTCATTTAAAGAAAAATAAGTCCTATTGGGCCAGAAGTTGGAAGGACTGCATGTTGTTACTCCCTGCCAATGGCCAGGGATCTATCGGTCAGGCAAATCATTTTCCACTTTTGTGTTCAGTTTTTCTCCAGTGCTGACTCTATCCCATCCCCATTCACCCCTGAAAAATGGTGGCAACAATTACTTCCTTAGGAGAATGGGGTGGAAATGGGTCACAGGGTTGGTGTATGTGGAATCCCATACGGGAAATGGGCCACACATGTAGGTATCATCTCAGGGCAACCGGAGAGCCGGGGAGATGCTGCTGTTGAGAGGTGACGAGGTGGGTGGTAGCCCTGAAAAGCTTTTGGAACGAGGCTTGCTTTTGTCAAAGCCACATAGTTTTGGAGGTTCTTTGGGGGCATATTTAAAGGGGGAGCATTGGCCAGATGACAAGAGCTAAGGTTGAAACGTTGGCAGCATGACATGTGGAAACACTAAGGACCTGGAAGGATGTCTATTCTGAAGGACACAAAAGTAAGTTCTTAAGCAGCAGTCCCTTCAAAATGCTTAGGAGAAGGATCAGAGTTATTTTGAGTAATCCATGACAGGTGAACATTGAAAGGAGCCAAAGTTTTTTTTTTTTTTAAATACCCCTACAAAACTTAATGGAAAATATTTTTGACCACTAAAATTGCACAATTTTCCAATTCAGTGAAAAGGAATATGGATTGAACACTGATCATCAAATGAAACCTTGATGATCTGAGTCATAAATATATGGTTTTCTGATGTTAAATCTAAACCTGACAACTGTACTCAAATTACCACCTGTCTAATAACTAATCTTCATCATTATTGTTCAAGGAAATTTGCTTGAACACTCTGCAGACAATGTATTCACGGTGTTCTTTCCCAGTCCCGTGTGCTTCACAATTCAAGATGCCTTTGCCCCCTCTGAATATGATATTTAGATTATACTTTAAAAACCTTGGCTTAGCCTCACTGACTTTTGCTTGCTCAATTTTTCTGATCCACTTCCCTATATATTTAGTTAGTGTTGACTGTACCTCATTGCCCCATTGTTGATTTTAGTGGTCAGTTCTATTTATTCTGAGGAGTGCTGTGGTAGATAAGACTCAGGGGGTTGGTGTCCTAAACACAGAGGGTCATCCATGAGATTGGGCCATGTGGCCTGGGGTGAATTCTGTAGGAATCCTGACTCTTACTTTGCAGTTGTAAAATCTAAACCAGAGTATTTGTATATATTTTTCTCTTTATTTCTTTCTCTTTCTTTGGTTGCAGGGAATGAACCCAAGGGTGCTTAACCACTGAGCTATATCTCAGCTCTTATTTTTAGAGACAAGGTCTCACTAAGTTGCTTAGGGCCTCACTAAATTCTGAGGCTGGCTTTGATCCTCCTGCCTCAGCCTCCCAAGCCGCTGGGATTACCGATGTGTACTGCTACGCCTGGCTCATTTGTAACATTTCTGATTCATTTTAAGCCACCTTACGTTGATTATTTCATATTCCACAGCTACATCAGTCTCCAGCAGTTGTGGTCTCCTTTTTTTTTTTCTTAATATCACCAGACCACTCGGAACATTCTAAAACGTTCGTTCTTGCCGCTGAACTTCTCTCCTATGAGCCCTCTGCTTACTTAGGATGCAGACCCAGGTCTCTTCCTGCCTGCTCTGAGCAGCATTTTAGATTCTCCACTGTGTTATTGTGTCACTATCTTATTCATTCCTCTTCTATATCCTTCCCATTTCTCTAACCCAAGGGTGTTTAGCTGTGTCTCTTCCCATGAAGAATTAAAGTGAGGAAAGCTGTAAGTAGAATGTTGCTCAAATCACTTCAGTGTGGTTATTAATGGATGATATATTATATATTATAAGATTAACAGCAAAGCATTACCGTAACTGTTATGCTACTTTCATGATTAAAGTCCTCAACTTAGACAGCAGGTCTGGGGTCAATAAGAATTCAGTCTGTCCTTGAGTGACCTCTGCTGGTTGATTTAGGATACAGTCTCATTTAAACCTTTGGATCAAGAAGTAGAGAGGAAATTCTGAAATGATGGACAAGAAGCCTCTAATATGGAATTCTTGTCCATCACTCTTGTCGGGGCCTTAGTGCAGGTGCTAAGGCACCATGAAAATCAATTACTCCTCGTGCAGCCTAAGGAAGGGAAAGGGCAGGGATTTTTATGAAGGACTTACTCAGGAGGAAAGTGACTATCAGGAAAGTTAAAACCACTTACCTAGGACCCTATCGCTAGTGAGTAGTAGAACCAGGATTCCCCAGAGCAGTCCCCTCCTCATCCCAGGCTTCACTCTGTCCTGAAGATTCCCCACCTGCCTCCCTCCAGGTGACTCCTTCTCCACCAGAGATGTTGGGATGGTAAATGAGGGTGAATGACAGGTCCTTATATAGGGGTTGCTTGGAGGAAAAAGATTCCATGTAAGGATGAGATGTTGCTATCAGCTCATATCCATAACAAAACAAGGAACCTTCTCTAATCTTCCTTTTAGTGTGGTCCAGGAGCTAAGTCTTTGTTCGTTTGTAACAGTTTTTCTCTACTAATTTAGGTCAGAAACCTAGCTTTCATTTCTGTTAGAGTCTGTAAACAAGTCTGGATGGCGCCTGGCAAAATGCCAGAGGGAGTGGTTTGTGAAGTAAAGCCAGTGAGCCATTAAGTGTGGAGATTCCTTATTGGTTGACTGCTGTATCTAGTTTATGTAAATTAAGATAAGCTGTGTGGAATGTATAAATATCTCTGTTGTCCTACAATAAACGGCCCCCACTCCTGTTGTATCAATGTACGCAAGTTCCTCATCACCCCCCCCCCCCCCGCCCCCAGTTATTTTGCTGCAGCCAGACTGCGGCACGTTTCTATAGTCAGTTTGCATCAGGTGTTTGGCAAATCATCTCAGTTATAAAATTGTGAAGAAAATACATGTCAATACCCCCAAAGAGTAATACTAAAACAAGTACCCAGCTGCTGCCCTGGGTACAACAATGTTTACCCTCTTGTACCTACTGTTTAGGAGTTTTGTAGTTGAGGAAGAGCTGCTAATACAAATGCTTTCCAGGTATGAAATGGGTAGTGGTGAAGAGAGGTAAACTTGTGGAAAAGATAGAATGCAAGTTTCCAAGAAAGGTGGGGCTTAAATAAGCAAAAGGAGGAAGAACCTAGACAAGGGGTAATAGGAGGAATACACGGAGACAGGAGGCAAGAGGCCTGCTTGGGAAGCTGGAAGTAGACCTCATTGTTGTGGGTAGAAGCAGTAGATGAAGGACTTGAGGCCAGAGAGGGAGACTGAGGCCAGACTGTAGGGTGAGGGGATTACTTCATGAAAGGGGTGGCAGATCCTCCTCGTGACTTAGGGGGGGGAATCTAAAAAGTATGGATGTGTTCTATCTGGCACAGAAGCCAGAACTGAAAACCATTCATAGTCCTTGCCTATGAATGTTAATTTATGTTTGAAAGGAAGTTAAATATCAGTTTAATAATCTTTCCCATTATTGATCTCTACTGCAAGCTAGGCACTGTGCTGAGCACTCTATAGGCCTCATCTCACTTTACCCTCTAATTTCCCTGTGAATGGATGTTATTGTTAACCTCATCCTACAGACGAGCTATTTTAATATCCTTGAATGTACCCATGAACTTGTGAACTAGCCATATACGTGCCTAAGTTGCAACTTTAAAATGTTAAGATGATGCTTTCCTTCAAGTCACAATCCCTCTGTTATAAATGATAGTTTATTCTTGCTCCCTAAAGTGGAATTGATCTTTCTTTTCCCTGATGAGACAAATATGCAGGGAAGGCGATAAGTTTTTCATTGAGCACCCTTAGAATACTTTGGATATAACCACATATTTATCTTAGGTAAACAAAATTTAAGAGCTCACCCTTTGTAAGGCTGAGCTGCTTTTCTGAATTTGTCCAGGTGGTGGCGCTACTTCACCAGTGATTTCACATCTCAGTTTTTGATAAGTTTGGAGGAAAGGAAAATTCTGGAATCCTAGATGAGTGTATGGTTTTTAATCTATGATGTTATCAGGATGCAGGATTTTTCAACAGTAGATTTCATTAAGCAGTACAAATCGGAAGAAATAACTTACAAAAATTAAAACTCTGTTTTCAGCAATATTTAGGCTGTTTTTCAGAACCACTGTGAAACAATTGTTACCAACTAAAAATCTATCACATTTTGGGGGTGAATTTTTCCTCACTGCAAATGAAATGCCATGGAAAACGAAATTTTAATGTTGCAACATCAAAAAGAATGCCAAATACCCTATAAATTAGAGCGTACATGCTAACCGTCTAAGCCTAAGTGTAAAATAAACTCAGATCTTTCAAAATTAATATGAACTCTTCTTGGCAAAGTGGAAGTTTTCTCTTCAGATATACATCCACAAACTTCACCAAGAGATTTTTGCTTTTTTATTGTGGCCTTATCCTTTCCCCTGAAAGCCTTTGAAGTGGTTATTTTAATATTTGTTATGTTAGTGAAAGGAACTGATTTCAGTCCCTGTACAAGTTTCCAGGCCAAATGATTAAATATTTGATGTTTCTGTATCACTCCCTTCTGAGGACCAGGGCCCTGCTTTGTTTTATTAGCAACACTAAAACCAGCACACCCGCCACCCTGGAGAAGCGGGGACTGCATCATTTATCGTCTTGGAAGTAGCATTAAAGCATTATTCCCATCCCCAAATAGTGTTCTCTAAACATTCTCTCTGATTACACAAAAATTTTAGTTTGTCTTGCTAAGCCATAGATTTTAAAAAGTAATTTTCAAACAATTGGGCTCAGGAGCTTGTGTCCAGGTAAAAAACTTCAGCCTGGTGTGTCCAGAAGCAAAGTTGCCTCCTAATAAATACAGAGTGTGTGACTGCAGGCTTGGGAGGTCTGTTCGTATTTGTGGGAGTTAACAGTCTAAATTCCAAGGGAATTCAGACAACAGACACTTAAAATAACACCAGTAAAGTCACATTAACCGCAGTACCACTCAACACAGCCCGTTTAATGTGGTGTGATTTTTATTAGGCAATGTGTTGTACATTAAACCAGAAAACAAAAACAACTAAATAGGCAAAACTTGGTATAATCCCTTTCTAAATGCTTAATGAGAAACAAAGCCCAGAAAACCAGTCATCTGAATCTGGTAACAAAGAGATTTTGTGTAGTCCTTTCCCCAGCAAGCTCTGTGGTCAGATGGTTGTTATCAGCTTTGACGTTTCCAGAACTCACTCCAGTGGCTCTTGGCTGTCACTCCGTCACCATCACGATGGCCACTCATGCCAGCAGGAAGCTGGCTCACTTTGCCTGGGTTCCCCAGTGTCACCCTGCAAGGGAAGTGGTTTGTTTCTTGGCAGAGTTTATCTTTATTTACCCATGTCTCAGGTCGGCAGAACAAAACCCACTGCATTATAATGTCACAGGGCCATCAGCTTCTCTTGTCGCACCAGCCTGGGTTTCTACAGTGGATCCTGTTCCAATCAGAAGTCCTCCCCAGCCAGGGCCAGTTCCATAGCTGCCAGGCTTTCAGGAGAAATGGGGGTGGACACCATGGGCTATCTTATAGTGAGTTGTTGCCTGTATCAGGAATAAAAAAATGCCTGTCCTACTTTCTCATCCATTAGGCTGAGAAGTCCAAAGTCAGTCTATGAAGAATGTGTACAAAGTATCCCTCTTTGTCACCTTCTGACACCCTTCATTGGAAGTGATCAGGTATCCCCAAAATGTATTTATCAAATGAATATGTGATATTTCCACTGTTAATATTTATTTCAGTGTCCTTTCTGGAATAAGCTGATCAGCCCACTTCTCATAAGCTGAGAGATTTGAGCAGAAAATATATATGGTTAATTTTACATCATTCATTAAATGAGATCTCTGTGGGAAGGAGGATCTAATAAATACATTTGTAGATACTATGATAGGAATAAAATATAGCATCTTATATTCTAGATTTTTTTCTCCTTTGTAAAAAGGACTTTATTTACTTTTCTGTCTCATTGATGGATATTAGCCATAAGTGGAAAAAAGAAATTTTTAATGACTCCATTGTGAATGGTAAGTGTGGTGGTGCATTTATCTTCACTGTTTTGGATGAAATTCGTGATTAGTAAGGTTAGTAATCATAGTAATTATAACAACCTAGTGTAACTGCTTGATGGGTCTTATTTAAAATGCAGCCATGAATTAACTATTTGTTATCAAAAGTGTTCATAATTCCAAGCATCAAGTTAGTGAAATCTCAATCTCTCTCCTCCCTTTCTCACTCTTTCTTAAAAGATTTGATGTCAACTTTTTTTAAACTGCTGCAGTATTTTTCTTAGTTTTATTGTCTGACCACCCCTAGTTATTTACTAAAAGCTATCTTTATTTCTTCATCCCTTCCCATTTTCTTCAAGATGTAGCACATGTTACCCCTGAGAAATTTGAATCGTTTTTGTTTATCGTGGCTTAGGTTACCTCTCTTTTTCTTGGAGTAGTTGTAGCTGATAATAAGAAAAAAAAATGAGACTGCTCAAGAGAATATACCACTTTAAAAGATATTTTCACCACCCTAATTCCCTTTCGAAATAATGTTTCTGTTAGTGATTAAATAAGGAGTTTAAGAGTGTCATAGTGTCTATAAATAAACTTGAGAACATGCATTTATAAAGAGCCATATTTTTACAATCTCATCTCCACTAAACAAAACAATATTTTCTGGCACCTGTACACTCAGTGTTTCATGTAGTTCTTATTATGGAATTTCCTTTCTCCTTTTGAGATTGAAGATAATTACTGAATGTGATAGAAACTTTATAGCCATTAAAAATAGAACAGAAAAATGTTACCAGACGGCAAGTTGTTCAAAATAAATATGAAACAGGACTTGGGTCTTATCTTACTGCTTGACTTTGCCTTATTGTAAAACGACATAGATTTCTTTTCTCTTGATTCTTTAAAATAATTTCTTAAGAGCTTAGGAAAATGTGACCATTTTGTGACATCATTGCTTAGATTTTTTTTATTTGGTAGAGTCTAGCATTATGTAATTGCACTTTGTTATGTTTAAAATAGCTGAATACTAAAATTTTCAAATGGCTTAACCTAAAATTGGCCTTTTTCAATCAATTTTGGCAGTGCTATATTTAGATTTGGGATGGGTTTAAGTAGAAGGTATGGGACCCAAAAATATAGTGATAAAAGCAATAATCCATCTGCCCCTTTAAATTTTTCTAGTCATCAAGAATCTCCTGACTTCTTCATTATTGGGTGAGAACCATCACATTGGAAATCAATGCATGGGCTTTTTGTGGGTGTTTTTTCCACCTAAATCTGCTGCAGCTTTCAAAACTCCTTTCTATTTTCTTTGGTTACCAAAACTGCCCAGAACTTTAAAGGAAAAAAAAAAAAAAGAGAGAGTGATAGCATATGGCAAATCTGCAGAGATCTTTTGTAATTTAAATCTGAATTAGATCACTTTGATCTCCTCCATATTCATCCTTTTGTAACTCAAATATATAAGATCTGTCTTTTCAGATTATTTTACTGTGTTCTTTGATTTAATTTTGCCATCCTAAATATAACATGATATTCACAGACCCCTTTGTGAGATTAGAGTTCTGAAATTAATTTCCGAGTTGCTAGATGAAAATAGGGCCCTGCCCTGCTCCTGGTCAGGTTTAAAATGTAAATTGTGCTTCCCTTCCCCAGGGTCGATGAACTTCAATTTCTGGAGTTTCAAATTCATTGAAATGATAGACCAAGCAGTCCTTCACCAAACATAGCAAGACTGCTGTTAGCTAGCAGTTTTTGAGTATTATGTCTATGCCAAAGTTTGTTGTTTTACATGCTATATGTTGTGTAATCAAAAACTTTGAGCTAGACACTAAAGCATTTCCATCTTCCTGACAAGCTGAGACTTTAATGCCTATATGAGATGTTCAGTAAGACACAGCTAATAATGAAGCAGAATTTGAACTTAGAACAACATTTGGCATTAATGTTACCCATAACCTAAGTGATTCAGGTGCATTTATCTTGTTTAGTCTTCGGCAATCCCTCAAGGTATTATTTCATTCCCATAAACTTGATTCACTGACAAGAAAACAAAAAGATGTTGCGTTTCGACTCTGTGGTCCTGGGGCATTATTTTCCAATATGCATTCAGCAATAAAAAGAATTTCATCAAATAAATTTGGGAATGATGATTGTCTCAGCCCCTCATGCTAGCCCCTGATTTGAGTCTTCACCATGCTTGGTAGTTGCTCTAAGATGTCCTACAGTACCACTTCTGCTTAATTTTGCTTAAACCAGTATTTCTCAACTTTATCAAAGATTCTTTTATGTGCTTTTAATATTCTGCAGAAAACACTTTGAAAAATACTTATGATGCTAGAACATTCCAAGATGGCAGGTAAATGGCTGGGACCCCAACATGTTATTCTGCTCCCAGAATGTTGACAACCAAGACTAACTGGTCAAATTTACATGATTTGCTGAAGGTAAGTGTAAATGACAATAGTGACCCTTCCAAATAGGGAGTGTTTGCCATTGGATGTGCCTTCTGACTTAAAACTGGGTTCAGGGGTCAGAAAGCATCTGCTGTTGGGCAAGGGGCATATCCAACAAGCAGGGAGGCAGGGGCTGTGCTTACCTCTGGGCTCGGCAGGAATGCTCAGGGACAAGCAATCTCATTGAACTCATGCTGCCTGTTTCCAAGCCTTTTCTGGAAACATGACCCTTGTCATGAAACAGGGGATACAGGATCACAGAGCCTTCTGAGGCAACTTTGTGGCCTCCAAATTCGGGCCTTTCATTCCAAATCGGGTTGTCAAGGATCAGCAGCTCAGCTTGGGAACAGTTTGTGAGTCAGTACTAATCAGAACGTGTTCTGGAGAACTTGATTCTGCCTGCTGATAAAGCTCACAGATCCCCCTCGGATGCCGGAGGTGCTGCCCACGAGGTTGTGAAATGGAAAATGGCTCTGGGAATTTTGCCGAATAAGGCTAGCAGAAGCAGATCCTTGGGGGGGGGGGTAAAGAGAGGTGATGGGTGGCATGGTAGGGGGTGTTCTTTGAATAATTACAGTGGCTTTCAAGAAAATGTTAGCATTTATCTTACTGCAACATTTGCCTCATTGAAGCTGAGCTGTTTTTCTCTCTTTTCAATGAGATATTGAGGGAGCGCTGAACTCTGTGATAAATGTTAACTTTTTAATGAAAACCCTTGCACACTGTGTCCCAGAGGCAGGGCCTGTGTGGGCTATTGAGAGAAGCAGGCTCAACGAGCTGCTGCTCAAAATTCCAGGAGGTTAATAGGCAAATCAGCCTAGAAATGGAGGAACCAGCTGTAGTTCTTCTTCTTTCCTGGCTTTTCTTAAAAATCAAGGCATCTGGGCACCATCCTTATTCACAAATATCTCATTTTTCAACTTCTTGGGGGGGGGATAGCTAAAGGAGCCATTTGTTTTTTATTATTATTAATGGCTGCCTCTCTCTTGACAGGTTCCAGATAGTCTTGCCAGTTCAGGTCACAGAGGTGGGCTGGGAGGTGGGGATCTCAGGTGGAGCCCTTGTCTGATATTGCTGCTGCGGCTAAGCAGGAAGGTCATGTCACCCTTTCATCCTTGCCTTCTAATGCCAGTTGTGTATAGGTATGGAATATGTCAGAGAAAAAGTTCTAGAGACTTAAGATCTGAAAAGTACCTTGATGAGGCCAAATCACTACATCAGATTTACCTAGGATTTAAAAAAAAAATGTGGATGCTGGATCTGTCTCCAGAGATTCTGATGCAGTTGGATTGGGGTGCAGCAGGAGCATTGGGATTTTAAAGAGCCACCTTGGAGATCTGCAGCAGTGTTTGGGTTAGCCCGATTGTTCTCAAGGTGGGGTGGTGATAGATGTCTCCTGTCCTGAATACCCATCCGCTGCTTCCCACCATCCTGTACCAGTTTCTACTCCAAAAATAAAAGCATGAAGGTACAGTTGTCATTGCAACCAAATAGATTAAACACATTTTACTGGGAGAATTCCTTAGATCTTTGAATATAACAGTCAATGCATATTTTTTAATACCAAAGGGGATAGGGAAGAAAACACTTCCCATATCTATTGGAGCCTAATATCATGGAAAAATTTAGAGGGCCTAGAGATCTAGACATCCACGGATCCCCTCCTTGAGTAATGCTGCTTCTGATCCAAGGAATGAGTCTCCTAAGCAGGCTCACGTGCCTAGTGTGTACCTCGCATATTTGGCACCCACAGGGGTTACTTTTAAAACTACTCTTCTCTATGTAACATAATTATTTTCAGTAACAGCCATGTAATAATCATGTTCAGTTGGTTTTTTCTTTAGTTCGAAAGCCAACCCTTGAACATTTAAACAAAAGAATAAATTTCAGTCTAAAAATATTCAAATTTAATTATTTCGTGATTGAACTAAAATCTGCACTTGCCAAACAAAAATTTTACACCTCTTAATTCATAGTTTCATTCTCGTAAATTCTAAGGAAAAACTCCAAGTAGTCAAAAAGAATGACCGATTTGAATGAACTCAAGTTCTGTGTTTCATCTTTATAATCCCTTACCATCACTGTTTGTTTCAAATCTATCATTTAGGAGTGTAGCACAAGGGGGCTGCGGACACAGAGCTCAAAGTGAGATGGGCTGGTTCTAAACAACTGTAAATTTCTTCTAGAGAAGGAATGTATGTTGAGTTCATGTGGGTCACAGCCCTCCTGTATAACTGGGAATTTAAAATTAACTTCCATGCAGAATATAATATATACACACATGCTTTAGATAATATCTGCATATATATACACACAGAAACTTACACGCACAAATACATATTAAGTTAGGGTAAGTTTTAAGCAATTGATTTTTATCTGAGGAGCAGCATCTTGCCACTGTCTTTGCTTAGCATTAATAGCACATGGTAATCACATTGGCTTTAATAAATTTTATTGTTTGACATTATCTACAGTGCACCCCTTTGCTGCTTACCCTCAGAGAAGATTACTTCATCTTGGTATGTCACTTGCGTGTATCCAAAGGCACAAAATCTAATGGTGGAAGTTGGAGCTAACACTTAGGTTTTTAGATTCCCACATCCGTACCATTCTGAGTACCACATGCTGTGAATAATACATTAGTTTCTGAAAAGCGATCAAAACGTTAGGTGAAACTTCTGGATCCCTCTGTAATAAACACTCAATGTAAGAAATGTAGTCTGAAATGTAAGAGTCAATATCTCTACTAGACCATTTGGTCCTGTGCATATTGAGTTTCAGATCATTTCAACCCAGAGGTCTAGGTGACATGTGTCCCTTCAGAAAACAGAGATTACTTTAATAAGGAGAAAATTGTTATTTCATTTTATTAACAAGCTTGTATCATACTGAAAAATTCATTGTCTGTGTTCAGCTTGAATATTGTATTCATTATGTTTCCTAATCTGTGTGATTACTACCTGTGTAATTTGATGTCTGCATCTGCTATCAGTATTCTTTCAGTCCATTATATTTCCCATCTTTTTTCGTAATGGAGGATAAGATTGGGATGTGGAAAATTGTGGCAGATTGCCCAAGGCAAACTGCAACCAGCCAGCAGCTGGATGGAGCAGCAGAGATGTGGGGAATCTGAGAGGGCCGGACTCCAGGCCTGTGGTCTGCTTTGATGACCCTGGGAAGGAAAAGGAGTTGGCCAGTTTTCCAACGTGGGAATTAGGTATCCCCAAATTACCCCTAGGAACTCAGGTTGGCATTATCCATTCAGGGAAGTTATTAGGTAGAACATGTGAGGTAGAATTGGACACTGTATTGCTTAGTAAACTGTTATTTAGGGACCCAGGGGTGAGAAGTGGATACTGGAACAAACCAACAGATTTGTAGCAAATAATTTTAAGGTAAATATTAAGTTCACAATCCAAATCACAGAACAACAAAAAGGGTCAAGCTAACCCATATCCTTTTCTTTTGTCCCCCATGCTAATTATAAGCAGCCATTTCATTTAGCAGGTAATGAGGCGGGTGGTCTACCCAGTGAAAAGAGAAAGCATTGATGTCAGATATGTCTAGGTGTGAATCCTAAGTCTGATTCTTACTTCAAGCTAACTAGAACTCATTATTACTTTTAAATAAGGGAAAAATATCTACCTCACAGAGCTGTTATTAATTAAACTATATTGAATCATATGCGATTATGCATGCAGCATGGATCCTAATAGTTCGCAATAACCGTTTGCATTCTCAAGGCAACTGAGGCAACTTCTTGACATTTAATTGGCTCATCCACATTAGATAGAAAATTCCAAAAATCAATCCTTTCTGTCAACCCTTAAGACTGTGAATATTGTTTTGGAGGCTAGAGTGGTGGTCTAGTTAGGAGTGAAAGCTCTGTAATCACCCAGACCTGAATTCAGAACTTGCCTTGCCTTGTCCTGTCTCTGTAACTTTGGAAAGTTTTTTCTCATTATAGTTCGAGACTTTACTTTCTGCACTGTGGAGCAAATGTTGGTATCTGCCTTATAGACTTGTTAGGCAATTAGCCATGCATTAACTAATTTAACTCTATATCCTTTCCTTTTTTTTCCCCTTAAGTAATTAGTTTATTCCTTAGGACTGGACAAATAGACTTCCATTCTCTGTTCAATTTGGTTATTGAAATCACTGTTAATTCCTGGCATTAATGACATCAGTAAATGCCCAGGCCTTTTTTTTTTTTTTTTTTTTTTTTTTTTTTTTTTTTTGGACTGGAGGTTAAACCTCAAGGGGAGATTTACCACTGAGTTATATCCCCAGGACTTTTTAATTATTTATTTTTTTATCTTGAGACAGTTCTCCTAAGTTGCTTAAGTTCTCACTAAATTGCTGATGCTGGCCTCAAACTTGCTATCCTCCTACCTCATCCTCCAGAGACACTGGGATTACAGGCAAGGGCCACAGTGCTTGACCTATGTCTCCTTTTTATCTTTTCCCAATTTCTTTCTGCTTACCCTACCCTTTCCTCCTTTACTGACCTATTTGTTTTCTTTCCCTGCACAACCAGGATTTGTAACAAATATTGGGGAAAACAAAGATGTTACTTTTCCTCCATATCAAAATCACAATCTCCTACTTATCACCTGCTGTGACAAATGGGAATCCCTTTGAAACCAAGCCTGGTAACACAGTGAGGACCAGTTGTAGGCCTGTCCCTGCTTAGGTCTATCAGGCACCAGTGTAGTCTGCACAGAGGAGTCAAGTGGAAGGGAAGCGCTTGCTCTTCCCCCTTAGCAGGGCCACCAGTCCTCTGCAAAAGTCTGTACTCTGGTATTCTGCTTCCTTCTGTCCCTAGGAAGTTTGGAGGGGACTTTCTGCGAGAAGCAGAATTCCTTTCAGGGACTCTGTAAAGGGTGAGCCTTGTGACCTTTTTATTTACTGGCAGCCTCCACCACCACACTGATACCAGTCTGAGGAAGAGGCTGCAATGAGAGCATAGAAGAAGACAGAATTTAAAAGCCTGCTCAGAATTATGCAGCTAGTGTGTCCTAGAGCCCTGCCTAAAATTCTGAGTCTCAATTGCCTTGGTTATAAAGTGGGGATAGTAATGCTGTGTACTATGTAGAGTTGTTAGAAAATTAAACCAATGATGTATATCAGGGGCTGGCGGCAGAGCTCAGTGGTAGACTGCATGCTTAGGATGAGTTAGACACTGAGTTCAATCTCAAATAAAAAATTAAAAGTTCTTTTTAAAAGCAAATGAGCTGGGCATGATATCACTGGCCTATGATCCCACCACTCCTTAGAAGGGTGAGGCAGGAGGATGGCAAGTTTGAGGCCAGCCTCAGCAACTCAGGGATGCTACCATTTCAGTGGAGAAAAAATTTTAAAAATCACAAATGGTTTCTTTTATAGTTTTGTATATATTAAATTTATCATATTCAGCATGTTTATATAATTATTGCGCAGTTATTTACCTTCAAGACATGAACATACCCAAGAGCACAAGGAAGTCATATGAAAAATCTCATCACCATGACATTTCAGAGGTTTTATCAAACAAGGATGAACAGGTAGCAGTTGTGTAAGATATCATCTATTTGATGCTTGCAGATCAGTTACATGTTTTGTCTAAAATTTCGGTACATGCTCATATTATCTAGTGACTCCTGTATAGAACTTCTATACAGATGATGGAAAATTTCTGTTTCTGCTCTGTCTCTTATGGTAGCCATGAGCCACATGTGGCTATTGAGTATTTTAAATGTGGCTTTTGCAGCCGAGGAACTAAATTTTTCACTTGCTAGTTAACTGAGATTAATTTGGCTACATGTGGCTGGTGACTACATCTTGGACAGCGCAGCTGTGTGTTAACTGTCAATCAGCCTTCGATCATCTCTTGCAGCAACTGATTTCCGCTGGGTGATCTCTTTTGCTATTTCCAGCCTGGTGTTCTCTCCACCAGTTCAAATGAACTTCATCTCATGTTGTTCTCTGCTTTAGTCATATCTTGTCCTTCTTGTCCTTCCTGTATGCTTTGCTGTTTCTTGTTACCTGTGCTCACTTCTCATCCTGCTCAACTCTAGTTGTCTGTCATTATTGTGTGTCTACCTTTTGCCGTGCGTATCCCCAGCTCCTAGTGGAATGCCTATTTAGTCCCATCAATAATATGATAATCTGTATATAGAAAGCATTTCTTGGGTGGCACTCGACCCATGCCCAAGACAGAGGATAGTCTTTCATACTTCAGGACTGGCATGCAGTCCCGTTTGCCATATTCTTTTTGACACTGGGAATTGAACCCAGGGGTACTTTACCAATGAACTATATTCCCAGACCCTGCCCCTTCTTATTTGCTGTTATTTTAAAACAGGGTCTCATTAAGTTGCTTAGGGTCTTACTAACTTGCTGAGGCTGGCCTTGAACTTTCAACCTTCCTGCTTCAGCCTCCAGAGTCTGATTATAGGCATGTACCACCATGCCCAGCTTGCGATATTCTTTTGTGGGGGCACAGGGAATTGCACTGAACCACATCCCCAACCCTATTTTTTTAAGCATCTCTGGGCCATAGTAATGGTGCTAGAGTCCATGAATGACAATGTTCCCCCATGTCTCTTCAGATGTCTGGCCCTCAGCAACCAGCTCTCTTGCAGAACATTCTTGAGTGGGGACACAGATGAAGACACTCTTAGGTAGAGGTGGAACTGGGCTCAGAACTTGGCTCTTGTCTTTAGGTGCCCATCCTAGTCACCAGATGTCACTGCCTGAGCTCGTCCTCATTGGCCAAAGTCATCGCACTAGTCTCATCCAAAAATGGGTATATTACTGTTTCCCAAGTTACCCAGCAGGGTTGGTACGGACCCAAGGAGACAAATTGGAAGAAGCCTCTTGCCTTGCTCGGCACGTGCATGGTGAAACCATGGGGGACTTAATACACTAATTCTGGAGGCCGCCCCTCTGTCGTCTTTCTCCCCACACCTGCTTTCCCACCATCGTGTTGCTCTCCACGGGGCCACACATTGCTTCTACTTTAACAAATCTGACCAGCTGTTTTCTTTTGGTGTCTTTTTATTGCAGCAAGAATTCCAAGAGCTGTGGGGGGAAGGCTGCTGAAAAACGCCACAGGTCCCGGGCCTCACTTCAAAGCAGCTTTTCTCATTCTTCACACACTGTTTGCAGGAACCTCCTCTGTTCTCTCCCGGGAACCAGATTCTCGTGGAGATTTTCCTCAGTGATATCACTATTTACGGAACTCTGGCCCTGGACATCATGTTTATATCTGATCTGTACATGTCCACATGGCCCATAAAGTTTATAAGAGGGTTAGAGAGCTTTTCCTTGTTCATAAATCAGCCTCCCTCTAGGAGTGGGAAAGGAGGAGGCAGGAATGAGAGGGGAAGGGTGCCTGAGCCTTAGGGAAAGCAACAGTTAGCAGATGCTGGCCTGGAACTTGGGATCCTCTTGCTTCTCTCCCTTGGGGTCAGATGGACAGCAAAAGAGAGAGGGTACATGTGGTCGCCTGAAAGCTGGCTGCCACGGACAAGAAAATGACAGGTTCTGAATCTCTTCTGCGTCATGTTTAGGTAAATCAGGATATTAATAGTGATACTCATAGGGTGGTTCTGGGGATTAAACAAGATAAGAAATAGAAAGCATTTAGTACGGAGCCTACATATTAGGAAAAGAATGGTGATACATCGTATTGGAAAAAAGTGACAAAATGGTGGATAGATAATTTAAAAATTCTTGTCTGTATCTTCCAGGAATCCCAAACTGATCTCCTTAGCTGCCCCTGGAGTTGTTCTCCCCAGAAAACCTGAGGAGTTGTTCTCCTCAGTGTCTCCTACCATGGGCCATCTGATACTTGCAAGCCCTCAATAAGCACTGGTATGAATATAAGCCTTTTCAGGCATGGTTTTCACATTTTTCAAAGCTGAAATTGGTTCCATATCAAAGTATAAATACTAGGAAATATTTTAGTATTTAAAGTAAACATTTTACAAATAGCTCCCCTCCACCCCCAACCCCGCTTGGAACAGGAAAGGTCTGCAGGCCAGTGAAGGTGCACTGGAAGAATAATAGATCAATAACAATTCACCACCGGTCCCACAAATTCCCTTGGCAGTTTCAACCAATCGGGGTTCAGGAAAGTCATTATAGGATGTGTCCACCCAGGCAAGGCAAAGGAGAAAAGATTGTGAAATTATGTTTTGAATTGCCTCCAACTATCAAAATAGGTAACCTGGAGTCAAAAAAGAAATTTGATTCCTGAATTATTTATCATTGTCTTGAGGAAATTCTCATCTCTGAAATCCACCCCCAACCACTCCCTCCCCCCATGGCTTGTCACTCTCATGATGTAGCCAGAGTGATCTTTTAAAAATGCAAATCTGAGTAGCCAGGCTGTTTATAAGCCTACGGTGATGACTCGTTGCTTTTAGGTAAAACAAGGCCTTCATGCCCAAGCAGGACCCAGCTGCCTCTGAACCTCCCCAGCCCCTCTCATGCTTTCAAGCTTCCCTTGCAGCTCTGTCTGCAAGCCGCCTTCTTCCTCCTCTTGTCTAGTTAACTCCTATGCCTCCTTCAGATCTCATC
Source organism: Ictidomys tridecemlineatus (assembly GCF_052094955.1). Classification (NCBI taxonomy): domain Eukaryota; kingdom Metazoa; phylum Chordata; class Mammalia; order Rodentia; family Sciuridae; genus Ictidomys; species Ictidomys tridecemlineatus. Next base: position 149,512,121 of record NC_135478.1, on the reverse strand, counting down.
CAAATACCATTTATTCTTGAAAGCTCCTGGATGCTACCCAAGTCCCCCAAGATTAGCAGAACTTCCCAATTTCATGCTGCTTCCATTTTCATGAAGAGATTGATTGTGCATTTACTGATATCATGTTGTCCATCCAGGAGGTGACTTTTTTTTTTTTTTTTGATAATAGGGCCTTTGCTAGTGTTTTCCACCCTCTGAGCATCTTAAGTACCCAGAGCCAATTAGGTGCTCAAGAAACATTTGTTCCATAAGTATCTGAATCTCAATGTCAGTAAAATCTACCCATTTCTTTCTTTTCTTTTTCTTTTCTTTTTTTTTTTAAATAGTCACACTAAGTTAATGAGACTGGCCTGGAACTTGCAATCCTCTTGCTTCAGCCTTCTGAATAGCTGGGATTACATGTGTACACCACTGTGCAGGGCCCATTTCTTCATCTTGAAAGGCCTTGATGAACAGAACGTGGTTTCCATCCAGAAAGTGCCCAGGTTGCCTAGAGGAACTGAATCATAACATTTTGGCAATTGAAAGCATGTTGAATTTTATGAGTCCAACCCCTTCATTGTAAAGATCAAGAAACTGAAGTGCAACAAGGTGAAAGTCACTCAGCTATTTATGTGAAGTAGAGGCTCAGATACAATCTTTAAATTCATGACCAGGCACACTTCTCATTAAGCCAAATAAATACCTAGTTCACACATAACTGAAATAGTGAGTTGCTTGTGCTGCCACCCCCACGCCAGTGCCTGTCTCTACCTGTGAAGAGAAGGCACCACCCTTCACTGTGTTATCACTCTTCCCTATTCTGACCCCACTCCTGGCCCTGGCTTTGAACTCTGGGTTGCCATGGCAACTGTTCTTCATGACCATCACTGCTGTTTCCTAGGATCACAGGATCACTTATATACCGAGGTAGATGGCTGTCAGGCAAATCATGACACTTTTTTTTTTTCCTGAGTCAAGAAGGCTAAAGTCCTCAGATCAAGTTCATATTATTTGGAGGATGTGTGTTGGGGACACTTAGCATCAGTTTCAACGGGGAGGCAGATAAAAGCGTGATTTAGGACACACGCAGGGAGGACAGGGCTGCCCGCCTCTGAGCTCCAAAGCAGCTCTTCCAGAAGCCCTTTGATGTGAACAGAGACGTTGGAAGTTGCGTAATTCTTGTCCATCCAGATACAAAGGCTGTGCCAAGGATCCCAGCCGCCAAACATGTTAAGTGCTTGCTTCGTCCTTCCTTTCACCCGGGCTCCCCCTCCCCTTTTTGTTTCTCAACAAGCCAAGATCCAACGTGTATGTTTCTGTCCCAAGGAGAGAACATTAGTGTCACAGGCGTAAATTTACAAGGCTGTTGGGCTTGGATGTAATAGAACTTCGAGGGCTTCTGTCTATTAAGAGAGGTGGTCAACCCAGTTATAGAGACTAGTTGTAGTGTAGCCTTGGGCGAGTTCTGATTGCTTGGGACGGAGATCTCCCATCTCACAGAGAGAAACACATGCCTTACAAATTGGTCACATCCCATTTAGCTCCTATTAATTTACATCCCCGACCCCCAGGGCTAACAGGCAGTATTTTTCTTCCTTTTGTTTCTTCTCCCATCCTCTTTTTCTCTTTCCTCCTAGTGTCAGCGGGACTCTTTCTAGTTTGCTGAAATTTCATTTTCCTATTTAACTGTTGCGCTTGGCAACCCCTAGATCCTTCGCATTGTAAAAAACTCGTGCTACACACGCCCCTTGCAGCCTGCTCTCCATCAGCTTTGCCTAAATCAAGTTGCTGGATCAGTCCCGTGTGTGAGCAGGATAATCACTTTCCTTAGCAGGACAAAATGGTGCACAGAGTGTGTGTTGCCTTTTCTGCTTCAAAGGTTTCAGAGGTTTCTCTAACCACAAAAATGAGACTAGAACATAATGGATAGACAAGGGTCCCTTGATGACAATCTCCCTGCTGGAAATGTTTGTGAATTACCTGTAATTTACCTCAAAATGGACCATATGTTAGCCCGCAAGATGCACTTTTTCCTTTTTTTTTTACTTAAATGGACTGTTATTCAGAACACTGTTTCTTCTTGACGTGGGACTAGATGTCGAGAATAGATTGGGGGAAAAATGCCTCATAGAAGCTTCACAAAGTAGGTGCCTGTTATCATCTGTGTGTTTTGTACAAAGAAAGAAAATGAAATTAGGTGCATTTCCTTCCCCAATACACCATCAGCGCCATAGGACTAAGATGAGGAGTTTAAAGACACCTTGGGAGGGGAGAAGGCCACAACCACCGATTCACTGATCTTCTTTATGTGATTCATGCAATGGGACAGAAATGACAGAGCCCTTGGCACCTCGATTTTTGTGGTCGGAAGACCTCGAGTGGTTCTGACAAGGCAGAGGGAGGGTCCACTGTCTAAGCACGGACATCCCTTTGCTTTCTGTGGTGCCCCAGATGTATTTACTATGCGCTGTCTTCCGTCTTCATGGTGACAGCTTCTTAATGTATATTTTTAAAGAGTGTCAGACCTTCAATTCTTGAAATGAAATCTTTTGAATGTTATTAGAACCTCAGTTTCTTAATCTCTCTGAATCTGAACAGATGCAGGGGACAGGGTGCAAACAATGGCCAACCTTATTTTCCACCCAGAGCCAGGGCCTTGTCACTAGCCATGCCACATCTGCGTTTTTGAAGGGAAATGTCATAATATTGCTAATCAATAGGAGGAGTGACAGGCCCATTTGTCAAGAACAGGCCAGCGCTGCAGCTGTTGTCCTCCCCTGCATCTGTCTCTTGGGCTTTGCAAAAGGGAAGCCAGGGAATGGATCTGAGTTCAGGCAGCTTCCTGCTGTGCTGGGGGCTGGGAGCTGAGAGGGAGCCCCTGGGTGAAGATCCTGGGATGTTTTGTTCATGCTCTGCACAGAGGGGCTGAATGTAATGGCAAGGGCTGGAAAAGAAACATGGAGTTTCTAACAGCAGTTTTCTAACAGCGGCAGGCATGCAAAAGCAACCAGACACCCTGGCAAGGGAGAATCTTCTGTCTCAGGAAGTCCATTGACCTTTACTCTGGAGAGTGCAGTTGTTTATGTGTTTCTTTTCAACTGCAGATGTTCTTTGCTGCTCTGTTGGTCAGAGGATCAGCAGGTCATCTCCAAGAAGGAGTGAAACCCAGGGGTGAGCTTGGGTCTTAAACTTAATGATGACTTTCATCTCTGCTCTAGAGGACAGTGTAACCAGAGGATGGAAAGTGGTAGCAAGGCAGCCTGTACACGTAACACCCTTCCTCGCACCAGCTCCCCTGAGCTGGTGTCAACACACAAGGGCAGGACAGGGCTTGCCACTGCAAGCAGAGCACTCATGCATGGGACCTGCTTGTGCCTAGGTGACAGCACTGAAGTGCCCTTTCCCACCCCACCAAAATAATTTTTAAATGAGGAAATTAATCTTAATCAACTCTTGTATCTCTGGCTTTAGTTGGCCCAGATTGTTATGGCTTTTCATGCTTGGGGGGAGGGTGTCCCCATGACTAGTGATTTTGTTTGGTTGGTACAAGTGAGCAAAAGCTCATCTTAACAAGGAAGACCTTAAAGAAACATGGAAAACTTGTTAATTTGTACATTTGCTCCTTCTTACCCTAAAGAAGAGGTGATATTATGGAAAATGAGTTTTGTTTTTCAAAGTAGATCAGCTTTGGCATTAGAAAGCAAATATTATTCAATTTAAGGACAAAGGCAGCACTAATATTTTACTGTGAGTTAGACATCTTTCAGAAAAATGTGAAACAAAAATTAAAAAAAAAACAACAAACCATTAGAAAGGAATTGGCCCAACCCTGAGGTTGGGGAGATAATAGTACCCAAAACAAAAACAGAAAAATTTGCTTGATTAAACGAAGATAATGAGTTTAAGATACTACAACATGTTCTCCTCCCAAATAAAATATAATAATAATATTCTAAGCATAGGAAGTTTTCAGTTTCCCTGAAGGCACAAATAAAAGTAGAAAGACTGATATTTAAAAACACATTAAAATAACACAAATGAAGGTATTTTACTTGGAAGACCAATGGAATCTCAGAGGCGCTACCTGTGCCAGGAAAACTTTTGGAAAGTTTCTCTGTAGAATTCAGCTTATTCTTTCTTCAAGATTGATAAGTGCTTGTTTTTAATGGTGATTTGTGTATATATGCCATTCAGAGCAATTGTGGGAATTAAGTGGTAATCAAACATAGGTTATTTGGTTTGGTCAACAGTGGAGCCTGGGTGCAGTAATAGGCTTATGGGATGATTTCAGATGGCTCTGAAGTGCTCCCATGTTTGTGGAGCACTTTGTCTTGGTACCTCATGTGCTTTTGAGTTTCAGTTTGAGACAGATATTTTCATCCATGGAAAGGTGGCCCTCATAGTGTTGAGTATGTGCTGGTAAGTTTGCTCGAGAGAATCCTTATTGATACTGATGTAATGGAAAGCACAGATTCTAAGGTAGATACAAATGAATGTGGCCTCCCCCGGTCTGCCATTAACATGTAGCGTGATCTTGAATCTGTCATTCAAGCTCCTTATGTGGCTCAGTTTCCTTATCTGTAGAGTGAATTGTGGTGGAGTATGAAGTTGAATTGGAGATAAAGGTCCTCAAATACAAGGAGGCTGTGAGTTGCAGGCATACTGTTCCTGTTGGTTGTCTTGTTTAATGGCTTTTGTGTGTAGCTGATGTCTAGAGGCAGGGATATAGCAGTAAATAACCCCAATCAGCTTGATAATGACCTTCAGGTGGAATAGAAGGTGCTTGACATTTATCTCCACTGGGATATATCAAAGGGAAGTGAAAGAATAACCCGACAAGGCTCGTCGTCGTCCAAGTGCCCGTTTATTGAGGAACAGCTTTGCACATTTATAGAGCCAGAGGCGGTTCAATAGAGCAGGGTATTGGCATGGGGCATTTCCTGATTGATGGGTAAGGATCATGAGGGTCAGCAGGGCTCACCATTGGGCGGCTCTTCCCGCTGCTGTCTTGGGGCATGGGGAAGTACCAGAAGAGAAGGGCAGTTGGCGCCATCTTTGGAGCCTGGGCGACTCCCAACAGGAAGAACTCTACAGTTTGTAAATATGGCTCTGGGTGACTTTCCTTTGTTCTGGGGTAAGTTCTGCCTACATTTAAAATTGTCACTTGGTAGCTTTTCTTCCCCCCCCCCGCCCCCGCAACCACTGTCTGTCATCTTCACTGCTGCCTACTAAGGAAGCTTCAAGGTGACCTTGTCTTGGATCTCCAAATGGAGAGGAGTGGTAAATATTCTTCCCTACTAGAAAAGAAAATCATCCAGAATCAACCAACTTACTCTTCCAAAGACGACTTCCAAGATTAGAGGGTAAAAAAAATGTGGGTTAGGATAGCATGGACATCAAGGGACACTCCAGTTTTTATTTTGGTGCTTGTTTTCTTCTTAGGTTTTTGTCTTCACACTAGGAAAACTTCTGAAATCTCATTTTCTTTGGGATTATAGAAAATAGCAATCAGTTTAACACAGTTGAAGTTACCTTTGAGAGTGGCCTGTGTACATACGCCATCTAGTAATTGCATTTGGGGACAATGTCATCTGACAGTGGGTTGAGGGCTGTGTGGGAAAGGGAGGAACAGTAGTCCCACTGACAACAGATCTCTTCTAGAACCCTGACGGAATAGTCCTAAGTGGTTATCCATCAATTCATCGTCACCGAAGGGAATTCTGATTCTCTCCTGAGGCATCAGTACACTTCTGAGAAAAGACTTCAGAATTTTCAATGATGTGAAATCACTCAGATTGGGAAATGAACTGGTGAATATTGTCACATGTCAAGGACTAGATCATTTGATGTAGACAAAATTTGGCTTAGAGAAAGAAAGGTGGGCAACTTTCTAATTTAGTGAGGGGGGAAAAATGTCTTTTGGAGCTAGTTATATGCAAGGCAGTAACATGATACACCAGGCAAATGCTACATATATAAATGTTTGAGTCAGACAAATCTGGATTTGAATTTCATCACTAGTACTGGACATGTCATTAGTTTGAGCCTCAGTTTTCCTGTCTGTAATATTAGAAAAATAATTTCTACTTGTATGAACCCAGGCTACCCCCATTAGGAATCTAGATGTGTAAAGCTCTGTTGTAGTAATCTATTTCCCCTTAGGGTGACCTAAAAAATGTGGGCAATTGGTGAAGCTATATTAAATCAGTGCCAGTTTGCAGTGTTTGAAAGAGAACCTGTCATATTTATAGAGTCTACTGTTACAAAATTCTTCAGAAAATTGTTAAAGGAAGTGAGTTTCAACTTGTAGAACTAACAAGTTATAAGATTTTATGGGGAGCTATTATTTGGGAACAATTGGCTTAAGAATAAAACATACTGATCTTTTTACAAAAAGTTTCTTAAGTGGAAAACTTCCTGACTGCTTTCTTTGGGGGACTTTTAAAGAATGAAGTTGAACTTTAAAACTAGGCTGGGAAGTCTAAGAAACAAGGAGTTAGTTTCGGGCTGATATTCTCCATTAGGAAGTGTACCTAATAGGCACTATTCAGTTAAATGCTGGGGCTTTCTTAATATTGTATCCATAAATGCCACACCCCAAGGAGAATTAAACAGTGGTCAAAGTCACCTGGAAGGACAGAATGCTTCCTAAAAGAACATTTATTTTCCTTCAACTCATTTGTTCTTCTCTCAAGTGATCTCCTAATTGTTGGGTCCCCTAGCTGTTCAGATGACCCTGCCCACTGCTACCAATAGATGCCCACCTTCTCCAGACTTCTGACAGCCTGACTGGACACCATATTTCTCACAGGCTATAGAAGTCGAGGAATGGTTTGTTGAGTGAGAATTGGGTCCTTGAATCTGATTTCACACAAATCTTTTATCTTTTTTTCTACTGAAAATTGACTGCAACCATTTCTACTTTGCTGCACTTTATTACCCGGGGACCTTATAAAAGTCCCAATGCCAGGTCACCCAACCATGCCAATTAAATCTGATATCTGAGGGTAGACGCCAGACATCAATATTTCTTAAGGAACCCTGAATGATTTCAATGTGCTGTGAAGTTTGGGAATCATTGGACCCTGCTTTACAAACCTCAAGGGACTCATGAATGTATTCAAAGCATCCAACATAGGGTTAGTGTTTAATAAACTAATAGATACCCTTTTGATTTACTAAGAAAGTGTTGTGATAATGATAATAAGGAAAATGATACTAGTTAATAGTCAGCCCTCACAAATTTAGGGCATTTCACAATTTACTCTTACATCCATAGTTGGTTCTAACCCTCACCATTTTTCCACGAGATGAACATCGGTAGGAAACACTGTCTTTTTTCCATGTTACAGGTGAGGAGACTGGGGCTTGGAAAGTCTAAGTGAGCTTCTCAAGCAGAATCTGGCTGAGACATGGTTGGACTCCAAGCCCCATGTTCTTTCCACCATTCTGTACTACCTCTGTGTCCTAGGAGCATCTGTTGGGTGGGGAAAGACACAGCCATTTGTGTAAATATATTGAAAACATACAGCAGATAAAACACTGCAAGTCACTCACCAGTAGAGAGCATATGCTGTAAGCTAAGCCAGATGGGAGTCTACACCCACTGTCACCTTCTTAATGGTGTAGCTAGATTAGAGAAAGTGGCAGATGTACTCCTCTTTCCTGAAGTCAACCCAAGTGCCAGATATCCCGACTCCCCATGCAGGCACAGCATAAATTGCGGTGCAGATCAGAGGGTAGACCTGGTCTATCATGACCCTGTTCCGAGTACTTGCCATATAGGAATAGAAGTGCAAGTTTATTCCACTAAGCCTGAGTGCCAGAGGAGGTAGGTTCCAACTGGGATCCCTGCATTCCTCTCTACATCCACACGGGGTGGCTGATAGTCAACTCCCTCCTCCCCACCATAGTTGGATATTCTTCCTTTGAGGAAGGAAAACTGAGGGTCGAGGGGTTCTTCATATGTTTGCATTATCTAACTCTTGATGTATAATGTACACTTAATAAACGCAACTGTAGTTAGTGCAGTAGTGCACACCTGTAATTCCTGTGGCTTGGGAGGCTGAGGCAGGAGGATCACAAGTTCAGAGCCAGCCTCAGCAACTTAATGAGGCCCTAAACAACTCCGTGAGACCCTTTCTCAAAATAAAAATTGGCTAGGGGTGTAGCTCAGTACTTAAGTGTCCATGGGTTCAACCCCTGGTACAAAAATAAATAATAAAATAATCCCTATGGCTACATTCATTTTTCATTATTATTTTCAGGACACTGAGATTCATCTTCATCCTTGCCTCTTGATGATGTATCAGGACTCAAACGGCTTAATAGCCAGGAAACTTTCTAGCTATGCTTTTTGTGTTCTTTGGATCTCATATATATTTCTTTGACCTCCAGATTTGTCACATTGGAGAAGCTAAAGCAGTTCTTTCCCCCCTTTATTAACATTCTGTCCATCTTTCAAGTTCCATTTCAAATTCCATTCTGGGAAATTAGGAAACACTTTATGGAGGAGCTAGTATTCATCTCTCCCTCTCAGCTCCCACAGGTCTTTATAATTTTATTATGGCATTTATCATATTCTATCCTGTACTGTAGTTGTATGCCATCTGTCTCTTTCAGCATCTAGTACCTTTCCTGGGGGAAGGAAGGATAGTCCATTCACCATTCATCTAGAATCCCCCACAGCTCACTGCATTGAATATGGCACACAGTAGATGCCCAGTAAATATTTGTTAAATCAGCATAATCATTTTTTAAAAAGTTCTATAAACATTCATGTTCCCATTTGCCCACTGATCTTTTTAACTTTCCAAAGATCTTGGATATTTGATATGAATATTTCTGTATATCCATGGAACAGAACATGCCACTATATTGAGAACCACTAATCTGCTACTTTGACCAGCTTAGTCTAGGGATGGGGGATCATTGTATGTCCTCTCCCTTTCACTTCATGAATTTATAAGTTACATAGGAAATATCCTTGGTAACAACTCTGACCTTTCCTCATCAAATGACAAACCAGGTAAAAATTGAGACCATATAGAAAGGTCTGTCCTTTCTTCTATGCAAAGACATAACATTTCACCAAGAACTTGGTTTTCCTTCCTACTCCTTTATCCGCCCCACCCCTAATTAACTCAGAATTTCGGACCATAAGAAGTTTCCTCAATTTCCACCAGTAAATATGAGGCTTGGTTCTTCAGAGATGGTATTCATAATATTTAGCTCTCATGTGTACAAAAGCTATAGGACAACTAATGCTAAAGATTTTACATACCCTTGGCATTGTGTTGCTTTAGGATATAGGTTCATCTCCATGTTAGTGTCTTAAGTCTAAGCACCAGCTGGTATGGTGGCAATTCTCAATGAGCTGTGTAAGAGTCCTGGAGTCTGTTTTAGCTCCGTCATCCTCAGGGGATTAATCTCAGATAATACAGTCCAAAATGCCTTGCTACCAGTTCATGTTTTAGCAGCCATGAAGGAGAAAGGGAAGGGAGAAAGGGGCTTGACCCTTTTTTTTTAAGGTAATAACATGGAAGTTCTCTGAATCGCCTCCACTCATGTGTCTTTGGACAGAAATTGGTCATATGGTCATATTAGCTGCAAGAGAGTCTGAAAAATGTAGCTTTTATTCTGGGAGACCATGCACCCAGGATAAAATTAAATTACTATGAAAGGAGGAGAATAGATATTGAGAAATATGTGGCTGTCTCTGCTGCAGCATCTCTATCTTGAACTTTTGGACCAAGACTTAAATGCCCCTCCCATCTAGAAAGTCCCCATCTCTTCCCAGAATCGAGGGGATGCCCTTGTTAATATTCCAGAGGCACTCAAGGGGCTTTTGCTGAAGGCGTTTTTGCCCATCTTTAAATGTTGGATTCCCCCAGGGCTTTAAAATTGCCTTTTCTTCTTGATAGCCTTCTGGTCTCATCTACTTTCATTATTTTGATTTATATCTGTAAGCTGATGGCTTATATTTGACCTGTATTTATTTTCTTGATGGATCTCTCAAGTTTCCTTGCAGCTTAGATCCGTTTCTATATAGGGTGGGGATCAGAGTGAAGCAGGCAAGGAGCCTCAGTGAAAACGAGGAGACATGCTCAGGCATGCGGGTGGCTATCACACCAACTAAGTCCTAATTCCTGTGCTCTTGTCTCAGGAATTAGGACTTAGTTGGTGTGATAGCCACCAACTATCTTACTAGCATTCTTGTTTTCAAACTTTGCCTAGTACAACTTATGTCTAAGCTGAAATTGCTAAAATTCAGACTTGATCTTGTGAAATTGCTAAAATTCAGATTTGATTTTGTCTTCTCCAAGCTTTAAAAGAAGAAGAAAACAATCCCACCACCCAAATGTTTATGACTGTAATTGGCTTGTAGAGTCAAGTTCAAAGTCCTTGCTTGAGATATATAAAGCCATTCTTCAGACCCTCCACCACCATAAAGAACCACAGCATTCACCCTTCTCCCACCAATATTTATTCACTTTCAGGCCACTCTTTTGTTTGCTCTTTATCTGGGAAACTCCTTTTATTTATCTTTTATTTTATGTGGTGCTGAGGATCGAACCCAACACCCTGCACATGCCAGGCAAGCGTGTTACCGCTTGAGCCAGCCCCTGGGCAACTCCTATATGTACTTTGAGGACTTCTCACTTCTTTTGTGAAGCCTTCCCTGATTTTTCCAGGTAGAATTAATGCTTAGACCTTTGTGCATATCCCTATTGTGGTCCTATGACACTGAATTCTACTTATTTGTTTACATGTTTCCTCCAGGAACTTTGAACTCTCAGAGAAAAGAGAAAATGTCTTATTCAACTTTGTCGCCTGTTCCTAGCACAGTATGACGTAGAGGTGATCAGTAAGTGTTTGCTGATTCAATGAGTCAATAATGACTAATTTCTGCTTAAGGAATCATGAAATAAACTGTTAGAGAACTGGATGGATGCCTGTAACTAGTGGCTCAGGAGGCTGAGACAGGAGGATCACAAGTTTAAAGCCAGCCTCAGCAATAGCAAGGCACTAAGCAGCTCAGTGAGACCCTGTCTTTAAATAAAATACAAAATAGGGCTGGGAATGTGGCTCAGTGCTTGAGTGCCCCTGAGTTCAATCCCTGGTACCAAAAAAAATGGAGAACTGGATGGATGGGTTTGTGTGTTTAAAAGTTCCCTCATGCCCACACACTGTGGTTGCCTAAGATAGACATAATCTCAAAAGCTTGGTTAGTGAAGAACTTTGATTCAAATTCAGATCCAAATTCTTCCTCTGCTCACTGACTTCAGTGCCTAGCTTTTGTTTATTTTGGAATATCTTGCTAATATTACACAGCTGCTAAAATCCTTCTCAAAACCTCAATGATTCTCACCAAGTAGTGAAAATCATTCTACAGGGCTCACAATAAAGAAGAAAAAACAAAGACGGTTCTGGCAAAGGTTTTAAACCATGAATTGTTGACCATTCTGCTCTGCACCAAGGAATTGGATATTTGTAGGCAATGGGGATGATGATTCATGGTATGACTTCAGTGAGACCACTCTGCCTGGAACTTCCACTTGACCACAAGCACATGCGGGAAGACACAGGAACCATCAATCTATCCTCACACCTCGTTCTCACCCAGAATGAAAATTACTTGGCCTAACAAAAGAGGTGAGCTCAGCCAAGGAGAGACACATTGGATTATGTTTCCTGAAAGAGCTATATTGTTATAGTGAAAAGACGGCAATAACTTGTTAAGGATTCTAAGAAACATAAGAACCCTCTATCCCCACCACTCTGCGGCCCTTAGTCATGGATGTCCTGTGACGAATGGAATATGTGGTGGAGAGGCTCAGGTTACTTGAATGTGGTGGTAGTGGGTTTTTTCCTCTAACTTGGGAAATTGGCAATTTTTACACTGCTGCAGAACAAATGGAACTGTGACAAAAGTTATACAATTTATGTAGCTGATTTCATGTGATTTTTCACAGTTGGTTAACATTTACGACGGGTGAGTTTTGCCATCTACTGAGATTAATGAGGTGAGATGGAATTTGCCCACTGTAGTCACTGGTGCTATGTTCACATTCCCAAAGACCAATCTCCTCCACTCACCCATTTCCAGATGAGAAAACCGAGACTTGGACGATTCAGAGACCAAGGCCACATAGTTGGCATATAGCATCAAAAACCAAAGCTAGGTCCCACCAGTCCTGGCCCCAGAGACTTTTATTTGAATGATTAGGATTCTGATGAAAAGTGGTACAATACCTGATTTTCCTTTTTTTTTTTCCTTCAAAAGAAATGGAAACATCTTCCTTACTTCCATATCATCATTGCCTTCTACCCATTTTGAATTGTCATCAGTCACACAATAGGCAGGGGAATTGAGAGACTACTTGTACCCAGACTGATGGTAACATCTAGTTCTCTAATGGTTAGCTCATTGCATTTTATTTGAAGGATTGGATCTCATTCTAGGAAAGGGTAGGGTGCTTTGAATGAACCATCTGAAAAATAAAAGTCCTACAACTTTTCTTGAATTCACACCAATAATAACAGAAGTGTGCCCCTAAACCCACCTCTCAAAAATCACAATGAGCTCCTTCCTCTCATTTTGATACATAGACCCTTCAAAACAAGTTACAATGTGCTGCTATATTTGATTGTGTCCCTTGGAATTTAATATATTAATCTCCAAAGTCATATGTTGATGGTATTTGTAGTTATGATTAGGCTATGATGGCTGTGCTCTCCTGAATAGACTACTACATTCGTGGATTAATGAGTTAATAGACTATCACGGGAATAGTTTTTTCTTTCTTTACTTTTTAATAAAAGTGAGCATTCTCTGGCTAACTTTGTCTTGCCATGTGAGGCCCTGTGCCACTTTGGGATTCTGTGGAGACCTTTTACCAGTTGCAACTCCTCAACCAATAACTTTCCAGCCTTCAAAACAATGAGAAATAAATTTATTTTCCTTATAAACTACTCTGCTTCAGGTATTTTGTTATAGTGAATGGACTTAAGATATTTTCTAAGTTAGGTTTTTAAGAAGTAGAACCTGAGATGCAACTTGCTCTCAGATGAACCAGTAAGAGAGTGAGGAATACAGCACAGGGCAGAACAGAACCTAGACAATAATGGAGACTCAGCTAGAATCTCTCCTGAGTTTGACCTCATAAGAGCCCTAGCAGGTAAATGGTGGTTTCATTTTGAGGAAAGAGGGCTGAATTTTATACTCATGAGACAATCAGACTTTTGCTAGAGGCTTTCCCAGAAAGACAGAGCAGAACCTTAAGACGTCTCCCAGCTAAGCCACACAGCTGGTCCTGGCCAATCCTCTAGAGCAGGGAAGGGTGCAGCTGTCAGCCTTTAGCAGTCAAATTTGTTTAGCAGCTGGAGGTTGGGGAGGGCATAGCAGCAAAGGGATCGGAGAAGGACACCAAGAGCATTTACTAAGCAAAGTCATATTTCAATGTCCCCAGAAAAGTGGGGAGGGGAAGCTATAAATAACACAAAACAAGAAATCAGTTCCCAGGAAAGCATAATTCACGGCTTTGCTTATCCTGTGATGGCATAAAAGACATAAACATGACACTAAAAACAAAGAAAAGCCATAAACACTTCCGACAGAGGGATCTGTTAGAACCATGTCTGATTGGGATAATACTTAAGTGCCTCGTAGAACCAGAACATCTGGATAAAAACTGAAGAGTCACCATGGCGCACTGTCAATTCCAAGATTCCTCTGGCTTCTTGCTGTCTGAGATTTCTTTCTGCCTTGGTCCCAGTGCTCCTGCCCATGACTTGTAACCTGGGAAAAAGCAATTTGGAACTCTGTGTGCTGAGCAAAAAGCTTATGTTGGAGCTATTGATCAGATGGAACTTTCTCAGAGCCATCTTGCTCAACAAAAGTCCCATCCAAGGTGGCTTTGGCTATTTTGTCAAGACAGGAAATAAAGGACACACTTCTGCCTCCCAAAGATGAAGAAAAACCTAAGGTTGAACCACCATATGTCAAGAGCTGTACTCACCATTTTTTTTTCTCTATACTAAAAACACTTTCTGATGAGCCTCCGTTGTTGCTGCTAATCGGGGAGGAGATGGAGTGGAGGACACAGCCACACACCAGTCAGGGGTTACTCAGTCCTTTCTGGTGTAAGGCTGTCGTTTTCAGATCCGTACTCGGCCAGTATGAGTAGAACTGCCCACTGGGGCTGCTTTCCCTAGAAGGACATCTGCTCCCATCTGCCTGTCTTGGTCTTCATGTGACACAAGGGCCCAGATATCAATGGTTGTGCTTTAGGAAAAAATGAGGGGCTCTTTACAAATGAGGCTTCCTCAATATTCCAAATAAAATGCAATGACATTTTCTTGTCTCTTGGGTTTTTTTTTTTTTTTTTAAGAAAAGTTCCCTTAGAGAGTAGGAAAGCAAAGAGTCTCATAATTCAGTTAGCGTGGCTTTCCTTTGACCCAATTCTCTTACATGTTGGATGAATTTCTTTGGCAAATTGAATAATTTTCACAAGTCAATTACATACATTCCCTCAGCCTGTTTGAGTGTAATGAAATAGCTTAATAGAATAAAACAATAACCCCAAGATGATGATGTTGGCCATTATTAAGTACAACAAAAGGAATTAATTATGACAGTAGAAAGGATAATTGATGACTTGGAAAATGGATTCTCAAACTCTATTGTGACTTTGGAGACATTTGAAGAGCTATGTGGCTTTCTGAATACTTATGAACAGGATTATTAATAACATTTCTTAATTCCTTACATTTGGTCAGCCCTTTACAATACATTGTCATGTACAAAATCTGGCTTTTAATCTTAACCAACACTTAGAGCTTGCTAGGTGCCAGCCTCCACTCTGAGCATGACACATATTAACTCACTCAATTCCGCTGCACCAACTCCCTGCTCTGTGGTTGGGATTGCTTTTTTTTTTTTTTTTTTTTTTTACAAATGAGGACACTAAAGCTTAGATAAGTTAGGAACTCGCTCTAGGTCCCCCAGCTGGGATGTGGCAAGATGGAAATTTGGATCCAATCGACTTCCTGAGTGCTTGGATCCATGGCATTATTCTACCTATCTCTCATTTCAGCCTTACAAGTATCCTGCAAAATGGGAATGTTAAGTTATATTTTCCTGAGGATAAAACATGCCCTGAAACAGAATTTAAATTATTTGCAAAAGTTTGTAAACCCCAGAGCTGGACTTGAAATCTTTGTCTTTTACCCTCAAATAGGTACACTTTCTGATTTGAATTTATGATGCAGTAAATTATTTCATTCCAAGTGGCATGTAATATTTCTAGAGCTTTGAAGCACGGAGAAGATTATACTATGTATTCTTTTGGGAAGAAAACTGTGCACAAATGTTGTAGGCCAGTAGAAATGCAGACCTTTTTAACCAGAGATGCTATTAATTTAAAAGCTCCAATTCATAGAATGCTTAATGAAAGGGGAACATATTGTTTCCTAATAATTCTTATGTTTTCTGTGCACATAAAGTCCCTAGGGAAATTATAATTAATGTAGGATCTCAGATTCCAAACCAGGGATTCTCATTCAGTGGTTCTGAGGTCAGGTTCAGGTATCTGAATTTTTAGGACACATCCAGGTGAGCAATTTTTTTCTAAATGGGGAACATAAGCCCAAAAGAGAAATCCACCCTGTTAGTATATACTGAGATGCTAAAAAATCATGACTTCAAGGTTAGTATAGCACTAATGGTACTTTGGTTTGTTCCTAAGATGACATGTTTTATTTATGAAATTCAGAGATTAATTGGACATAAATTAGTCTCAAATTCACTAATGCAATTTGTTAAGTGAGTTAAAACATTCATATAAATCGTGATTAGAGCTACTGAATTTTAAGGAAATAAATGTTACAGAGGTTTTACAACTTAATAAATATAGGCAGCAGCATTTATACTTCCCAGAACTTACTTTGATTAATTAATATCCAAACTAATGCATAAAATCAAATATATGCAAAATTACTTTAAAGAGACAGAAGGGCTACCTAGAGCCCTAGAGAGAGATTGACTATAGCCAAATCAATGCCATTAGCCAAGAATACATTAACAGAAGGAGGGTGTCTGACTGGAATATTTATTTTAAGAAAAATGGAGAGCCTAAAGACAGGCAGTACTCAGACTCTCTGGGAAACAGGAAACAGTGACTTGATTTCACCCAGAGATGTGCTGCTGACCCCTCTGGTGTATGTGCCCCGCCCACAGCCCCATTCTCTGAGCCCTCCCCAGCCCTGCCTTGAGTAATTGATCCTTGAAGTCATGTTTGTGCACCACCTTGCCCTATGCCCAAGTTGTTTGGAGGGTGTGAGCCCCTGTCACACTAAGCAATCAGATTCTCTTAGGAAGAAAATCCTAATTGAGATTTGAAGACTGTCTTTAATCTCTTCTAGTTGCTTCCTGGAAACACTCAGGAATTTCTGGATCCCAAGTGGAGAAAGAAGCTTCATAAAAAGAATGCCCAGAGAATGTGAGATATGTCCCCTGCAACATGGGGGACTGAGGCAGTGGCTTCTGTATCGTATGTAAGAGATCTAAAGCTAATGAGCATGGCTAAAGAGGTGTGTGGCAAAGTCAGCTCTAATCCCAGCCTAGTTTATTTTCTAATTTGTCATCTTTCCAAATTCTTACTTTTGGGGTAAGAAAACTAAAATGAATTAGAAATAAGTATCAGTAGGGGCTGTGGTTATGCAGAATTTTTACGATTATGTGGGATGAAGCATGGATGCTAGAGTGTTTTACAGTAAGTTTCTGGACTTTGGAAGTTTTATACGGCACTTCTTGTGTGCATTACCTGATGATATGCAGTGATAGTGCTGCCCTTCTATCCTTTTGGATTTTGCATGATCACATTTAGAATGGGGAGGAATCATCCAATCCAGTATTTTCCATTCCCAAACAGTAGCACCCAATCGTTAAAGATTTCAATTATTCCTGGTGGACTTGGGGACAAAAAGCAGTAGGGAGGAGGGTGTCAAACCAAAACCACAACTGCCCAGAACAGGGAGGTCCTGACAAAGTTAAAATTCAGACCAGCAGTATAGAAACAGCAGTTAACAGTGTTAAGAGACAGAGGCTGAGGCCTAAAATGCTGGCTCAAAATATGTGCGAGCTACAACCATTTCATGGAATGTTGGATATTTAAGTTTCTCATGACTCATGTGCATCTCTTGCAAGTTACTAATATTTAACTAAAGCACTTGTTTATTTAAAGAATATTTTCCCTTTCTTAGAAAAAATAACCTTTCCTAGTTCCTCTTGTAAGACTTCGGGTGACCAAAGTGAAGTCCGACTCTGATGCAATGACTTGTAGAAAGTTTTATGTAGACTTTCTTTCATTTGTTGGTGCTGGGGATTGAACTCTGTGTTTCACACATGCCAGGCAAGTATTCTACCATTTCACCACACCTCCAGTCCCTTTAGGTAGATTTTCTATTGCACTATTTTTATCAATAATTTGAGGGTAGCAGATTCAGGTACCAATCCATAATGAACATTTATCTGGAACTTGAAAAAAATGACTTCCTGCCCACAATGTCCTCCTATTCACATACACTAACGTGAACATACACACACATTTACTTTAGCTCATCCTTGAATTTTTCCTAGAAAACATTTTTAAAGGGTGAAGAAAGTACCTTGCTGCTTCTAGATCAATTTTCCATTTGAAATAGATGAGCAAACAGCCAAGTACACCTGACAGGCCCTTGGAATGCTCTTTTACGAAATTCTAGATTTAAAAAAAAAGAGGGGGGTTTACTACAAAAGAAAGTGGCCATGACCTACGTAGATTTTAGGAACCTAAATACAGAATTGAGAATTTGATGTTAAAATAAATAGCCAAGGGACCAAACCATCAAGGACATTGATACAACTAAAGATAACAATGAGACATAAAAGAATTAGAAAAAAATATTTTTTTTAAAGTGCAGTTCTCATTGTGTAGAATCAGCCTACTATAACTGCAACTGTTCCTAATAAGTATGAAGTATAATATGTTTTTAAACAGCTCTTGATAGTCCTTGTCTTCCTCAACCATTTAATGAAAATTGAAAGGACAACACAGACCCACAGTGAGGTCAGCTATATATTCTCTTTTCTACTCCACTCCACTCCCATGATTAGGGTGTTTCATTTGCTTTTTTCTTTCCAGGCGATGCTTTATGTACCTATCAAATCAATTCTGGATCTCTCCTAGAGGTCAGTCAATGACACCATCTAAATAGTCATCTCACTTTTTTTCTTTAAAGACAATCCATCTATTTTCTTAGATCACATAGGGCTTTCAGACCCAGGTAAGGTACTAAACCATTCATGAACAAAATGACACTTTTTCTCAAGACTTTTTCTCATCAAGACTGTCAGGCTTGACTTCTGTGAGAAGATGGACTAAGTTATTAAAGGGATCTCTTTCATTAAAGTTCTAGTTAATATGCTGCTGGCTCAGTTCTTAAGTCCTCTTCGTGTGGTCTCTTTATCTCTTAGTTTTATTCTGGGAATGAAGAGTATAAATGGAGAGAGTATAAAGGATGATATATATGTACACATATACATGTAGATAAATACATGTTTTATAAATATGTATATATAGCACATAACAATGTAAATATGTCCAGAGTAACCCTAGGTAAGTTAATGAGCTGAATGTAAAATAGGGAAGGGGCAAAGATACAAAAACCTTAAATTGGGGCTTTGTGATTGAGGGGATCATTTAGAAGTTAAAGGCTTGAAAATTTGTTAATAAATAAAATGACAAAATATCTATGGTTTGTGGTCACAGTGTCTTTTTCATGTCCATAGTCCAGAGAAAGAAGTCAGTTATATTAAGTTTCACTTCTCCTGAGGATCCTGAATCTTTCAGAAATGGGCTTAAGCATTATTTTCAGAAGGTTCCAGCAAAAACTCCTAAGGCCATTGTGTCATTCTAGATATTCCTGTCTTAGATTGGCTGGGGGCTGTTTTTAGCTTTTCGAATTAATAATTTGAAGGAGATGCTATGCCCATACATAATGACTTCATCTTGTCTGCAGAAATGATTCAAAACAGCAGTTAGTACACACAAGTAGTCTCATTAAGCAAGGTTTTGATGCAGGAGCACAGGTACGGTGTCAGCTGCTGCGCTGGGTAACTGCTTAACTGTGGAAATAATGGCAGAGCAGAAGGTGTGTGCGAGCATTAACACTGATCGCTATTCTGCTGGGTGTTTAGCATCTCTACTCGATTTTCCTTTTGTTTTCCATTTGGAGCAATGTACTTCACTTAAGCCAAATTCCTTAGGGAATACAAGAGATGTTAATTGCATTTTATTTTAAAGTAAGAAATTTGCTTTAAAGAACATTTTAAGATATTTATAAAGATCTGCATAAAGACCCTTATTTTTCTCTATTGTCAGTTCCTTCCCTTTGTTAAAATGTCCTGATGAATGGTTTTGAAGTGCAGATAATAGGAAACAAACCAGTAAAATAACCACATTCCCATGAAATAGATAAGGTCTTATAAATTTTTTGAAGCTTGTTTATTTTTTATATATACTTTTTACTTTATTTAAATGTAGAACAATGTCTTTTAACCAAGTCACTGAATGTAAATATGTCCAGAGTAACATCAGTAGATTAATTCGATATACATAAAATAGGGAAGGGGTCAAGGTATTGAACATTCAACCAGTAAGTAGATAGAGAAAACACCCAAGGCAAGGCATATCCCCAGAGGCTGTCGGGGGTGGGGAGGACCTGAAGGTTCATCAGAAACTCCCATCAGACCCTAGAGAAGTTCCCATATTTCAAAATAGCTAGGTGCTCTGGATTTCCAGTGTCTGCAATCATGATGAATTCACAAATTTAACTCTCTTCCTACTTAAGGAATGAAGCGGTTCTCACCGTCAGTAGTGAGAACCACTCTTATTTTCAGTTTGACTCTGCATAACCTAGGTCCCTCAACTATATTTCTGGCCTGTCCACTGACAGCTATGACACAGGAAAGTTACCATTAAACAAACAAAAAACTCAAGAAACACTTCCATGACAATAGAAAGTGTTTTAGAAAGTGTTGACCAACCCCAGAAGGGGTTTTATTTTTTTTTATTGTGATAAAATAGATATAATATAAAAATGATCATTTTAGCCATTTTTAAGCGTCCATTTCAGGATCATTCACTCCTAGGCTTACCACCATCCATTTCTAGAATATTTTATCTTCCCAAACTAAAACTTGATACCTACTAATCAACAACTTCATAGCCCTCATGTCCCACGGCCCTTGGCAGTGACCATTCTGCCTCTAGGATACCTGATTCACCTGATTCATCTTAACAATGCTGCCAACTCCAAATATACCTAACTTCAGGAACTTTGTTTACTTTTAAAAGCCCATCAGAGAAAATGCACAGCAGCTAGGGAAGCAAACCTCCCAGGAGCCATTTGAAAGAATGATTATGTCAACAAGTAGGCTCTTGGAAGACGTGATCATCCTGAACGAGGCAGCTCTCACCCAAGCTGTGCCAAACCTAATGCATCGTTTCTGCCTTGAAATGGTTGGTGATAGAGAGCACATTCATGCTGCCAACGGGAGACTTCAATCACCTGGGCTGGCAGGGCCCAGAAAGAGCGTGGAAATGAATGTCCTTCTGATCTGGCCCAGGGATGTTATTGGGAGAGGAGGTATTTGTTCCAGAACCATTGTGATGAAAGCACCAGGGGGCCAATTGGCTCATTTGTCTCACTTTATCTAATTACCAGACCAAGGTGAAGATTTGGAATGGCTTAAAACATAGAAATGAAGCCTATGTGGGCCTTGAACTGGATGTGGTCCTGGTCCTGTGAATGAAATGCAGTTGTTTTCCTCATTCCTCCCCTTTCCCAATGTCCCCACCTCCCAACACAATTCAACTTGAAAAATAATTTTTTTTTCAGACAAAGTAGAGAGTGGCAAAACAGGATTCACAGCCCATTTAGAAAATTCTTACCTTATGAAAATTCTCACCTCTTTCGTGGCAGAAACGGGGTTATTTCGTCTTGATAATCACTTCAACTCTTTTCTCTCTGCCTATGTGGACACATGGACATACCGTAAAGTTAAATTATGCTTCTGGTCTCAAGCAGGTCTTTCTGGACAGTTTTGCTTATAATACATTAAAAAGTTTAAAACAACTATACAGTGTTTATACGTGGAGAAAAAATAAACACATAGGGATATGAATAGCCTGCAAAGAAGAAAAAAAACTAGTTTATTGGTTCCACTTAAATGTATTATAAACAATTTGTAGACACACTTTAGTGAATATTTTCACTGACTCAGTGAGTGTGGCTTCCCAAGTATGTTCTGGCTGGAGGCAAGACCTCAATTTTTGTTCCCATGAGCAGTACTGGAAATCTTCCTTCAGGGTTCCGTGGGGATCTCTTTTAGGATATGAAGACACCACACCTTTTCACATGTGGCTATTGCTATACACTTGGAAGCCATAGAAGAAAAAATCATAAAAATAAAAGACTTCAGTAGATTTTTCAATTATTGTCACAACAGAATAACGTTTTTAATCAGATTACTGGGGAATGGAACAATAGATTAATAGGTTTTGATGGGAGGAAGAAGTCACTAAAAAGGGTACAGTCAAGTAGCCAAAGAAAGAATATGAGCTTGGTGGTCCATAGTTGTAAGCAGTGATCAAAGTGAAGGGGATGATGGGAGGAAGTGATGGCTTAGATATTTGCCCCTTCCTCCCAATACCATGTGCTTCTCAGAAGTTCTCTCCAACATGATGATAATTAGATTGGTCCAGCAAGACTGATTCCATAAGGCCACAGGAAAGAAATATGTCTGGAGAATTTCCCATGGAGGAAGGTCATTAACTAGAAGCAGACCTAGATCCTGGGGCTAGGGGTGTCCCTCAGAGGTCTGATTGCACTGAGCCCCAGTTTATCTAACCCCATCTTACACTCAGAGTAAGCATCCTTAAGGGAGATGTGGGAGAGAAGTACCTGTCTTTGTTTGCTCTGCATTGCTGCTCTCCCGAGAGAGGGACCATACATTCAAGCTGTGGTTCATTAGGCGGGTCTGGTGCCAGCCAACTGGAACAGCAGCTTCTTTGAGAAAGAACATGTCCAGGACATATATGACTGCCTTTGGCCTGGCTCCATAGTATCCAATGTCACAGACCAGGGCTACTGTGCCTGAAATTCTGCACTTTTAACAACTTGTGCTATAGGAGTAACTGAACTGGGAAAAGGTTTATTTGGGCCATTGTCCTCTAAAAGTACATGCTTGACAGCCTTGAGGGTTATTGAGTTCTTGCCTAAGGGCAACTACATATGATATGAAAACTGGATTGCTATTTGGCACATGTGTAAGAAGAAAATACCATGTGGGGGATAAGAGCACAGACTTGAGTATCAGGTAGACCCAGGTTTAATCCTTGATTCTGCCATTTACTCAGTGTATAACCTTGAGGAGCTTACCTAAACAGCTGTCTTCTCATCTGTAAAGTGGGAATGATAATTAGAATCCTTCGGGAAATTGTCATGAGAATTAAACAAGGTCATATCTGTAAAGTCCTTGATCTATGACTGGGTAGGATAGAGTAAGTACTCTTATCATACTCATTTTATTAAAAGAAAGAAAGGCTCTGAGAAGATAACTAATTTTCCCAAGGAGCTAACAGAAAAACTTAATTATTCAAGATCATTACATTGGGCCTTTAAAATGAAATGGAACCAGGGAAGGTGATAACTTAAAATTTCTCTGACCTTCACATTCATTCACAGGAACACCCACAAGCTGCAGGAAGTGGCCCACAGAACACTTGGTTGAGGCCTACAGCATCGCCACCTCTTTTCCACAGGAGCCATTGTGGAAAATGAGTCCAGGCCTCCTGCTCACAGAGCAGGACTCGGGGAGTAGGGGGGGAAACCGAGGCAATGTAAAAGCTGACTAAAACAACTGGTAATAATCTCTTCATCTGAACTCTTGGAAATAGGTTGGATACTCAAGAACCACAGAGTTCATCAGAGTCTGTGTTTTGAGGCTTATTTGTTTAACAAGAAATATTCATTTGGTGAATAAGTGATTAGTCAGGCATTGAATACATTTAATAAAAGATCATTTCTTACCCTGGTTAGAAACATCAAACGATTAACTGTTTTCTATTTAAACAAGATGAGTGATTTTGAAATCTTTCTTTTAACGAATTGATCTTTTCTCTTGTTGGTTTAGCTGAACCAACTCATTATTTCAACATCCCTGAAAAAAAAAAAAGCCCAGTTGGTATTTCCACGGGGCTTCAGTATTGACTGTCAGGAGAAGTCAAAACCAATGAAACAGCTGCACAG
The DNA here is from genome assembly GCF_052094955.1 of Ictidomys tridecemlineatus. Classification (NCBI taxonomy): domain Eukaryota; kingdom Metazoa; phylum Chordata; class Mammalia; order Rodentia; family Sciuridae; genus Ictidomys; species Ictidomys tridecemlineatus. The sequence continues at coordinate 149,488,784 of NC_135478.1, read as the reverse complement.
ATTGAGCTTCTTCACCGAATTAGCAACTTTTCCCCCAATTGATTGACCACTTCTTTCACTAGACCAACTGAATCAGCCAGTTGCATATTTTTTCCATACGCTCCTTAGCCGCTGATAATCGGTATTGTAATCTCTCATGTGTTCTATCAGCCAAATAGAAAGCAAGGAAGAAATTCATTTTTCTATTTCAAAATAATGTTAGGGAAACTAATGGGATATGTAGTGCTATTTTAAGATGATAAATCCACTTCCCTAAATATTTTCCCAGTATTATTTTATAATAGAGTTACTTGTGCATAGTTTAATAATGGTACCCAGTGCTTATTCATTCCATTGATTTTTTTTTTCCCTCCTGCCACAGATGCACTGAAGTGTGCAATGCTACCTGCACTGGCAGCTTGTTTTGTATTCTACTAGAGAGAAAATCATAGAGCTATTTAATCTTGGGAGTAGAAAAGATCTGAAAGGTGATATTGATGGAGCATGAGTGTTTTAAGTTTTTTCAGTTTTTTGAATCAGAGACCAAATAAATGCAAATCATTTGATTTTTTTAAATAAACTGATATAACGGACATCTTCCAATACTTAGCACACTGCTGAGCCAAATGTATATTTATGGATTATAAATGCCACAGAAGTCTGCGCTGCTAATCATCTCTAAAGCGTTAAAATAAGACAAGATTTTCAAAATGGCACACTGAATACTATAATTTATTTCATTGCTGTAAATATGTGTGTACATTTTATATTTTAGAAACAAGATTCAGAGAAACCATCCTTTCTCTTAGCTGTATCCATGGTATTGTGCTTTTGATAAGAAGATTCCCCCTCCCCCAAAGCTCCTGGGTTTCTGCAGAAATATTCAGAAGTAAAATAATTATAAGAGCTATAACTTAATCAGTCCACTCTAATTTGAATGGATGGACTTACTGGTAACTATAGGCAGGTGGGCATGGCTAGAGGAGGTGGGTCACTGGAGGTATATCCTAGAAGGGTACATCTTCCCTGTGGCTCCTTCCCCTTCCCCCAGTTTCTGACCCTCCCATGAGCTGAGCTGCTTTCCTTTGCTAGGCCCTTCCCTCATGATGTACACCTCACCTTAGACCCAGAGCAATGGAGTTGGCCACCTATGAACGAGACCTCTGAAACCATGAGTCCCCAATACACTTTTCCTCCTCCAAGTTGTTCTTGTCAGGCATTTTGGTCATGGCGATGTGAAAGCTAACTAAAACCTGCCTGGAAACTCCTGCCCCAAGTGGAGTCCATGCATTTGTCTGTTACTGCTGCAAACCTCAAGGAGGACAGACACCTTAAGCCCAAGCAGGAAAGATAGGAGGTGTCCTGGCAAATGGGCAGGAAGTATCTGGGATCCCTCTTCACAAAGGATCATGTTACTAGGTTTAAACTTTAGTATTAAACCTTAAAATGTACCTGAGTTTTATTTATGAAAAGTAATCAAGTATAAATATACAGGCCAAAGAGAAGACTGGAGATCACAGATGAGTGGAGGTGAGGATGATAAAGATGATACAGAAACTTTCAGGGCTCAAGATGTAGAGAAAGTTCCAAAGGTAGTTCATCTGAGAGGCTCCAGCTGCCTCAATACAGAGTTGCAGATAATTTTCTCAGAACATTAGCCTTGTAAGTGGCCCACAAAAAGATACCCGCTGTCAACCATCTTTATAATCCCAGTGCTGAGCTTTCATGCACATAAGCCTTTCCTGCACAACTCCATGGTCTCCAGCCATTTGTGGAACAAACTGGATCATCTGCTGTGATGCTGGGCAAGGTGATAAGGAAAGAGCCAGCTAAACCAGGCATTTGGCAGGAGGCAGCAAAATCCTGAAAGGGGATAGATATAATCAAAGTGGTTAAGGAAGCTGTTGAAGGTGGGCATGGGACATACCAAGAAATTTGAACCCAAACTTGTCTGTCTTCAAAATCTCTCTCATCTCTGCCTTGCCTCTTTCTGATTCTTTCTGCTATGCCTTGACATGGTGGAAAACCAGTGCCTTGTAACTGCCCATTATACACTCCTCCTTCTTGTATAACAACTCCTTGGGGTTCTTTTAGGATTCTTTTAGGGAACTACCTCTCCCCACAAAATACAAGATGAAAGAACTATTAAGATGATAATTTGCTGTCTTCTAGACTAAACAGATACTTACTACCTGAATTCAAATCCCTTTGTGAGCAAAGTATAAAAACAATGAGAAATAACTGGTCTCCATTTGTTGCTGGGCCCTTTCCAAGGCAGAACTTATTTCCTTCCTGACAATCTTCTGAACCCCTTGAAAACCTTCCGAACAACACCACATCTGCTTTTGTCAACCCTATCAATTTCTGTTGTTTTCAAATCAACAATCCAAACTAAACACATACTTGCAAATCAATCTGTCCAAGTAGTAGTTGCTTTCAGAACTTGCCAGCTTTCATGAGCTGTTAAGGTCTAGAATAGCTATAAACAATGAAGATTCTCAAGTTCTACCATAGGCCCACTGAATCATAATTTCCAGGGCCTAAGAAAGCTATTTCCTACTAAGCATCTCACATAACATTTTTTTCCCTTAAAATCATTAATTTTTTTACCCTTTTGGCCCTGGTTACTAATTCCAGTCCATCCCACTATGTGGGTCCCCTTTCCTATGCTCTTAATTTATAAATAATATTCTGCCAGACCTGTCTTTCTACTTCTTCCTTTCCTCATTGACTATCATTTTGAGATCTGTTTATACCAAGGTCTTCTTAGAATTTTGTTATTTACATATATTGAGCTCTACTAAGACATTCTCCTGTTGAGGGAAATTTTATTATTTAAATTTTTCCTAAATAAAACAGCGTTACAATGGTATACCCAAGAGAGTATTTCTATCATATGTACAAAGGGTAGAAATGTTGGATTGTAGTCATGCACATATGCAGTTTCACTAAATTATTCTAAATAGGCTGCTCATAAATTACGCAGTTTACTATAAGGGCATGAGGTTTATTATTTTGTTGTGCAACCTGATAAAGTTTAATATTACCCAACACTGTTTTTTATTGTGCTAATCTGGCAAATAGTACCAATATCTCATCACTCTAATTTGCCTCTCTAGCTATTATAATTGCTTCATATACTTGTTTTTCATCCAAGGGTACCTGACATGTCCACTCACATTCTTTACACACCTCCTCCAGGTTTCCTGTTATCGCAGATGGTATTTTCCCCCAAAATGGCTATAGCAATCTGTTCTGTCCCCTACTCACTTCCAGAACTTTGTTGTTTTCTATCAAGATGCAGAATCAACTTTCCTTCCCTTGAGTCTGGACAGAACTTTGTAACTGCCTCAGTGGATAGAATGTGATAGAAATGAATGCATGATTTTTTTCAGGCTAGGCCATAAAAGGTGATACAGCTTCTCTCTGCTCTCTCTCCTCCTCTCTCTCAGATCTGACCCTTGACACCCAACCGCATGAACAAGCAGTGCTGGCTATATTGCAAACATTTCCCCAGAAGAATTCAGTGCTTGCTGGTATTGACTGACATACATGGGTGGTTAAACCCCTGGGACAGGGGTCAGCAAACGTTTTTTTAAAAAGCCATACAGCAAATATTTAAATCATTTTTCATTTGTGGACCATATTAAAACAGACAGGGTTTGGCTTACAAGCCTCTAGTTTGCCTTACTTTTGCTGGTTCCTGTCCCCAACATTTAAGACACTCTAGCTATTTGTAGGTGGAGCAGAGATGAAATAACCCCTGGCCAAATGGCAAATCTGTGAATTTGAAGCCACTGAATTTTAGGATAATTTGTTTTGCAGCCTTTAATAAGAACATCTGGGGTTTTTTGATCATTTATTTTTAGGAATTTTTCTTTTGTTCTATATACTTATCAGTGAGTTTTATATATTAATGTATTTAATCAATGTTTATTTTATCTATATGTTCTTCTTTAAGTATAAATGTTCATTTTTAGGTAATCAAAATATCAATTGCTGGGGCTGGGGATGTGGCTCAAGTGGTAGCGCACTCGCCTGACATGCATGCGGCTCAGGTTCAATCCTCAGCACCACATACAAAGATGTTGTGTCCGCCAAAAACTAAAAAAAATAAATATTAAAAAAATTCTCTCTTAAAAAAATCAATTGCTACCCAGGTAGTACTGGACATAATATTTCCATTTCCTTATCTATTAAGTGGGGGTGACACTAATATCTAGCTTATAGGTTTGCTATGCCAATTAAATGAATGAGCACATATGAGGTGCAGAGGACACTGTCCCATGTATACTAACTGTAAAAAGCCTTTGCTAAAGAGGAATAATTCTCTTTATATAATGTACTTTTTGAGTTTGATACAGGAAACTCATTTTTACCTCTTCTTGTGCTGCCCTTATCTATTTTGATATCAAGATTATACTAACATCAAAAATTGGTAGTTTTGTGTTTCCTATTTTCTAGAATGTGTATAATATAATCTTATCTGTTTCCTTGAAAATTTAATAGATCTCACCAATAAGAATGCTTGCTGGGCACTGTTGAGGGCCACATCCAAGTCGGGATGACGCATGGCATCTTTGCCAGAAGTAGTGGTTGAGAGGTGACGCCAGCGAGCCATTAAGATGATGACTTTTGAGCTCTAGCGGGGATTCCTGAAGAGTTCCCATTGGTTGGGGAAGTGCCAGAGGAGGGATTTCCGGTTGGTGGTTCCTGGAGGAGCCACATGGGTGTTCAGGCGAGTTCCCAGAGAGTGTGTGTGGAATGCTATTGGAGTTCAGGAAATAAAGTTTCCTGTTTGTAGATACAAGTGTAGCACTTCGGTGATTTGTGCCCAGCTAGACTGCGGCAGGCACAGTGACACACGCCTGTAATCCCAGCAGTTCAGGAGGCTGAGGCAGGAAGATCATGAGTTCAAAGTCAGCCTCAGCAATTTAGGGAAGACTTAAGCAACTCAGCAAGACTCTGCCTCTAAATAAAATACAAAAATAGGATTGGGGATGTGGCTCAGTGGTTTAAGTGCCCCTGAGTTCCATCCTTTGTACCAAAAAAATAAAAATAAAAAGTTTTGAGCCAGTGGAGACTATTGGATTGGAGAGAGAATTACTATTTCAGTTTTTTTAAAATTTCAATTGTTTATTCTAGTATGTAAGAAAGTGATTCTTATATTTTCCATATATCCCATAATCTTGCTACAGGCATGTCTTGGTTATTGGAAATTCTTTTTATTTATTGTTAATTATTTCAGATATTCTGCATAGCAAATCATGTCATCTGCAAAAACAGTTTTACTTAGGTGATTGACTTTATTCTTTTATAACATGCACTTAGTGCTACACATTTTCCTCTTAGTACTGCTTTTGCTGAATATCACAAATATTGATAAGTTGTATTTCCATTTTTATTTAATTAAAATATTTTTTAAAAATGTATTGATATCTTTGCCCATTGTATTATTGATTTATTTAGATACTGGGAATTGAACCCAGGAACACTTTAGCACAGAGATACATTCCCAGTCCTTTTTATTTTTTATTTTAAGGCATAGTCTCAATAAGGTGTTTAGGACCTCACTAAGTTGCTGAGACTGGTCTTGAACTTGTGATCCTCCTGACTCGGCCTCCAGAGTTGCTTGGATTACGAGTATGTGCCACTCCACCCAGCTGACCATTATGTTATTTAGAAGTAATTCGTTCTTTCATTTCCAAGTATCTTAGGATTTTCTAGCTATCTTTCTGTTACTGATTTCTAGTTTAATTCTATTACAGTCTGATAGTAGGCATTATATTATTTCTAATCTTTTAAACAAGATAGAATGTGTTTTGCATCCCCGAATATGATATTTCTTGGTGAATATTCCATGTGAGCTTTAGAGAATATGTATTCCACTGTAGTTTGAAGTAGTCTACAGATGCCAATTATACCTAGGTGACTGGATGGGATGGTGATGGTGGTGTTAAGTTCAACCAAGTCTTTATGTTCAGCTTTCTGGATCTGTGCATTTCTGATAGAAGGACATTTAGGTTCTCAGCTACAATAGTGAATGAATCAGTTCTATCAATTGTTGTCATTATTTGTTCTCTACCATTTAGAAATAGTGAATCCACACAAGGTAAGTCCATTGATTGTGTGCCATATTTCAGCCTAGGGTGCCAAAGTCTGACAAATTGCTGATTCTAAAATTCCCTGTCCCACTCTGGACCCCTCTGTCTGGAAAAGCCAGGGGAAGACCTCAGATAGACAAATGCTTTACCATATGCCACATCCTCAGCAGTGTTTGTGATCACTAGCATTTAAAAAATTCTAAGGAAATTTACTGTGGCTATTCTGATAGAAAGTTCTTTCTTCTCCTCTAGTGCAGCTCTACAGCCAGGGCTGCATTCACAGGAAGGCTTTTTTCTAATCCTCCAGAAAGACTGTCATGGTAGTTGAGATATTATCTATCAACTATGTCTACAGGGGTCTCGTCCATTTGCCCTGGACTCCCAAGGAGTTTCATGAGTCTCCCAGTGTCGCTGAGATTGTTCTCCTCTTCCTAGAACAGGGAGGAAACTGCTCCTTAAGGCAGCCTTACCATACAAAGTGGCTTCACACCTATCATCTTATTTCAATAGTTGGGTTGTTACCAAAAAAGTGGATGCTTAGCTGTGTAGGATCAACTTGTACATACCGTTGATCATGCTTTCCTCATTATATTATGTTCTCATCTCTCTATAGCCAAGAAAGAAGAGTATAGAAATTTGAGTACATATTAGCCCCTCTATTCCCTTGATCTTGAGAAACTAATGTGACTCCATTTTTGAGAAACCAGCCTCTACCTCAGAGCAAAGCCTGTCCAAGGAAGGGGGTGTGACCCTTGTCCTTGGAAAAACCCACAGAGCACTTCTAAGCACATACCCACCCTGCTGAGTTGTTTGTCTGTAAATAACAGGAGAGGTCTGGGGTGCCAGGTGTCCCTGACTCAGTTAGGCTAGGTGAGGACCTATAGCAACCGCCCTAGCAACCTCCAATCAGCATGATACAGGGAAAATACCTGGATTGCCAGATGACCCCCCAGTAGTTTATGGTGGTTGATAACATGTTGGGAAACCATGTAGTTTAGCCCATATACCCCTCGTGGCCTAAACCAATCAGTTCAAAGGAATCCCTCTCTTGTACTAACCAATAATTCCTACCCAACTTGTTCCTGCCAGTGAATGTGCTAATCAATGTTAAGAGTTGTTGTTTGACTTATAAAATCTCCCTGAACAAAGGACCGGGACTCACTCCCTGGGACCACTGCATCAGAAATGGTTGTGAGTCCAGGCTCGAGCTTGCCATAAATACTCTTGTGTGATTGCATCAGATTCGGCTCCTGGAGGTCTATTGGGGTCCAACGAATCTGGCATAACAATCTGAGAAGCTAACCAGCTAAGTTTTAAGGCTTCATATTACGAAAAAAAATCCAAAAAGTATTTAAAAGTTTTTCCTTATAAAAGCAATGCTACACAAACTTATTATCAAAAGCATTGAAATTTACCATTTTTCGTGATGCTGCTATGGATCTGATTTCAATCAATTTTAACGGACTGCTTAATTGGTTCAGCCTAAGGAGGCTCTCAAGTCCTTGAAGGCTTTGCAATTAAATTCATATTTATTGAGTAACTTCTATTTACCCAAATCATGCCTGGTGCTGCAGAGACCACAGTGAATTAAATGAACATGGTCCCAGTCTAGTGGGGAAGGTGGAGACTATATAACTAATTACAAGTATGGTAAGTGTTATAAAAGAGAACAGGTAATAAGGAGATTTAATGGAATCCTAGAGGTACTGGAATACTCATTGAGGAAGGAGAAGTTGAGTTCATTACATGAAAAGCATGTTTCAGGTAAGAGCTTGCAGAGACTGGAGTTGAGGAAAAGCTGTTGACAGATACATATAGGGGACATCTTTGTTGTAGTTGTTTCTCAATTTTGAGTTTGCCTTGTGGTTGTGTGGTTTAGAGCCCAGAGGAGGACACCCACTCACTGGTATAAATGGCTAGCATTATCTAGGTTTAGGTAGCATTTTATGCTCAATCAAAAACCATTGTTCTATTAGGCTTTCCTTGGAAAGCAAAATTTTACAACTGGCAAAATAGTGAATTAAGTGTTCCTCTTCTGCCTTTCAAAGTCTTCAAATGTTAATTATCTTCCATCTTCCTTCTAATAGGCTCTTTGTTTTGCTTATTTTATTTAGCATAAATTAGAGCTAACATAATCTCATTTTTAATAGCTCTCTTTCAAAGTCTGTTGGTGTGCCAGTTGGTATGAATCATCCTAAAAGTCCTCCCTTATGGGCAAGAGCCATCTGTCAAGATCTACAAAATGGTTTGGTTTTCCTGCTTATGGGAGACATCTATGTGGAGATGAGTGTCCTGCCAAGGAGAACACTACTGAAGCTGCATGCTAACATTCCAATATCCTGCAATCCCGCTCCTCTTTTGGAATTTTCAGAGAAAACAAAAACAAAAAACAAGCCAGATTTTATGGGCCTAATAGTAGTAATGAAAAGCAGTTTTCTTAGTCTGGTCTAGAAGTGAGTTTTGCCATGAGGGTAGGGTTGCCAGATTTAGCAAATAAAAATACAAAACAAACTATTTTTCAGTGTAACTATATTCCACATATAGTATATACTTACACTAAAAGATGGTTTATTATTTATGCGAAAACTTTTGCTTACGAAGCAATGTGTAATGTTAGAAAATCTTTCCTTCATATTTGTTTCCTCAGGAAATGTGATAATTTTAAGATTTTTTCTCTTTTTGAAAATAGGCTTTGACTAGTCTACATTTTCCTGTAAGTACTATTTCAGCTGCTTTCCACAAATTCTGAGGTATTTTCAAATAAGAGAATTTAGAAAGCATTTTTTTTATTCACTTTGTGATTCCTAGGTTATTGAGATGTGTGTTACTTGACTGAAAAATATTTGGAGATTTTTCTATTATCTTTGTTATTTATTGCTAATTCAATTTATTGCAGTCAGAGAACAAGGTTTTATTATGTGAAACATTTTTAGGTTATTATATTGTTTTATGACTCAGATTTTGGCCCATTTTGGTAAATGTTCTCTGTGCCCTTAGAAATAATGCGGTCAAATGTTGTTGGGGGGAATGTTCTATGGATGTTAGGGCAAGGTGATCCAGAATCTTTTTCTAGGCTTTTATATACTTGCTAATTTTCTGTATAGTTTTTCCTCTCTGTTACTGAGAATAGGATTTAACATCTTTAACAATTGTTGAATTGTCTATTTATACTTTCAATTCTAATTTTGCTTTTGTGTTTTAGCTTTGGTGTTAGGTGAGTATTTGCAAATAATTGTTTTATCTTCATGAAAAAAACTGACCCTTGTATCATAAATGCCCCTCTTTGTCTCTAACAGTTTTCTGTCTTACATTCTGTTTTAACTGATATTAGTATAGCCACTCAAGTTATGAGAATAGGACTGGTATGTAGTTTCATAACTCCTATTGTCCTTTTTCTGCTATTTCTAAAATCTGTGCCAATTCTCAGTCAGTTTCTATTGGTTGATTATGGGTATTTCTTTTTTTTTTTCCTTTTTAGAATGCATGGCAATTTTTTTAAACCAGATATCAAACATTAATTTTATGAATTGTACCTTGTTGCATGGAGGATACTTTTGATTTTTATGAATATTTTTCAGCATAGTTCTTGGGTACAGCTAGCTATATTACAGAGGAATGGTTTGATCCTTCTAGATCTTGATTTTATTATTTTTTAGGCATTTTCCAGAGCAAAATTCCCCGTAGGCCTAATTATCTTCCACTGTGGAGACGAGACCTTCCTGAATATACAACTCAGTGTTTTTTTTGCTATGTATTCTTTCCAGTCTGCTTGGTAGGAGCAAGCACTATTACCAGCCTATGTGAGCCATGGACACTGTTCCACGTCCCCCTTAAATGGTGCTTCCTCAGTGTGAGAATTTTTCTTCACATGCATACACTGACCAATACTCTGGAATACTCAGGGGTAACTACATACCACGGAAATTCTTTCTCTGTGCAACTCTTTTTTGCACTATTTTATCCTGCCAACAAACCTTTCCTTGAATACTTGGATCTGGTGAGGGCCTCAGGGTGAATAGCTTCACAGTTTATGCAGGCGGGAGAGAGCACAGGGTGAGACAGCAAGCCAGAGACTGGGGAGGGGCCAGCCTTGCCCTTTTTAGTTCTTTTGTAGGAACTAGCTCCAGGACATCAGCATTAATCTTCTGAAAGCAGCACACCCAATGATTTAACCACCTTTCACTAGGCTCCATCTCTTAAAAGTTCTCTTACCTCCTAACCTCATCACACTAAGGACCAAGATTCCCATACATGAACCCTTGGAGACACTCAAACCATATCAGTAAGAATATTTTAAAAATAAATAACCACAATACTATTATCTCACTTTTAAAACTTGATAATTCAACAGTGCATATGTTAAGGAAATCTCTGAGATAATTTTATTTTATCATTAGTTTGTTTGAATGAAGATCCAGGTAAGGTATACATCTTGGATTTGGTTAATGTATCTCTTAAATCTCTTTATATCTTTAGAGTACCCTTCCATCTCTCTTCTCCACTTCATGTCCTCCCTCCCTCCTCCTTTTTGTTGATTTATTGAAGAAACTGGCCTTTGTTTGGCAGAATTTCCCACATTCCTGATTTTGCTGATTAAACACCCATATTTCCTATCTTCTCTATTTCCTGAAAATTGTTAATGGATATGGAAGATTGATCAGGTCTAGGATCTATGCCACTTTTTAATGTGCTTTTCTAGCTCTTCATATTTGAGATAATTATGATTAAATTCCTCTGAGAGCCACCGAAAGGGACTTTGGTAAGTTCCGATGCTAGGGGTCCTGTGGGACACCCCTTTGTGAATCTTCTTCCCACATCTAACCTTACGTCATTCAGTCACGTCAAAAATGAGCAGGTGGATTCTGCAAGAGCTAATTCAGGAAGAGAAAGAACTGAAGACATTTAAAAATATTCTGAATTAAAATACTGAGCTGTCTTAGAAAGGACATAGCAAGGAAAACTGGAGATGGTTGAATTGAGGCTGGTCTGTGAATTTAATTTCAGGTTTTATTATCCTAATTTATACATTCATAAAAATGAAATAGGTCATTATCAAGTGCTTAATTTTCAATGTAAGTCATAAAAATGTATATACATATAATACAACTTGGAGTTATGCTTAGAATTTTCATTCCTGTCTCAAGCGAAATGGTATCCATTGCCTGAGAGTGGTAAAAAGTGCTTCTTAGTCTTACTCCTTCCTTAAGTCTTTCATTCACTCATTCATTACTTCTTAGAGTTAGTAATTTAGACTTTAGACCCACAATTGAATGAAGGTGGTAGTCACAGGGCATACAATGATAGAATTCTGGAGATCTTTCTCCTTGAAGGTCTAAGTCTCAAGGGAAAGACAGGTGAAAAACCCAAATACTACACAAACTACAAACTATGAAAGACCGCTCTAAAAAGTGTGGTTGGATTCTAAAGAGTAGAGTGACTTTATTAACCATGCAGACTCAGGAATGATGAACTTCTCCTCACTATTTGAATTTTATTATCAAAAGCACATATGACTCTTGATTGTCTTCATAAAAGAAAAAATATATTTATAGTCATCATCATGTAAGGTATTTTATACTTCTACAATGGATTGTTTTTACTTCTGGCACTAAATCTGGATTTTTTTTCTTCAAATCAACCAATTATCTGACTCTACGGACACAAATGGATAACCTACAATTCAATTAAATTCTGATGCTACCTCCCTATAGTTATCATTATGAGTAAAGGGGTCCAGCCCCACAAGTCTGCCCTACTTCAGATGCCAGAGGCAAGTCCTTCTTGTCACCTCTACTTCTGACTATCCAGCTATAAATTTGAGGGTTTCTACAACTACCTCTTCAGGTTAATTTGCTAAAATGATTCACAGAACTCTGGAAGGCATTTTACTTCCTATTCCTGGTTTGTTTTAAAGGATGCAATAAACCAGATCAAAGAGGTACTTAGGGCAAGGTGAGGTGGTAGTGCATGGAGATTTCATATCTTGTCTGGGTACCCCACCTTCCCGTGCCATGGTATATCCATGAATTGGAAAGCTCCCTGAGCCACATTAATTAGGGACTTTAAGGAGGTTCTGTTAGCTATTGATTAAGTCATTGACTATTAGGGATTAACTCAATCTCTAGCCCTTCCACCTTCCCCAGAGGATCAGGGAGATTTGGGAAAGAAATATATCTTTCCTGGTATGTGACAAACATTTTCTGTGGTTCCGCATTCTAAGGTTCTCTAAGACAGATTCTGTTGGTCAGGGGGACATTGTCGTTTCTTGGACCTAGAGATGTGAGTATTTGCAGAAAAGACTGTGGTAACAGGTAATAGAGATGGAAAAACAAGGAAAATGTCAGAAGAGGCAGAGATGAGATGAAAAGAGAGCATAGACCAGATATCAAATCTCATTGGTGAGGCAGACTGGGTACCAGGAGACTAAATCCAAGAACATCATGACAAGATTCATCATCTGTGTGTATCACCAAGATCAACACTATAGCTAACATTTATTCAGCACTGTTGTTATTGCCATGTTATGTTTTTAATGTTTTCATTTACAACATCCTTAGAAGAATACTTTGGAGGTAGGTTTTATCATTAGTCCCTTTTTAGAAGCAAGAAAACCGAGGCAACAGAAGGTTAGGTGTATCATAGCTGGTAAGTGGAAGAGGTAAGATTTGGGTCAGGAACACCTGCAGCAGATGTCCTTTATGTTGCCTTCTTGAAATATGTAGAAGAGAATTCCAGAGTGACCATGAGACAGTGTAAGTCCTCATCATTTGCCAAGAGTAGGGCTTGGTTACCAGTTGTGGGAACTCATACTGGCTGGGGATACTTCCCCATATTGAGATTCAATCAGTATTGGAAGTGTGCCCCTCCAAGGTGGACAACTGGCAGTTTCCAAGTTCTTTATGGCTAAGTGTATATCCACTAGAACTGAGAGGAGAGGTGATCTAGCTGATTATTATTATTAGTTTTTAGATGAGGAAACTATGTACAAATTATGATAATTTTCTGGGACACTTTATGAAAAATCTGATCTCATGTACATTTTTGCATCTAAATCTAAGGCAGGTCTTCTCAGTTATGGCACTAGTGGCATTTTGGGATGAATAATGATTCATAGAGGTGGGAAGAGATCAGGATCTCTCACATTGTAAGATGTGTAGCATATTCCTGGCCAGTAGCAGTTCTCCACCCCCACTCTAATTGTGGCAATCAAATTTGTCTTCATATATTGCCAAATGTCTCGTGGGCCTACAAGTTTGCCTTTGACTAAGAACCACTTATGTAAGAAGTAGGACATTGATGTCAATGGTACATACATTAGGTATGGGGTGTAGAATTGGCCTTCAGAGCTGAAATCACAACATGCAAGAACTTGGTGTTGGATTGAAATCATAAGCACTCTGCTGAGCAACAGTGGACTACTGGCAGGTGACCTCATCTCCTCTAGAAGATAAAGATACAAATAAAATACATATCTACCCAGAAAAACCCTAAGCAGGGGAAAACGAACAAATCAACAGAGAAAAGAGACGGGTAAAATGTCATGCTGTTTAGGAGGTAAAACAAATATTTTCCAACATGTGCTTAGAAAACAACCTTGAATGACTATTTCTTTTTCTCCTCCTCCTCTTCCTCCTCTTCCTCCTCCTCCTCTTTCTATTCCTCCATTTCCTCCTCCTCCATTTCCTCCTCCTCTTCCTCCTCTTCCTCCTCCTCCATTTCCTCCTCCTCTTCCTCTTCCTCCTCTTCCTCCTCCTCCTCTTCCTCCTCCTCCATTTCCTCCTCCTCTTCCTCTTCCTCCATTTCCTCCTCCTCCATTTCCTCCTCCTTCCTCCTCCTCCCTCCTCCTCCTCCTCCTTCTCCTCTTCCTCCTCATTATTATTAAATCAAAATTAATGATAATAATAATGAACTTCCCATAGTATGGTATTATGGACTGAATGTTTGTGCTTCTACCATATTTACTAAAGCCTAATTCCAAATGTAATGATATTTGGAGGTAGGGACTTTGGGAAATATTAGTGCCCTTATGGAGACCTGAAGAAATTTACTTGCTGACTCTTGGCTCTGAATCAGGTGAGCATACCAGGAGAAGACAGGAATCTGGAGAAGACAGAAATCTGAAAATCAGAAAGGGGCCCTCACCAGACCCTGCATCTTCTAACACCTTGATCTTAGACTTCCCAGCCTTCAGAACTGAGAGAAATAAATAGTGGTTGCTTAAGCTACCAGTCTATGGTATATTTGTTATAGTAGTCTGAACTAGAATAGATGGGATTATTAAGCTCCTTCCTTGTGATGGTCCACATTCAGAAACATAAAAGTGGCAAGTGCTCAGGGTTTTTTTTTTTTCATGAATATTTCATGATGGGAGCACTGTGTTAGGCAGTTGAATCCAAACCAGATGGAGGATGCTCATTGTTATGTAAAAACATCATGGCAAAAAATAAATAAATTCTCTTTATTGCATGGAGTATTTGAGAAATTTGAAAGGAGTATTTGAGAAAGTCACCCATAAATTAGAGGAAAATTTAGAGTTACATAGAGAGACTCTGACATTATGCCAAAATAGATTTAAATGGTGACTTTGTGACCTCTTCAGTTTGGGAAAGCTATTTAACCTCTCTGAGCCTCAGTAGACATTACTAAAAAATGAGAATAAACATGGTAGCAACTTGATACAGATGTTTGAAGATGATTGTAAAAATCAGATGAATTTCTTATATGTAGTATACATGTGATAAGTGTTATCTTGAAAGCCAGCAATGTAAAAGGAGCTGATAATTTTTTACTTTTTCAGTAACACATTTTTATGAGTACTTGACTGGTTTAACTCCAGCTCTGTGTAAGTCAGTTTATTAATCAGAACTTTCCTGAGAAACAGAACCAATAGTATATAACCTACAGAAGAGTAGGCATACGGGGGGCTACATAAATCAATAAAACAAATTCATTATAAGAAATTGGCTCACATGATTCTGGAGACTAACAAGTTCTAACATTTGCAGTTGGTAAGCTGGAAACCCAGGAGAGCTGCCGGCATTTTCCCAAACAAGTCTGAAGGCTTAAAAACCAGGAGAACTTATGGTTTAGTTTCAGTCCAAAGGTAAGAAAAAAAAAAGTCTCAGCTCAGGAACTTCAGGCCAGAGGAGTTCCCTCTCTTTTTTTGAGGAAGAGTCAATCTTTTTATTATAATCAGACCTTAAACTGATGGAGGGGGCCCACCCACATTATGGAGGGCAATCAGTTTTCACTTAATCTATTAAAACAAATGTTAATCTAATCCAGAAACACCCCTGCAGACATATTGAGAATAGTGTTTAACCCAACTACCTGGGCACATAAAATTGACACACAGAGTTGGTACATAAAATTGACTATCACAGTTTAACAGTGTTTGACCATCATCGACCTCCAATCACCTCCCTCTGTAGTCATGGACCTGACGTCATGCCCCTACAGGATTTATATCTCTAAGTCTATTGGAACAGCAAAGGGGATATAATTTATGGAGCTTATGAATGCTATCAACTACTTCTCAGCCCTGGACAGAACCACATCCTTTGGGTGAACTGACTGTAGGTCACTATATAAATTATGATATCACATTATAGATTTTATAATTAACCTTGAAATTGTTATCCCAGATGCCATAGGATTCATGATTCCATAATTGATGAGGTTCGGGTGGCAACTCATTTCCTCTCAACTTCAATCACATAAAAGAGACAAAACTCTTAATCTCTGGGAAGTATGTAGATATAGGTATATTTGTGGGAATAATTTGGCTTTGAGTAGTGTTTTAGTTTGGGAGCATAAATTAACCTAAGTGATAACAAAATCTGAAAGGATAAGGAGAAAGAACCTCTGTACCCTTGAAATCAGTTCACTAAGTGAAATTCAGGCTGGGAACCACCCCAAACTACTTAACTCCAAACATGCAATTACGGTGCACATAAAATTCAAAACTATAATCTGATCACAGCGGATGATTTTATAAAGCTATGTTGGAGAACTGCAACTTCGGAAGACCTTTGACAAAAGAAGATCTGAGGAGTTTTCATTTTAAGTTAACTGCTGAAGAGAACAGGATAGAAGTCCCAAGAGTAGCGAGTAGTAATAGCTTTGGTTTCTAGAAGTCAAATGTTTCCTCGAACCTTCAAGTTCTAAGAGTAGTTGGCTTTTCTCTATCCTCTGGGGTCGTATTTTCCTCTAGGTTTATCCTGAATATTCTCTAAGTCTTATAAGTGTCACAATAACTTATATTCCTTGTTTGTTTTTGTTCAGTCTCACTTAAGAATAGGGCAACAAGAAGACTGCCAAGAGTTCTATGTACATGACAGTCCCCTGAAGAGAATGGCCAGGAGAAGGTCTCTGTGCTTCAGACTCTGTCTTCTCGTCTGGAGCCACTTGGGGCCCCACTCTTAACCCTTTTTCTGAGTATATGTCCAAGTAATAGCTGTCCTTTCCTGAGAGAAGAAACCAAAATCTGCAGTAAAAATGCTGGATAGTTTTTATTTGTCTTCTAAGCTTGACTTCTCAGGCTATTATCTCTTCTTATTGAGTTCTGATGCTTCCAAGCCATAAAAAAATTGGACACCTAAAGGTTCTGGTTCAGGCTCTGCCTTTCTTTGACTTTGTAATCCCAGACAGCTATCTGAACCTGTCTGGACTTCAGGTTCCTTATCTGTAAAGCATATGTTCCAAGTCTATTTCTAACATCATTTTTAGCTCTGAAAGTCTGATTCTATATGAAATTTATAAGGCATTCATCAGAGAGATTCTCCACTTCAGATACTGCAGAAAGTCATTATCTGGTTAATATCCCCCAACCTTCTTCTCCAATTTTCCTGTTGATCTCTAACTTCATGTTAAAGTGGAAGCTTCCATTTCTTCCATGACCAAGCCCTTTTCTTCCTACTTCCCCACTTACTGCCCCTCATGAGCTCATTGCCTGCTTCCTTAAAACAATTCCATTTGCCAAGTGCATTCCAAGGCTAATCCCTCTTTGTTTTCTTTAAATTTCTTACCAAACTTTTCCTTCTTGGAATTGCAAATATATCAAATATACTCCATATTGTATGTATGGTCCTGTGAACAAAGCCCATCTTCACTATTAAATTCTAGTGTCTTAGAAGGCAAGAAGATGGCCAATTCCCTTTTGTGTGTTTCCCATTCCCACAAACCCCTCATGGGGTGTCTTGTATATACCCGTGTTTGTGGCTTAACTGTCTATTGAAAGAATGAATGAACGAATGAATGTAGAAATAATCAATGAAGGAAAAAATAAGCAAATGTTTCTGGGCATCATTATAGAAGAAATTGGTTGAAAAAGTTGTTGCATACAAAGAGAAAGCAGCAAGCAGGAATGAGATAAACCAGGCAAGGAAAAGCAAACCTGGATTTCCAGAAGTTTTCTTCCTTTACTTTTCAGTTACAGAGAGAAAAGATTGAGACCTACATTCAAGGACATATGGTAGCCAGGTGTTGGCTCTAGGGTGACTCGAAGTGGGTTAATGTGACATTGAGTTTTGTCAAGAAGTCCACAAAACTGTGGAGCAGGTCAGTCTGAACTCTTGTGAGGTCATTAATTCTATATTTGCTCTCTTCCCTTCCTCTCCATGGATTTAATTGCACATTATTCCGCATTCTTCTGGCTCTGTTTTCTTTTCTCAAGCTTGTTCCAGTGACGTAGCATCCCCCCAAGAAGTACAAATGCTACATTTTCCCCTGTTACATGAAAAAGAAAAAGAAAAAAGGGAAAAAAGACCAAGACATCAAAATAAGCATGCTTGAAAGTCATCTAGTTATTACTGATGGTATTTTTAAACTAGTATGCTATTTACATAAAGCTGAGATCTATAAAATTCCCAATAAATTAACTTCCAAGAGTTTTAATAGAAAACAATAGGTAGACACTGGGATCACCTAAATTATCTAATGTTGCAGGTTATCTAATTACCTAATGCTTTGATTTCCCTTGGAAATTTTGGAACAAGTAAATGGGGCAGAGTAATAAAAGACTGAAATCAAATGATTCTTTCCTTCCTCCCTCCCTCTCGTCCTCCCTCCCATCCCTCCTCCCTCCCATCCTTTCTTCCTTTCTCTCACCCTCTCTCCTCCTTCTCCCCACCCCCACCCTTCTCCATGCAAAGATGCAAAACAGCAGCAAGAGAGCAGAGTTTCCAGAAGAGGAATCGCACTGCACTTGGCATGGCCATCAATGGTCCCGGATAATAGCAACATCGCTCACACATAACTTTGTTTTAGTGGCTGATATTAAGAAAAATTGTTGCTTGCAATATGATACAGAGGGCTGTCAAATTCACACATACATGCCTTTGATCTGAAAATGATTTCGTTTTTATAGCATCAATTCAGCAGTTCAAAGTTCATAAATTTGTGTAAAGAATATGAGGGCCACATTATATCACAAGAAGAAAGCAAAACCCTGTTACTGAGAAAATGTAGTCCCATCTTCTAAAAATCGATATCCAGGTGTGGCTTATGGGTCAGTAGGAATTTTCCAGAAATCAATGTGGGATTATAGCTCCTATTTTGAAAAGGTGAGGTGTTCAAAGGGGTCTGATTCAATATTTATGATCTAGGTGATTGCTCAAGCCTCTAAAATGACACTAAACCTTAATTGCATCTGTGCAGAAGCTTAATGCTCTGAGAAAATCATCTTGGACTGGTCTAGATAAACTCTGAGGTTTGAGCAGGAGAAGTTTCTTTCATCTAGGGAACAAGAGTAGTAGTGCTTAGAGAAAAAAAAAAGAATGATGGGGAGTGTCATCACACTGTCACAAAAGTATTGTCTTAGAAGTTTGAAAAGAAACCAGTAAAGGCAAAACCAAAGCTAATCATTTCATTGTAAGACAAAAACAAGGAGAACCCAAGTCTCAGCAGCAATATCAGAAAAGTCACTGGGGTGCAGGTTTCTTTGTGGATATAGTTCTGGGGCTTAGGGAGTAAATTAGAAGCAGCAAGAAGAGCAGAAGAGGTGACAATTGCTTGTCACTTAACTTCTCTTATGTGTGGTGTTCGGGAAAATAGCTATTTCTTTTAAAGGGTCTAGCAAGAGACTACTGACATCCAACTCTCCACCCTTTGGAAGGTTCTGAAAACAGAGTGGAGCACTTTCTCAGAGTTTGTTCCATTTTCTTCACTGTTCAGCCAAGTCAGCCATTTTTTCCCATGTTGAAGCTGCACTTAATAAGAGCCAAATTTTGAAATGTAAGATGGGAAATGGGGTAGAATCTATGACACAATATTTTGTTTTGTTTTTTGTTGTTGTTCCCATAACCAAAGTGTTTGGGTGGGCTAGGATTCTTGTCCTCAAAGCAAGATGAATCCAACTGTAACATAACATTCCTTTCTCATGTCAGAGTCAAAGGGCCAAGAAGGAGCCCAACATGGCAAATCCTCTTCCACTTAGCCAGCTCTGTGGCTTGCTCTTAAAGGACACAACCCATAGCTCTTGTAGATCTGGCTGGATATGTAATTTCATGACCATATCTGTTTGTTTGTTTGTTTGTTTGTTTTTCAGCACTGCAGATGGAACCCAGGCTGATGATATCTGTTGAGTTCCTCTGAGAAATGTTCCTCAACCTTGTCTCCCTCCTCCCACAGTGAAGCACATGGAGAAGACACTGAGTGTAGACTCAAAGGCGTGGTCAACACAAGATCTTGTCTAGGTTTCATGGGGATCCAGCCCACTTACTACTTGGAATCTTGTCTTCAACCTCCTAAGTGACAATATGGTCCTGGAAGGAAAGACTGAAGTTGAGCATCTGCCTTCAAGTCCATGTCTAGAGTACACGGGCCACACTGACACTGGCTGCAACAAGCAGGGTTTTGATTAGGGGATCCTCAAAGCAGTACAGAAATCAGGAATCCCTTCTCATGCTTGCAAGATGATTTATACAGATATCTGCAACATGTCCTCAAGTTCTTCTTGGGAATCAAAGTGCACCAAAGTTACATTGCCAAGCTCCTTTTATTTCAGTTTGAAAGTAATTAAAGATATTTAACTGAACCAGAAAACCTAAAGTCAGCACTGCTTTTATTATAGCAGCAATGAAATCTATCCCATAGGGACTTTAGGAACATAAGAAAAGAATTTGAGACCCCTCCATTAACCCATTTTCCTTTTTCCTAACAAAAGGTCCCTATGCATAAACAAAATAGCATGAATGTGGCAGAAAATGCAATTGAAAGAGCAAAAAAAGACCTCACTGTAAGAAAGCAGACATCTCTAGTTTAATGACTGGTTGAGAATTTACAAGGCAGCCTCTTATGGAGAAAGACCAGACACTTGTTTCTTGCAATATTCTGTGTCCCATACTGAAAACCACAGGAACTTTGATATTTTTTGGCAGGTTGGGGAAAAATATTTTGTGTGACTAGAATTATTTTCATTTGTACTTCCTTCCATTATTGCAACTGATTTTTTTCCTGAAATATTAGCAACTAAAAAATTAAAGAAGGGCTATAAGGAATCCATACCCAGAGAAAATGGGAGCATTCAGATCTAGCATTGCAATGCTTTTATGCAGAGGAAGGCTTGTGGGTGGTTAATAAGGGAAAATGATTCTTTGACTCCAAGAAGGGTTTTCATAAGGCAGACCCACACTCGACCAGTTATTTAGTAAATAGACCAGAGTTGATTGCCCTTCTTGACCCTTGTGATGACATCGAGAAAGAAATCGTGCATTTACACATCCAATTTCACTTTGTGTGCCCCTTTACTAACCCTTCACCTACTCCCACAGACCTCTTTCTCATATTAAAAGAATGATAGATCCACTGAAATGAAGAAGCAGAGCAGAAACAAATTCAATGTTGGTGGAGTGCATCTGAGTGGGAGAACGAGCTGCTGGCCAGGGAGGAGAGCACCCAGAAGCCCAATTTGTCATCACTGCTTAGCTCTGTGTGTCAAAAGTACTTGATTCTTTAGAGCTTAAAGGATGATAAACAACTTTGGTTTTGGTATTTCTCCAAAGTGATGCAAGTTCATTGTGCTGCCCCAGAAGAAACTCTAATATGTATTATAAGCAGGATGGGAAATACCTTCCTGGGATCAAGGAGGGGAAAGGTACAAAGAAAGGGTGGGCGATGTATGTGAGGAAGAGAACAGAAGAACTGGGCTTTGAGTTTTCTGCTTTCTCATGTCACAGTCACTGAGTCATAATTTTTTTTATTTGACTAGAGCCTTTCATTTGATAAAGGCGTTTACCTAGAAATCAGTGATAGCCTCCAATTGCTGTCTGTGACCTGCGTTTGTCCAGGGGTGCCTGTGATCCTAGACTGCTTCCGGCTGCAGCATTTCTTAACTTGCCTATTCTGCTCTTTGGAAAGACAGTCTCTGCTGCACTTTTGCTCCAGTGAGAGTGCGGTGAATATTAAACAGTAATAGAAGAAGAAGAGGTGAAAGTGATTGCCCAATGGCCTGCAGAAATGGAGGGGCTCCCGGGAAATAAGTATTTTGATAGCCCATGAGGAGCGAGGGTCATAACCATGGGAGCTATATTTCCTTAAAAGGCAAAGATCCCTGAGGTACTAGAGCAGGAGTCCCTGGATAAGAATGTGTTTGGATTCCTGGTAACATGGCCCATGCTGGGAATACTAATGATGCCTAGACCAGATGGGGCGTTTGTTCACAATCTGCTGTCCGCGTTCAGCACACACTCCAGAAGTGAGACATTTCCCTTTCTCTCTGTTATTATTTCCTAAGCCAGGATGAATTGTTTTGTTTTCCAATGTGCATGGATACTCAAAAGTGGCAAGACAGGGCTGGTGTAGAGGCTGGTCACTGGCTAACCTTTATGTTGCCCAGTAATTTGCTGAGATAGGCTTGGCATTGAAGCTGGTCTCTCCAGAGACATATCACGGGAGTTATAATAGAAGTAACAAACCAGTTCTCATCCTTAAGATCTACTATCAAACAAGTCACAAAGTATAATCATAAACAATAAAAATGGCACTAAAAAGTCAAGTATGTAGGTTCATCTAAAGGGCCATCTGTTAAGACTTAAGTTCAGGTGTCAGGGGATTACTTGTGGAAGTTGGGTCCTGGAGCCAGTGGATCAGCATTTTTTTTCCTAAAATATAGCTTTATAATTATACATAGTAGTGGGTTCATCCCGACAAACTCAAATGTGCATGGAATTCAATTTTAGTTCATGATCCCCCCCAACTTCCCCCTCCAGTCCTCCCTCTCCACTCCCATCTGCTTCCTCTACTCTATTAGACTTCATTTTACTTATTAATTTATATTTTGTTGGTTCTTTCTACCTATGCATAAAGGTGAAGTTCCCTGTCTTATAGTTAGGAATGCACATAACATTTCTTAAAAAATTCATTCTGCATTGCTTCCCCTTACACATTCTTCCTATCTCTTGATCTCCTTCTTCTATATTACTGATCTTCCCTTTATCTTTGTTATCCATCCTTCCCTTTCCCTTTCCTTTATTTTCCTCTAGCCTCTGCATATGAGAGAAAACATTCAACTTTTGAGTTTCTGAGTTTGGCATATTCCACGTAGTATGATACTCTCCATTTCCATCCATTTACCAGCAAATGTCATAATTTTGTTTTTTTTTTTTTTAGACTGAGTAGAACTCCATTGTATGTGTATGTGTGTGCATACATATAAACACAATTTTTTAATCCATTTATCTATTGATGGACACCTGGCTTGATTCCACAATTTAGCTATTGTAAATTATGCTGCTATAAACATTGAGTTGGTCCCATCACTGGAGTATACTGATTTTAGATCTTTGGGAAAAATACTAAGGAGTGGGAAAGTTGGATCATAATAGTTCCTCCAACTCCATCAGCATTTATCATTGTTTGTTTTCTTAGTTATTGCTCTTCTGACTAGAGGGAGATGAAATCTTAATGTAATTTTGATGTGCATTTCTCTGATTGCTAGAGATGTTGAACGTTGTTTTCATATATACTAGTTATTTGTGTTTCTCCATTTGAGAAGTTTCTGTTTAGTTCTTTTGCCCATTTGCTGATTGTGTCATCTATTTATTTATTTATTTATTTTTGGTGTGAAAATTTTTTTAGTTCTTTGTATATTCTGGATATTAATCCCCTATCAGAGGGATAGCTGGTCCAAGAGTTTCTCCCTTTCTCTAGGCTCTCTTTTCACACTCTTAATCATTTCCTTTGCTGTGAAAAACTTTTTAGATTGATGACAATCCACTTATTCTTGGTTTTATTTCTTACACTTTGAGGGTCTTATTAAGGAAGTCTGTTTCAGCACCTATATGATGGAGTGTTGACCCTATGTTTTCTTCTAGTACTTACAAAGTTTCTGGTCTAATTCCCAAGTCTTTGATCCACTTGGGGACTTGACTTTTGGGCAGGGTAAGAGATAGAGGTCAGGTTTAATTTTTCTACGTATAGCTATCCAGTTTCCACAGCACCATTTGTTTTAAAAGACTCTTTTCTCCAAAATATATTTTTGGCACCTTTGTCAAATATCAAACATCTATAGGTTTGTGGATTTGACTCTGTCTTCTATTCCATTGATATTCATATCTATTTTGAGGTCAATACCATGCTGGATTTGTTATTACAGCTCTGTAGTATAATTTCAGATCAAGTATTGTGATGCCTCCGGCTTCACTTTTCTTGCTTAATATTGCTTTGGCTATTTTGAGTCTCTTATTCTTCCAAATGAACTTAAGAATTGTTTTCTCTAATTCTTTGAAGAATGTCATTGGTATTTCTATGGAGATTGCATTGAATCTGTATATTGCTTTTGGTAGTATGGCCGTTTTGACAATATTAATTCTGCCTATCCATGAACATGGGATGTCTTTTCATCTGCTAAGGTTTTCTTCAACTTCTTTCTTCAGTGTTCTAGTGTTCTATAATTCCATTGTATATCTCTTTTACCTCCTTGGTTATATTAATTCCCAAGGTTTTTTTGGGGGAGGTGGGAGGGTGGTTATTGTGAATGCGATGGTTTTCTGATTTCTTCTTCGCTTGAATCATTGTTGAAATACAGGAAAGCTGTTGATTTATGGGTATTGATCTTATATCCTGCTACTTTACTTAACTCATTTGTAAGCTCTAGAAACCTTGTAGTTGAGTTTTTAGGGTCTTATGGATATAGGATAATATCACAGGCAAACAGATAGCTTGCAACTTTTCCTATTTGTTGGGATCAGCCTTGATGGGGGAAAAAGAAAAGCCTTCCTTCACAGGTTAATGCTAGGGATTGCTGGAAAGATTGGTGAAAGCCATTAATAAAAATCAAGAATCACTTTAAACCTTGTATGATACAGAGATCCAAGGTGACAAAAAACATGAACTGAGGAGTCAAAACAGTCCTTCACTGCTACATATTAGGAAAGAACTTTAATTTTCAGCAAGTTGCTTGACCTCTGAAAAACTTCATCAGTAAACATGGATAATAGGCAAACCTACTTCAGAGGGTCAGAAGGTACAGGTATATTACATAAAATTTTAGGATAATACCTGTCAATAGAAGTTCATAATATGTATTATCGGTCAGTCTCAGGTGTGTGTTTTTCACGTTTGCCTGTCTTGACAGTCATTTCCAGTGGAAAGAAGCCAACCCACAAAACCTGTGACTTCTGAGCTGGGGAGTTCATAGCCTAGAGTTCTGGTTCCATAGAAGAAAACAAGAATGTCCACATGAAGCTGAACAATGCTCTTCCATAGTGCTCCTCAAATTATGCAGAGAGAAGCATTTTCTAAGCAAAAGTTTAAAAATAAACTTAAAAGGAGCCATTACATTTCCAGAAATTAAAGTACTCTTAAAGTTGGTTGATACTGTTTAAGAGCTCCTTGGTGAGAATGAATCACATGTATACAGAAATATGATTCATTTTGGGCTTTAGCCAAAAAGTGCATATTTTATGTTAAATTTATCATTTAAAAGTTTTAACATGCATGTCTTAGAGCTTATGAAGAATTTGGCACATATATGGCCTCTGAATGATGCTGAATAGTCTCTGTATACAATGTATATTCCTTGAATTGTTTTCTATGTTTAGGATTCAGTTTTCCAATAAAAGAGAATTCAAAGAACTGCAAGAGGGACCTAATCACAGGGAAGCAGGAAAGGCTGGTAGAATCATGAAGTCAAAATCTGCCACTCCTTTTTGCTTATGGGTTACAGATGTTCAAAGTCATTAACAGAAACTAAAAGACTTCAGCCTCCTTTGTTTCCTAGCCCAGGTAGCTTTGGGTCAGTGATGTCAACTGCTTTGGGAAAGTCAGCCAGCAGGTATGGGAAACAGAAGCCAGGGCAGGGAGACCTCTGCCCCAGAACACCTGGTTCATTCCTTCAGCACTTAGGATTCTCCTTGTTCCACTGTGTATCAAACCCTCACAGAAACCTGGGTAAGAGGGAAGTCACTACCCCCAAGAGATGCTAAGGAAATTCCAAGTTAACACAGAGTTGGGAATGTGAATTTTCTTAACCTCAGCAAGTTGGCTAGGGCAGCGCTCCAAGAAGAATATGCATCCAATGACACACAGGCTTCCTTATCTCAACAACTGTAGAGATGGGACCAAATATGTAGAAGCGGTTTGCAAAGCAAAAATGCCACACAAATGGTAGGCTTGCTCAGGAGAACAGAATGGGAGAGGATCTGGCCCCTATAAAGGATTTCCCCCATGAACATCAAAGAACGAACAGGGGGTTGTGCAGGAGGACAAAGGTAGAGCTTGGAATGTTGGCTCTTCCTCAAAGGCATATCCTATGCCTTTTCTTTGCTGAGAATCAAATCCAGAGACTTCAATGATAATGATTCTCATTTTTATGACTGCTTTATTAAAGGTTGGCTCTGTATTTTTCCTCCCAAAGGCATTTGAATGAAGATGAAAAGTGCCAAGTTAATACCTTGAGTCATCCAAGCCCTCTCCCAATAACCAAGGTCTTCCTGGACAGATGTGGAGCCAGCTTGCTGGTATGGCTCTGCCTCCATCATGTCATTGGAGCCAGGATCAAGGCTGTTTCTAAGTAGAGGGGCTGGCATTTCTGAGTAGAAGACACAGTGGAAAGGGGCTGGTTTCTGGAGCAATTCCAGGACTGGCCTGTAGAAGGGATTTTTGACTATGCACACTGGGATCAGCCGTACTGTGCTTGATAAGATTCATTCCAGGGACACTGGCTGAGTTTCAGTGAAGAAAGAAAAACTTTGTTGTGACACAATGTGTCTCGATTCATTGGCTATAAACCCAGACCTGGTAAAACTTATGGAGGGACAGAAACCATAAGAAACAGGAAAGGCCAATCAAATGGATGGCATTAAAAGACACTTAAGTATTGAAAAAAATTAATCATTTAAATGATAAATATTTCTGGTACCTAATAATAATTTACCAAGAATAAGGTAGGCTACAACTTCTTTCAGAACAAAGAAATAGCTAACATTTATTGAATGTGCTTACTGACAGGACAGAGATATCCCCTGTGGCTTGTGAGTCAAATGATGCTCAAAAGCCTGCAAATTTTAGCAAAACTCTTGTATTATATGCATAAGGCCTGTAAGACATCTGAGAAATTTGGTCTTAGTGTGGAAAAAATAAATTCACTTGCAACATATTGGGTAATGGGTAAATTCTAGTTCAGGGTAGGGGGATATTTCAATAGCCTTATGAAATCCAAGAGAAAGTTTTGAAATGGAAATAAGAAATAGAAACCTTTTTATTTCTTCACCCATTAGTTGAATCTGTACTGTGAACTGTGTTAAGATAAAGAATGCGATCAAGATTGAGTGTCTCTTTCTATTTGGACCTTAATCATGGCCAGGGTAAAGGATATGGAATATTTGAAAGGATCCTCTTACAGCTAGATGGTAGAAATTTATTAAAGTTTTATTTAGTTGATTCTTCTGATCATGAAATTTGGGTGAATTAGAGTTCTGAGATGTTTTATTTACATCCAGAGACTCATAAGATTATTACTTCTTGCCTACATGACACATCATGCAAATGCCTTACACTGGAAAGTGAAGGAAAATTCAAAGAACACTGAAAATCCTTCCTTCCTTTTACATATCAGCAAGGTCCAATAAATGTATGGATGGAACAGTTAACAACTAAAACCCAAATCCATTCCCCACCATCCTCAACCATGAAGGTTGAATAGCTGGAGTGTTGTTTTGTTGTTGCTGTTTGTTTGCTTCTGTTGGACAAGTAACAAATTTAGAAGTCATTCACAGATTTATGTGGGTTTGGAATATTATTTAAATTTTTATAGCTCCTCTCGGAATACAATCACATTTTTCTGAACTGTAGAATAACTATAGATGGCAAAGTTTCAAAAAGTGCTGATTATGCTAAAAAAAAATTCCACCAAGATACAATATCCCTGGAATTCTCAATACCAATCTATGAATCCCAGACCTACCACCAAATGTTTGGCTACATGACCCGTGCCTGGGCTATGTTTTTGACCCTCTTGGCTCTGGAAAAAGATATTCTCTTGTGGAGCCATCAACAATGCTTTAATTCTAGTCAGAATTGAGATGTTACCTGCCTGAATATACCACCCAGTTCTAGAAACCAACTCCAGCTGTTTAATAGTCGTGGCACAAATTGTAAATTGCCTACTATTAGGAAAGACTTGGGGCGGGGGTGAGGTGAGATAAAGGGAAGAAGAAGGAAAATAGATATTAAGACTGAAAGGAATAAAATTCACAAAGAACTAGTTGATTTTATTGTTGAACAAAGAAAATGCCTTCAATGCATGCAGATGTCAGATGACTACAAAGCTCTAGTGAATTTTCAGCCCCATATATATGAAATTAAAACTGTTATACATCATCACACCTTCATTAAGCAGGAGATATTCAGTTCATATCAGTAATTACATTAAGCTCACTCTGACATTCTGTACCTTCATAATTCCTTATTAGTCTTCCGCTAGCATTTTATTCTTAATTCTTTTTTTTTTTTAAATACTGAGGTTTGTACTCGGGGGCCATTTACCACTGAGTTACAACCCCAGTCCTTTGAATTTGTTTATTTTTATTTTGAGGCAGGGTCTTTTGCCCAGGTTGACCTCAAACTTATGATCCTCCTGCCTCAGCCTCCTGAATAACAGGGATTACAAGCATGTGCCACTATGCCTGGTCTTCATAATTCTTTATCAGCATCTCCTACTGTTATCTAGTGTAACTAATATGGTGAGTCACATCCTCCAACATTCCTCGGTGAGGTTAGATTAAGTTCAGTTTCCCACACTCCCTAATACCCATTCTTCTTTTCCTTTAGTAACAGAGCCCTCTTTTTTTTTTCTTTAAGTAAATATTTATCCTATACTGTATCAGATTCCACTTATATACCACTTCAGGTCAGATCCCTGATTTTTAGGAGGAGCAGTGGTACTCCAACTAAAAGACTACAATTCCCAGCCTCCCTTGCCACAGGTTGTGATTGGCCAATGAGAAGGAGAGAGCTGTGTAGATCTGCAGGGAAAGAGTTGAATTGGCCAGGAGGCTTCCTATTAGCTTCCTCCATTCTCTCCTTGCTGGGAAAAATTATCTTGGACTCTGGGGATCAAAGTCAAATATTAAAGAGCAAAAACTTACAAGGAACCTGAGTCTCAGTCTCTGATAACATTCAACCTGTATTTTCTACTTTGAAACTTATTTTATATGAGAGAATAACCTCTTTTGTTTAAGACACGTGTGTGTATGTGTGTGTGGGGGGGTACGTTTGTGAAGGTGTGTGTGTTAAGCAAACTTATTCTTAGCAAATATACCAGAGAACTTTTAATCATCATAAAATTGATTAATGACTAAAACTTATCCCCAAGTTATGCACTATTTATGAATAAAATATATCTCCCTATTTTCAAACTGTCTTTATCCTAATATTCTACCTTTAAGAATTAACATATTCATCATTGTTACAACAAATTCTATGTGATCGAAGTAAATCTATATCACCTACTGAAGAAAAGCACAACTTAGACTCCAGCAGAAATTATAGAGAAGCAAATGGTGTTAGCAAAGTCCTTATAAAGGTAACACCTGAATGGAGAACAATATGGGGAGGCTTTCTAGACAGAGGAGATCACGTGGGCAATGGTGTGCATCTTAAAAGCATATGGCATCATAGGAATTGCCAATGATTGCAGTGCCTAGAAAGGCTGCTTAGTTTGAATGTATCTCCTAAAGTTTGTGTATTGGAAACTGATAAAAAGGATGAGTTCCCGAGGCATGCTCTCTTCCCCTTCCAGAATGGGATGGCATAGCAAGAAGGCCTTTTCTAGATGTAAATCCTCAACCTGTACCTTGCTGACCCCCAGAACTGTAAGAAATTCTTTCCTTTATCCATACTCTCAGATACTCTGTTACAGCAGCACAAAAAAGACTAAGACAGGGATTCTTTGGAAATTGTATCTATAACCTTCAGGCTACACTATTTGAATTGGAAAACTTCAAGTAAAAAAGCAGCTTTGCTGGTTCTTCATGCATTTTTGTCAGTCAGAAGGTAAAGGATTACTTTGGGTACTCTGCAACCCCAGTCAATAGAATCACTTATGGGCTCTGAGAATATCCCTTTTCCCTAGTCTATGCCCAACTTTCTCTTAAGAGAGTGGGAGTTCAATTTACATTGCAATTCAGCAATTTGTTGGACCAGATTGCTTTTGACTTATGACTACGTTGACTTTGCGGCTACATATCAAAGGGTTTATTTTAAGGAAGTTAAAGGAACTTCCTGATTCTCTGTACCATGAAAGGAGAATTTTAAACCTGGGGTCTATTATTTTCTCCTTTAACTCTCTAGTCCAGTTAGAATTGGCCAGCTTGCTCCACAATTCTTTTATTTCAAAATTCTCTTATTTCTTATGTCCTTAAAAATGATCTAGAGCAGGGGTTCATAAACTATGTAAATCAAGGACTAAATCCAGCCCCCTGCCTCTTTTTGTAGAGAAAGTTTAATTAGCACACAGCCATGCTACTTGTTCATGTACTGTCTGTTGCTCCTTTTGTGCTATGATGGCAGAGTTGAAAAGTTTCAACAAAGATCATCTGGCCTGCAAAGCCTAAAGTATTTACTATCTGGCCCTTTACAGAAGGAGTGTGCTGACCTCTGGTCTAATGCAGCAGATGGGAAACAGAAGGAAATCTCAAAGTATACGTGGCCTCTCATCTGCTGAGTCAATATGGGCCAGTGCCTTGAGTCTGGACAGCTCCCCAGTGTCCCTGGTGACCCTACCTTCCATACATCACTCTTAGGAATCCCTGCCATTCACACATGCAGGGAATATGAAAAAGCATGAGGCTGGAAATCAGATGACATTGTTCTTTTCCTAACTAGCTCTGTGACCAGGACTGAATCCCTTTGGCCCCCCTGAGCCTCCATCTCCTTATGGGAAAAAAAAAAAGAATGTATTAAGAGTAAATTCCTCATATCATTATGAGAAATGCATGCGAAAAAGTTTTAATGAATTTTGGACAATGACATTTGAATGTCATTTTTTGAATAATATTGGAGCAGGCAGCAGTTAGATTTACTCTGAAACTATTTTCTCATGTTTGCTATAGGGATAATAAAAGTAATTTCCTCTTTTAGTTGGTATGAGGATTAAATGTGTTATTATTCTCAGGTCTTTCCTATATTATCTGGCATATCATAAGCATGACATAAGTGTTTATTAGATATAAATGTGTATGGGAAGATTGAGTGGAGACATATTTGTTGATTTTTGTGTTCCTATAGCAGAGTACTACAGACTGAGTAATCTGTAAAGAATAGAACTTTATTTTTCATGTTCTGGAAGCTGGGAAATCCAATATCAAAGGGTCAGTGTCTGAGAATTTTCATCCCATGGCAAAAGGCAGAAGGGCAATAGAGATGCACATGAAAGAGGAAGAGATCAGACTTGCAATCTTGAGCCCTTTTATAATCAGCTTAATCTACCCTGGGGTGGAGCCCTTGTGACCTAACCACCTCTCATTGGGCCTCACCTCCTAACATTGTTGCTTTCGGAACTAAGTCTCCAACACAAGCTTTGTGGGGGACACCTTCAAACTAGCAGGGCCTAAGGGGAAAGGGTGTTCCAGATTGAAATAATGGGAAGAACAAAATAAGAACCAGGGAAGATTGGAGATTGCACAGAGGACTGAGAGTAGATATGCTTGGTTGTGGTAGTGTGAGCATGAAGTGAGGTGGTGTAGATAAGGCTGAAGAGGTGCATGGTGGTCTGAGCATTTGATCTTTATTCTATAGATAGTAGGGACCGCATTTTAGCTGTGCCTGCAATAGCTCACTCCTATTGTCCATGTTGAAGGATAGGAGTAGGCAAAATTCGATTTAGAAAGTCTAGGGAGAAGGATATTGCGAAACATAGTAAAATTGATGGCCAACCCCATAGGGCAGTGACCAAAGGCATGTAGAAGTGACTGCTACAGAGGGAACATGGAGACAAAGCACAACAGGCCTGGGACTTGGCTGAGTTGAGATGGGATGGTGGGTGGGGAAGACTAGAGACAAGAATGAGCCTGAGATTTCAAGTTTTGTTGAATAAAAGGACTTGGGTTTTAGACAGAGGGCTAAGATGAGTGCAGTTTGTGATATTATGTTGCTTGAAAAGTATAACTTTTAAGAGTATTAACAAATTTCCTTTGAAATATAACTTGGAGATCCATGGTAAGAAGCTACCATCATTTCCTGTTAATGTAACTACTGTTGCTCAGATTTCTTTCCAGCAAAGCTAGATCAGTTGTACTGAAGATATTTTAATCAGTAGAATAATAAAGGATCCAGGTAGCTCTGGAGCATAAGGGGTTAGGGAAAGAGAAGGCAAGTGTGGGTGGGGCTTGAGAGATAGAACCTCAGAGAACAAGAATATAGGATAAAGTCACAGAAAAAGAGTGGAACTAACCACTTTCTTAAACTATCAATCTTTTATTTTCTAGTTTATGACCAAGTGAAACAAAGGATGAACAGTAGGATCATACTTTGTAGAAAGAGATACTATGTATTCCCAAGCCTAGGAAAAATCTATCAGATATATAATTAAGGTTAGCAATGATGAGATTATGGGTGATTAAAGTTTTCCCATTTGTTTCCTAAGTTTGTCTTCATTAAGCATTTTTTATGATATAGATACTAAATACTAAGAAAAGGGAGAGAGAAAGGAATCCTGCTATAAAGTGGCTCTCTGCTCCCCCATGCAATTCATGCTATTGTTTTGTGACATTTACAGCACAGAGTCTAATAAAAACAGATGTGCAAACAATCCTTTGGCAAGCACCACATTTAAAGATTGGGGCTGCCTGTGGCTGATTACACTGCCGGTGTGTCAGAAATAGAGTTTTAAGTTCAAAATGCTTGCTAACAGAAATCATTACAATACACAGGCTAGGCTGGAGGGAATTATCCTAAAATTTGGATTAATTTAAAAGAAAATGTTTCAATGTGTTTATACTCAAACTTAGCCTCAAAGAAGTAACCTTTCAACTTAAGAGTCATTTTGGACAACTGTTCTTGAAATTGTCTTGTATATAAGACCCAATTGATCATGACTATTGAAAATACTTTTTTTCCTTATAGCCAGAATATGCAGCAAATGAGAGTCCTAGAAGTGATTTGGCCAAAAACTAGTCTTCAGACTGTTTTCATGTAGGATCTTAACTAGTTTTGGTTTTCTTCTTTTCTTTGATTCTTGAAGAAGGCAAACTACAACTATTTCTTTCAAAGAAGGTTTAAAGATCAAACCCTCCTCACCTCTAGTTTTAAGATGTTGATTAGTTGCTGGAGATTCAAGGGGTTGTCTCAATGACTGCACTTGGGGGGGGGGATTGGGGGGGTGGGGGGGTGGGGTAGTGGGGAGTAAAACTAGGCTTCAGACAACAAACTTGCCTAAGTCTTTCCCATTGAACAATTTTAATTCTACCCAAACATAAATATGAATTCAAATACCTAATTTTGTAATTGTTCCAAAGAAATGGATTTTGGTATGACTTTTTCTTCAATGAGAGGAATTCTTGTACTATCTCAAGAATCAAGGGTTGAGAGGAAAGTTCAAATCATGGGGCTATTCTAGAATTTCCTCCTCTGATGGACTGTAGCCAGACTGTATTCCAGAAGCTCATTTTTAACATATGGTAGTTGCCATCAACAAAGCAACTGCCAAACACCAAGAAATGTAATAAACAAATGAACTGGAAAACACTGATTTATTGTGTTTTTCTATCTCCCTATAGAACGAAGGAATTATATTTTCATCAGATGCTCTTTGAGGTTAGTGAGGAACTCTGAGCTGATGGGAAGCCAGTCCTTTCTATTGCTGAAGCACTAGGGAAGGATTAGAAAGGTGGAAGAAGAGAGGAGGCAGTAAGCAACCACTTCTTTGTGGTTCTATGTAGCTAGAAGCTAGTTACAGACTTCATTCTGTACTTCATTCTACATGTCTTTTTACTTGAAGGATTGTGACCATGGATTTGAGAGTGTTGGGTGGAGGAGGGCGTGTTCTGTCCCTAGAACTGTTATTGTATCATCTTTTCATCCCTGATGCCAATACTCGCCCACAGAAGAGAGCCAGGGATGAAAATGAAGAGCAAGAAATAGACATCATAGGAAATTATTTGTAGCTAATATTTTTAAGAACATAGTTATTGTGTGAAAATTTAAATTTGTATTATATATTTTAACCTTCAAATATTAAGATTGATGAAAATACTAATAAAAATTTACATTTGAAAATTAAGTTTTATTGGGTGTGGTGACACACATCTGTAATCCTAGTGACTCAGGAGCCTGAAACAGGATGATCAAAATTTCAAGCCCAGCCTCAGCAACTTAGTGAGACCCTCAGAAATTTAGTGAGACCCTATTTCAAAATTTTAAAAAAAATTAAAAAGGACTGGGGATGAAGTTCTGTGATAAAGTGCCCCTGAGTTCAATCCTAGTACAAAAAATAATTATTTTAAATTTATATATTGAACCTTTGAAGTATTAAATGTGGAGCTCAGATCTAGAATTAATGGAGACTGATCCTGGGAGAGACGAAGTTTCTTTCTTTTTATATACTTAGATTGAACACTGTGGCACTATACACTGAGCTATAGCCCCAACCCCCCACCCTTTTTTTAAATTTTCATTTTAAGACAAGGTCTCGCTAAGTTTCCCAGATTAGCCTTGAACTTGTGATTCTCCTGCTTTGCCTGCCTGAGTCGCTGAGATTACAGTTGCTGAGCCACCATGCCCAGCTTGAACTTAACTTTTTAACCAAAAGACCATTATAAAGATTTTTTTTTTGAAATTTTTCCTGAAAAAAAAATATATTAGTGCTATGTATTTTGGCTGCCCACATTTATACTAAGGTAATTAAGTACACAAGATGGAGCTTGGCTTCTTTATTTAGAGTAACATGCTATTTTAAGAATATAGACCTGGATTTTCAATTGGGTTAATAAAACCCCAATCTGATTTTAATTACACCAAGATCTTATTTTAAGTGATTTGTTCAGATAAAACCAACAATTTAATCAATTACCATTTACATTATTGGTGTCACTGAAGGATTGAATTTCCCAAAGCATCTCTGCAACCAAAGGCACAAGGAGGACACAGGCAGTCTGGAGGCCACAAACTGAGGTTCAGCTTTCCAAGGTTATTGGGCCAAAGATGCAATATTAGTTTGACAATAGTTTTATTTGTATGGCTATTGTTTGTTAGCTAAGAAAAGGTTTAACAGAGAAAGTTTGTGAAAATCTAGAGAAACAAAGAACCAGATTATGGTCTGTAAAAATTTAATTTCTTTATTTTATTTTATTTATTAAAAAAAATTTTTTTTAGTTGTAGGTGGACATAATACTGCATTTTATTTTATTTTACTTATTTGTACCTGGTGCTGAGGACCAAACTCAGTGCCTCACATGTTAAGCAACCACTCCACCACTGAGCAACAACCCAGACCAACAGTTGGTTTCTTAATGTTGCTCACAGAGCTTGGCACAGAGACGAAGAGAAAAATTCAAGTGCTTCATTTAATGTAGAATAGGGAAAGAGTTAAGATACTCATTCAGTTTTTCATTTATTTGTTTTTCTGCTTTTGGTACTAGGATTTGAACCCCAGGGGCACTTATCCACTGAGCCACATCCCCAGCCATTAATTTTTTATTCAGAGACAGGGTCTTGCCGAGTTTCTCAGAGCCTCACTAAGTTTCTGAGCCTAGCTTTGAACTTGTGATCCTCCTTCCTCAGCTTCCTGAGCCGCTGGGATTATAGGCATGTACCACTAGTGCTCATTTGGTTTGAGGGCATCATTGACTAAGTTGTATCCCTGCAAACTTCCCCACTGAAATTCACATGGTGAAGTCTTAATGTGACCGTATCTGGAATCAGGGCCTTTAAGAATGTATTGGAAATTAAATGCAACCATCAAGGATGGAGACTAAGCTGACAAAATTAAGATCCTTGAAATAACAGGAAGAGATACCGGAGACCCTGCACCACCTTGCAAGCAGAGGAAAGACCCTATAAGGATACAGTGAGAAGGTGACTGCTTGCATGCCAGGGAGATGGGTGCCCACATCAGAAACTACACGACTGGCACTTTGATTGTGGACTTCTAACCCCAGAATATGAGAAAAACATTTCTGTTATTTAAGCCCCCCAGTCTGAGAAGTTTTGTTATGGCAGCTCACCCAGACTAATACAGGACATTGGTTATAAATTCTAGGAGTTTGTCTGCTCCCTGGAATGATTTTGAGTTAGTATAGGGATATGCCACCCTCCCTGATACTGTCCATTAGTCACGACCACTTTTTAAAGTTACAGCATTTGAGGGCTGTCATTTTCCTCATTAGGTTTCTGCATGTCCGTCTGTCTCCTTTTTTCATTTTTCATTTGTCTATGTCATTCGGAGTTCTTGGTTGGCAGGTAGGTTGAGCTATAGGAGGCAACCTCACATGACATCTTAAACCAGAACCAGAATCCACCCAATCATTAATGCAACAAAAATATACTTACTAATTCCTATGTGCAAGTTCTGTACTAGGTTCCTGTGGGAAACAAAAGAGTTCTTGACACATTTATTACGTTCCTCTTCAGCCTTCCAAGAACAGAATAAACAACTCTTAATTAAACGGTCAATGATCTTATCCCCGGAATAGTAAATACAACATTATCCATAAAAACAATAACTTGCCATTAAGTGGAGAGTATGAATTATCAGGTTTCCAAATTTAGGAATAAAATCTTTGATATGTAAAATAGATATTTTGATTGAAATCTCCCAGGGTTTGGTTTTGCTTTGCTCATGGTACTGGGGGGTGGAACTCAAGGTCTCAGGCAGCTCAGTAAGCTCTCTACCACTGAGCTACACCCCTAGCTCCTCCCAGCTTTCTAAGATTCTCCCTCCCTGTAACCTTCTCCCTCTTTAGTTTTAGAAGCAAATCAGGGGCTGGAGTTGTGGCTCAGTGGTAGAGTGCTTGCCTTGTGTATGTGAGGCACTGGGTTTATCCTCGGCACCACATATAAATAAGTAAAGGTATTGTGTCCATCTACAACTAAAAAAATTTTTTTTAAAAAAAACAGGAAGATGTGTCCTGACACCCAACCCGTAGAATATCAATTCAATTCATCTTGCAATCAGCCTTTAAATATTTATTTTTACTGTAGTCAACTGGGTTGGACCTGTCTATTTTCAAAGGTAAATACTAACAGTGCATGTTCAACTGCTGGGGACAACTAGCAGCCAAAAGAATGAAGAGTAAGTTAGCCCAGTTTTCACTATAGGGCTCAACTTTTGCAAGTGTGTCCCAGCTTAGAGGAGTTGAATCTGTAGCTGGAACCACACAGTGTGAGCTTCTTGATCTGGCATGAACTATTGACACACATCCTACCAAGGCAGGAAAGCCCATTTTACTAGCATTAGCTGATTTCCATCCAGAATTCCAATCATGCTTCACTTGTCCACATTCTATTGTCACTGGTTTTCCTTTTTCCCTTTGTGTTTTATTTTCTCCCATTCACAGAAGAATATTGATCTATGAAAGAAGTGGAGTGTTCTAGAAGGGGAACTGAAGAATAAGGAGTCCTGGGTTCTTGTGTTGTTTTGGACACAATATTTCACTTGCTCTCAGCTTTGTTTCCTCACCTGCAAAGGAAAAGCACAGGTATCAAGCAGTTCTTTTTCCCAGTCCTACAGTTATGAGAATTTAAGATGATATTTTAGAAAAGCATCTTCTTGTGATTATACATAGTTAAAATTCTAAGGCTGAAGATGAGGAAAGTCCAAGGGAAGCCAGGTGCAAGTTTCTAAGGGTCCTCTCTGAAGGAGTCACATAAATAAATGTGCACTTAATCCTTGTAGGAATGAGTGGTGACAACATGCGTGAAATGTCAATCATGAAAGCTTCTATGAGAATCACTGTAGAGTTTTTATTTGTGGGGATGGACACATAGGCAGCCTCTGTCTGTCATGCACCCAAATTCCAGATTCTCAGAAAGAAGTAGATATTTGGCATAAACCATATTGTTTATGCAAACAATTTTAACACAGTGAGCCAGTCTTATCATTTAGCGGTGATGGGAACACTACTGTAATCTAAATTCCCAGACACAGCCAAGGACTAACTTTGTAAGCAAGACTTCTCAAGGGTAACAATCAGACATGCTCCATCAACTTTTTTTGTATAGTAATATATACTGTTTGTTTCTTAGCTCACTCTTGTAAAATGTCTCTTGCATACTGCTGAGGTTTGTAAAAATCAGTATTAAGCAAAACAATATTTTCCCAACAAAGTTTAATTTTTTTTCATTAGTACAGTGACATTTTCATTCAAGAAAACTTGAAAAATAAAGAAATTGAAAGAAGAAAAACTTTACCTATGGTAGTAGTTTTGAAACATAATTACCTTTAGATAATCATCTTTATATATTTTGCACATGATTTTCACAGTACCTATTTAAATTATATTCTGTTCTTATTTTTATATTATAGAAAAAATTCATATTTCAAAACATTTTGCAGACATCATTTGTAATGCCTATAATTCATCATACCATAATTTATACAACCCATGTCCCTTCTGTCATTTTTAAATATCATAAACTCTGTAGTGAACATCATCATGCACACAGCTCTTTCTGTATTTAAAATTATTCATTATGGTGGTTTCTTAGAAATAAATTTCCGAAGTCAAAGATTTGAACTTTTTAAAGGTTTTCATTATCCCTTGCCAATGGTTTTTTTAAGGGTGGTACACTTTGGGCATCTACTTACAAAGTATTTTTCTAAAGTCAAACGATGCTTCCATTTGTTTCCATTTGTTTTTCTTCTATTGGTATTTTTGCACTTCCATTTTTCTGCTTCCCATAACATTGGCCTCCCATGTTATATAATTATCCCACCAGAGCAGTGCTTTGGGCAAAGGCACGGCTTTCATAAATCTCTTTGAAAAATCAAGATTGTCACCTAGGAATCCTCCTCATGCATTATCACAGACTAACTCACTTGTTTTCTGAACACATGGGGTAAAAATTCTCCAGATTTGGTCCTGGAGATGAGGAGAAAGGAAGAAATGAGGTTGTGGTTGTTGTTGTTGTTGTTGTTAATATTTTTTTTAGTTGTTGATGAACCTTTATTTTATTTATTTATACGTAGTGCTGAGAATCAAACCCAGTGCCTCTCACATGCTAGACAAGTTCTTTACCAATGAACTATAAGCTCCAGCCTAAGAGGTGAGATCTTGAGCATCACTGGTCTGAGGTTGCATGGTGCAAGGCAGAGGTGCATTGTGCATCTGGGCCCTTGGTAAGTATGAGGATGAAAAATGAATTCTAAGCTGCAAAGTTTGAAAATATATTGAAAGAGTCAACATAATCTTTATTCCAATGTTGTTAAGAACAGGGTTGATACAAAGAAACATCAGGAGGTAGTGCAGTTATTAGAAGTTCAAGTTTAGGTTAGAGCACTCCACCAATGCCTGCCAAGTGGGAATTTTGAGCAAGTCACAATAATCTCAGCTCCTTGGTTTCCTCACTGGTAAAGGGGAATAGTCTACCTTGTCTACCTTGCAAGACTGCTGGAAATCAAGCTTAAATTTAATAATTAATGTTCAGAAAGTCATTGTGCTTAGTGCATGAGATCTATGAATTAGTGATTACTAAAACTAATGAAAATGATAGAGAAAATCCTTTATGATCTTGCTGAGTAGTAAAAAGACATCAGAACTTTTTATTCCACCCTAAACCCAGTCTTAAACATTAGCTAATTACAAGATCCTGGAAAAAGTGGTTTTCAAATGTCAACAAATGCTATTCTGTTTTCTTTTACTAATGATCAAACCAAAAATCTTTCCATTAGAAATAATCTAGTTTATGTGAGAATATTTTTAATTAGGAAAAAGTTTTATGGTGATGCCATATTTGTTGTTTTTTAATACAAATTTTTATATTCAAATGAACTACGAAAACCAAAAATCTCTTGCTGAATTAATATTTAAGTTTACCAAAACAGCGTGCTCTTGGTAGAGTGTGTGTGTGTGTGTGTGTGTTTATATTCTAGCAAATATAAAACTTATGCATGTACAATTTTAAAAATACATAAAAGTATAAAAATCAAAATCTCATCTCTCAAAAGCAACTGTCATCCATAATTACCTTTACTTCCTTCTAGTATTTTTTCTGGTCAGGTTTTTAATCACCATTTGTTCTTTAGGCAGCAATGGTGAAATAGAAACTTTAGTTCATGCAAAGCTTATTGAAATCTTGTCTCTGCCATTTGCTAGTCATGCCATTCCAGGAAATTTGCTTACTTTCTCTGAGCACAATTTCCTCATTCATAAAACGAAAATAACTATACTTGCATTTCAAGTAAGGATTCATCCAAAATAACATGCAGAAAAACAAATTAAGGCACACATAGATCAGTTTGAAGAAATTATAATGCACACAAAACTATAGATCATACCAGAAAATGAACGAGAATTCAAGTTATTTATAAGTATAGCAAATAATTTTTACATGTAATAGATAACAAGTCTTATGTACATCAACTAACAATTGTGCATGTGGGGATGTTTTCTGAGCAACAATAATTCTATTGGAAATATTCAATAAAACAATAAGTTCTAGTAGAGCAGCCTCTGTGAGGCTCAGTTGTCTTCACAGAAGGAAGAGATGTGACCATGAAAGACACAGTCTTGTTCATACCCAGGGCATATTAGAAGCATAAATTTTATTCAAGATTTATTCCCAGCCTCCTTTCAAAAAGATTAGAGAGAAGAGATGTGTCAATACAATTTAAAATAAGTCACACACACACACACACACACACACACACACCAGGTTTGATTGAACACAGCTATTCCTCTTGCTTGTCCACCTTGATTGAGCACCTACTATGTGCTGCAGCACTCCACAGGGACTAGTGGTACAAAGATAAATGAGACTCTTGTCCTTTTGGGAGTTCCTAGGTTAGAGAATGTTTTCTCAAAGTATGAACTGAAGACCTCTTCTTTCTTCACATAGAATCACCCAGGGTGCTTCTGAAAAATAGGAGGAAAATAAAGCTTGTGAATTCCTTGGGGGTCCCTTCTAATGCAGAATATTTGGCAATCTCTGTCATTCACTACCTTTGGATAGTCGAACACACTGGGATTTGAGGATTTCCAGAAGGAAAATAGGGTTAATTCCAAAGTGCTGTACCAGCAGAGTGGTGTATTCAGCTGAAGCTTGAAAGTTAGAAGTGGGGACTTTGGAAACCACCAGACCCAGGCATAATTGGTGACTTTAATGGAGACTTACAGCCTCTCTGAGCCTCAGTTTCATCATTTGTGCAGTGGATTTAATGTTGCCTCCCTCAGAGTGGTGTTGCATTAAATGAGATAATGTTCTATATGAAAAGGCTTAACACACTGCCTCATTCACAGGGAGTGCTTGAAAAGCAATGGCCATTATTATCAGCTGCCCAGAAGGCAAACACAGTCATACCTCAACCTAGGTCCTATTCTGATACCATTCTTTTTTTTTTTTTTATTGATCAAAACATTACAAAGCTCATGATATATCATCTTTCATACATTTGACTCAATTGGGTTATGAACTCCCATTTTTACCCCAAATACAAACTGCAGAATCACATCGGTTACACACTCACATTTTTACACATGCCATTCTGATACCATTCTAATCCGGGGACACAACACAAGTGTTTCCAGGGAGAACAAGGACATCCAAAACTTCAACAAAATCCTGCCCTTGGAACCTGGCTATTCACCTACAGCAGCTAAGGGCTAAATTATCTAAGACCCGTTTTGCCTAGTTGCTTTCCCTCCTTGCCTCCTTTCTCCTTCTCTTCCTTTTTTTTCTCTGAGCTCCTATTTAGTGGAAAACACAC
Organism: Ictidomys tridecemlineatus; assembly: GCF_052094955.1. Taxonomy (NCBI): domain Eukaryota; kingdom Metazoa; phylum Chordata; class Mammalia; order Rodentia; family Sciuridae; genus Ictidomys; species Ictidomys tridecemlineatus. Next base: position 149,447,342 of record NC_135478.1, on the reverse strand, counting down.
AGCACCCCAGGAGATCACAGAGGCAGAAACCTGTTACCAGGTTTGTCAGCTCCAGAAATGGCAGATGGCTCTAGCCTGCAGCCTCTCGCTGCATCCAAGATGTCTTCATCTGTCCTCTCAGGACCCCAGCAAAATGCTTTTGGCAAAAGCAGGAGGAAGGGATAAAAATTAAGTATAAGGTGCTGCATTCAGAGGGGTTTTTATGGGTTTGGATGTGTAATGATGGTTTAATGGCAGTCAAGAGGCAGGTAATTAGGAGCAAGCCGCTCTGATCACCCTTGTACACAGCCCCAGATAGCTCCTCAACACTCCCAAAGCCTTGTTTGCTTTCTCTGAGGCAGAAATCCCACAAGGTCTGCACGTTGCCAGCTGTCGAGCTAACGAACTGCCAGCCTGTTCCTGAATGGGAGCACTCAGCCTGGCGGGGCTCCCCCAGCAGCCCCGCGCTGTCTTCGCCTGCATGATTGCCTTTATCTGGTCCTTGCAGGAGCTGCTCCTAATCACACGGCAGCTCGCCTCCAAGGGTCAAACCGGGGACCATTGCTACCTAAACAAACGACGACGATGTCACCTTTGGGGGAGACTGATAAGCAGTTGGCAGGCAGGCCATGGGCACGAGAAGGCGCCAGCAGCCAGCAATCTGCAAAGGCCGTAAATATGTTACACTCTCAGCAGGGAGACGGGCAATATAGCCACCAAGAGGCCTTTGTTTAATGAGCTGTCAGAAAGCAGGCATGAAATTATGTTTGAAAACATGTGCAAGCTGCAGAGACAGAGCAGGGGCCTGTAAATGGCCCTCTTCCTTCACGGTGGATGTTTGGAGCATCTTATCAGTCTGAGAACTGTCATCGGATGAAAGCTATCATTAGCAAACTAATGGTGTTTGAAAGCTACAAATTTTTCTCTCTCTTCTCCATTTTTGACTTAAATGGATTATAGAAAAAATCTTAATGGTTTTTTTCTGTCCTTGGGATTTTGGTAAACATGCAAATTGGAAAAGAACCAGAAACAAACCACAAAAAAGTATCTCTGGAAGAGAGAACGAAATGGTTGTACGTCGAGTCTCTGCTCAGAACAGGCAGCTTATATGCTTTCCAATCCTATGGAGACTCCATTCAGAGAACTCTAATGCAACGCCAGCCAGCATTTTATTTCAATCAGGCCCATAAAAGAAAGCATAAATATAAAATGAATTGCTCTCCTATAATCTGAGTATTAAAATTAGTGGGTAGGTATAATAATATCACTTCTACCACATCAACCATCAAATAGTAGAGAATAATTTTCCAAAGACTTGAAATTATTCTTGTGGGTCACATGGCTGAGGAGTTTATTTCTATTAAGGGTGAAACTTAAAGACTTTAAAAAAATCTGCCAGGACTGAAAGGCACCGCTGATTCAGGGCATATTTGGGCTCCAATTCTCAAACTCTGAAATGATGTGTGAGAGCTGGATTGCCATAACATGGATCTTTTTCCTTCAGTGCACACCAAACCTGCATTTCCTTTTTCCAATCAAACCAGGCAGCCAGCAATGACCTGCACAAAACCCCTTCCCCATTAAAAGGCCTGAGATTAACCAGCCAAAACTGTTTCAGGGGAGGTAGCCAAATTAGCAGGGAATACTCTTTTGGGGTCATCATGTCCATGAATTGAATGTTGGCAAGCTGCTATTTCAGTTTTGAGAAAAGGATAATGGAAGGTCTAAATAGGAAATAGCAAAGTTCGACTGAAGCAATCAAGAAGTGAAGGTTAGGAATAGCATCTTAAAAAAAAAAAGAGAGAGAGAACAAAATGTTTTGCTTCACACAAAGTAACATTAACTGACATTCACACCACAATTTGTTGTCCCATTCTTTAGGTTGATTCTCCGTTTGCAGATGAGAAAAATGAGAGCAACATGCCCCAAGTCACCTAGCTGACAAGAACCAGCAGTGGACCAGGCCCTGGCACCTCAGGCTGGCTTCCCTCCCTGTCAGAGAAGTCTTTGGAAATGTTCTTCAATCCCTCACAGAGATTCCAAGCCCAGGGACCAACATGTGGTAGATGCTTAGTCTGCATTTAATGGGGAAGGGAAAGCTCTAGTCCATAGAGGAGATGAAAAAATCAAATAAGTACAATCCGGAAGGACAAGCATATCCCTGGTATGTTCTACGTCCAGAACTGGGACTGTGAGACCACCTAGTAGTAGAGCTGAAACCACCAGGTGCCCTGGGATTGTGGAGGTTTTCTAAGGGCTCTTTATGGATGTTGGGATTCTTTATATCAACTTTAGGCTGGTGATTATTTAAATACTTTTTATTAGAATTTTTTAAAAAATTTATTCTAGTTCAATATATGGAATGAGCCCTTATTAGGTGCTAAATACTAAGCAGAATGTTAAAAGGTGTGTAACTGGATCTTCATTGCCCCACCCTCCTCTCTTTTCAGGTCCCCACCTCTCCTTCTACCCACTCCCACTTTCCTACCAGTCCCCTAGCTTCCTCCAGGAGCTTAGGCAAGGGAGGATGATTGTTTTCCAGAAAGACTGACTTTGTTCTTCAGCATCCCAAGGACTTCCAGTTAGTGAATGCCTACTGTACAATAATCTCACCAAGGCAAAAACCAAAATTCATCTTGATAATTTCTGCTTATCTATTTGAAGTGCTTAATTTTTTATTTTGTTGGCATTCACATGGTTCAAAAATTCCTCTCTCACACGTCCAGTCACCTTGTGCCCTGACCCAGAGACAATTAATGTTATCAGTTTCTTTGAGCATCTTTACAGATATTTTTAAATGTCTACCTAAGAGAATGTTCAAGATTTTTATGATGTCATCTTTTTTTTGGCATTTAAATCTGATTCCTATCAGAATGCACTCTGGTATAAGAATTACATGAATTCGTCCCCATTTTTTTCAAAATACTACTCAATTATTCAAACATCATTTATTATATAATGAATTTGCTCTTGGTGATTTGAAACACCACCTTAAGCGTATCCTGAACGTCTTCCTTAGATCTCTCTATATATCTTCTTTATACATATTCTAAATTTCTGCCGTGTGTATTGGTCTATATTATTAGCCTTCCTAATTTTTTACATTAATTTCCTGTTTATTTGTACATAAACTTTACCTTGTTCTAATTCTTGTAGCTTTAAAATATATTTTAATATCTGAGAGGGATAATTCTACTACATTGCTATTTTTGGAACTTTTCTAGATATTATTCATTTTTATGTGAAATTTGGAATCAGCTTATTTTATAAAAACTAAAAATTTTAATTAAGTCTATTTATACATTTAAATTTATAAATTAACTTGAAAAAATTAACATATTGATAATATTGAGTCTCTTTGCCTTTCCATTTGTTGAAATCTTTTGTCTGAGGAACATTTTGAAGTTCTCTTCATTAGCATCACTTATAATTGATTTCTAAATATGTCGTGTTGGTTGTAGCTCCTATAAATGGAATCTTTTATAAAATTATACCTTCTAACTAGCAGTTGGTTATTCAAATAAAGGTGTTTTCAAAATAGTTTTTTTTTTTCCTGTATGTTAAGCCTGTAGCCAGCCTTCTGTTTCTCCTTTGCAATAGGTTTTTTTAATGGATACATTTAGGTTTTCCAAGTATGCAATCCTACATCCACAGATAATAATTTTCCTTTTTTCTTTTCAGTATTTGTATCTTCAGCTTGTTTCTCTTATGGAAATTCTTACTTACTAGTAGTGAAATTAAATTTATATTGAATTTATTAGAAGTGAAACTTTAAATGGATGTTAAATTTTATCAAAAACCTTTCCATATCTATGCAATTGATTATATTATTTTCCTCCTAGAATCTATGAATATGGTAAGTAAATAGAGAACCTAAAATTCCTGGAATAGATGCCACATGGTCACTAGGGCAAAGATTTTGTAGGTAGTGTTTTCGTTGTCTTGATTTTCAGGATATTTAATGCTTCCATTTGCCTTTTCTTTTTCACTTAAAAGCTATTTAATGTTTCATAGCCAGGGAATACAAACTTTTTTGTTTTTGTGATTAAATTTCAGTTTTATTGCATTCTGACTAGTGACTATTATTTGTACTGTTTCTAATTTGGGGGATTTTTTTTGAGATTTTTCTTACGTAGTTCGTGGATTCTCAAATCCTAACACCTCTCCTCTTTCCTCACTCAGTTGATGACTTTTCTTCCCACTTCTTTGGAAAACAAAATGAAGCATTCAGAAAATAATTCCCAAACTCCCACAACAACACCTTCCCGCCTCCCAGAGTCTAGGCCACATGTACTGCTCCTTCCACCTCACTCCACATCTTTGTGGAATTGACCTTATTCCTGTTCAGGACCAACTTCTGCATGTACATTAGATCTCATCCCACTTGCTTACTCAAAGGCTTTGCCCTGGTAATTCTCCCTATTTCCTCCAATATCAGCAAATTCCCCTCTATACTAGATCATTTCCATCAGTATACAGTCATATTTTCTCTCTCATTTTAGAAGTGAAAACACAAATAAAATTGAGTTTGCTTCTCCTCCCAACCTTCTTTATTTTACTACTTTCCCTGATCTTATGCAAAACTCCTTGAAAAATGGTCCAATCTCACTCCTTCCATTTCCTGCCCTCTTCTCAATTAAGTCAACTCCAGTTGGAATGTGGACTCCATCATTCCAGTAGATCTTGCCTGTTATTATCATCAATGATGTTTGTGTTGCTAATTCTGAGCTCCATTGAACTTGACCTAAAAGTCACACCTTGTCATAATTAATTGTTCCCTTTTCAAGAAAATAATTTCTTGTTCTCTAAGATACTACGTGCTTCTTTCTCCTTCAACCCCACTGACTGCTCCTCCTCTATCTCATTAGCTGATTCCCTTTTGCTTCTTAACCCCAATAGCGTTGATGTGCCTCAGCTCAGTCCATGATTTTTTTAATCTCTTCTCTCTATATACTAACACTCTTGCTGACTCTCATCCAGTTGCAAGGCTTTTAATGTCCTCTATCTTCAAATGATCCTCCAATGCATGTCTCCTGCCGTGGCCACTGCCTTGAACATTAGCTCAAATGTGTCAACTTTATATCTCAACATGGACGTCTAATGAGTGTCACAAAGTTGTTGCACCTCAAACTGAAATCCTGATCTTTTTTACCAACAGAAACTACTCAACCCATAGTCTTTTCCATCTCCATTAAAAGGTTCTATGCCCTGGATCTGGAGGAACTTTGGCAGTTAAAAAGCATGCACTTTTGTGCCAGATGATGAGTATCTACTGTAGCTGTAGCAAGGGGTGACTTATCAGGAAATGGTGAGGAGAATGTCTCCACATTATGGAATTCTTTTAAGCATAAGCTGACCTTCATATATAAGGTCCTTGTATTACTTTTTTCCACTCTAATACTCTGACCTGCAAAGGACCTCATCTTTGTACATTTGGGGACTCTTCTCTTTCTTAATTAAAGTCAGATGGTTGGCTTGTGGGTTTTCATTTTCTTTCTTTCTTTTTTTTTCTTAGCTGCTTCTTAACAGCTGTGGTCTATTGCCAATGAGTTATCAGCAGACAGACATGAGATTCCTTTATGATGTTAAATGACATATTACAGTGTTTCTTCCACAAACTACAAAAACTAAACATCATGGACAATATTAAATCTTGTGCAAGAGTTATTCATTTTGTATAATACATGTTGATTTCTGAAATATATCTGCACAATGTTTTCTTGGCCGTTTTCCTAACATATGCTCCATTTCATGAAAAATATTCTCATAGAACTGGATGATCTCCTTTGGTCTCAGAAGTTTAGACAGGGAACAAGAGCAAAAAATAATATCTGACCTTAGATGCTAGAATGAAGCATTTATTATTATAGAACCATTAAATTAAAATTAAGGCCTACAAATGTAATTATCAATTCAGGCAAGGGTCACCCACAGATGCTTAAACCATCAAATAATACATTATATGGTCCCAAATTTTCATCATGTAGATTACGTATTAATTACAATGGAGACAATTGCAAGATATCACCTAACCAACTAATCTAAATTGGCATCATCGGTAATAAGAAAACAAACTCTCTTTCTGCCTCCTGGTAGGATGAGGAGGGTATAATATTATTTGTTTAGTATTCTTACCAAAAATGTTTAATGATCACAGTAAAATCGTGAGAAAAAAAATCTAGTAATAATGATAACGATGGTTATGTAGGAAAAATTTCCTTTTCTAAGAGTGCACATTTAAGGTTTAAGCATCATAGTAAGTATAATTGGCATTCAAATATCTCAATAGTATGTATGTGTGTGAGAGAGAAAGACAATGTTCACAGCTATTGAATCTCAATAAAGGCTACACAGGTGCTCATCATACTATTGTTTCAAATATTTCTGTAGATTTAAGTTGGAGGAAAAGACATTAGCAGTTATGGGAAGTGAAGATAACAGTTGTCAGTCATTTATCTCTGTAACCTGTACTCATGGCATTTCATTGAGATTAATTTAAAAAGACAGAAAATGTGTTTATTTGAAAATTCTAGTAGAGCATTTTTTCCAAGATAGTAAACTAAACCATCATGAAAACTCAACATTTTATTTGGGCTAAATAAATAATGAATACGGGCTGGGGATGTGGCTCAAGCGGTAGCGCGCTCGCCTGGCATGCGTGTGGCCCAGGTTCGATCATCAGCACCACATACAAAGAAAGATGTTGTGTCCACCGAAAACTAAAAAAAATGAATATTAAAATTCTCTCTCTCTTTCTCTCTTTATAGTATTCAATATTTTTTTTTATCACCTATATAGTCTCTCAAACTAGCAGTTTCAATCACTTTCTTTTTTTTTTTTTTTTTGGTACTGGAGATTGAACTTGGGGCACTTGTACAACTGAGCCATATCCCCAGCCCTATTTTATATTATTTAGAGACAGGGTCTCACTGAGTTGTTTAGCACCTCACTGTTGCTGAGGCTGGCTTTGAACTCGAAATTCTCCTGTCCCAGACCTGCTGAGATTACAGGCATGCACCACCACCCTGCTTCAAGCACTATTAATTCTTCCCCTTCAGCCCCCATATCTAATCAATCAGACACCAAATACTAATGAACCTACCTCAGCAATCTCTTCTGAACTTAGTTTAGCCTTTCTGTGTCAGGTATTACATGATCACCGGAAAGACTCCACAGTATCCTTCTCTTTTCCTTCCTTTCCTTCCTTCTCTCTAAAGTGACTCTCCTCCTTATTTAGGGTTGAGTTCAAAGCCATCTCCTTTGAGAAGATGGGGGTTTGTCACTCCTCTTCAGCTGATTCCCACCGCATCTTATTTTCCCACAGTGTGTCTCCTACAGGGCCCTCTTGTACTCTGACTAGATGTTCCTGTCTGTCTTTCCACTGAACTTTACCTCAAGCATCTCTGTATCCCAGGGTCTGGCACAGTGAAGAGCCACATAGATGTTGTCCAATTAATGGTCATAGGAATTAATGAGAGAACCAACGGAGACATGATATACTGAATATGAACTAAAATAGAACACTTCATTTTAACCAAGACAGTTCCTAGAATTATACTGATCCAAATTGTACATGTAATCTGTTGTTTTTATTTTGAAGTCATGTAAAGAATATTAAGGGATAGCTAATTCACATGCAGTGTAAGAATGTTGAAGCCTAATATTTTTAATACTGGATTCTATGAAAATAACTCTGTTGCAACTAAAATTATGCAGATCAAGATAGGGTTGAAGGGAATGAATGGGTCAAAAGGAGGTTAGGGTTATTTGGCATTCCAGAACTGGAAGAATAAAGGCAGAGAAAAGAAGTCTGACCAGTGCAAGAGTCACCCTAGAAATGTATACCTTTTTCCCACTCCAAGTTTCTGAGATTCCTCATTGTAGTGATGACCTAGAGATGTATGTCGTAGTCACTAGTAGTGGTTCATCTCACTCTATCCAGAGTCTACTAAAGAGAAATGGAAAGTAAATTCCAGTACTGTCAGCCCATCAAGTTTAGTATTTTATCGCAACTGGTGAAAACCTGCTTCTGTGATGAAAGATTTCCAGAGGTCTTTCGCTGCATCTTGTGTAGCAGCATATAAAGACATCAAAGAAACTTACAAAGGAGTAATTTGGATGACAACCATACCCAACATTAAATTTCTTTTCCAATATCAATGGATTAAAAATTCAACTATTGTTCATTGGGTAGAGAGTTTCAATTTGGTGTGATGAAAATTCTGAAAATGGATAGTAGTGATGATTGCAAAACAACATAAATGAACTTGATATCACTGAATTATATACTTATAAATAACAAAAAATTTATTTTTTTTCATTTTATTTTACCACAATTTAAAAACAACACGAAGGGAGAAATATCTTCAATATGAGGTATTTTTAGATTTCCTAAGCCATGGATCTTTGCAAAGCTGTTTAGGAAATTCTGGGGGCCCCTCTCTCTTACCATCCTAGCTCTGATGGATTTACTTGGGTTGTTGTATATTGTGTTGCTCAGAGTTGGGGGAGGGGAGAGAGTCCAATTCCAAACTTTCTTCCAGGTAGGAATCTTATTCAACAACATCATATATACCAGGCAACATCATGTCTCTCTGCAAAGACTCTGAGTCTACCAACTCCAAGCTTCTGGTTTGTGACAGACAGTGTACCTCTTCACCACATTCCCCTCTCATTTCTCCTGTTTTTGTGATATGAGGGAAGCTGCCCTGGTAGATCTTGGATCCATGAAAGAAGTTATGTTTTGGGTACATCCACCTGACACTTCATAAGTAATTTTTGTGAAATCTTGAATAGCTGTGAGTAAATGTGAGCTAAAATGTAAACCTGACTCAAATTTCTCCTTCTATATCTAAAGATTTGTTCATATGACATCTTTACTTATAGCAAAGGTATTATAATGAGAGTAGTGGGTCCTTCTAGATCATTCAGGAAAGTTTCTCCTCCCTTCCCTTTAAGGTCACTGAGAACACTAACTCTTCTCTGTTGGCAGCTTTTCCTTATATCCTGGCTTTAAAAAATCAATTATCTACCATTATCATCAAGTCTACTGATAGTAAAATAGCTTCCTTCTCTGCACTTTGTATACATGATCAGATTTGAATTCTAAGGGTTGGAGAAGATACCATTGTTTGCAAATTTTCAGATGTAGAAATTGAAAGACACGTGTGGTTACATGGTTTGCCCAAGTTTCTGAAATTTTCAGTGGTGTTGGATTCGCTGCCTGAGACATTGGCATACAGCATGGGCCCAACTTTGGATACATCTGTAGGTACATTCAGGAGTGGGAGAAATTTCTTCCTCAGAGTCCCTTCTTATTTCTCAGTCTTTTCTAGAATGACCCTTCCATTCTATCAGGTTGAAAAACAAGTATGATATAAATGACATCTAAAGAACCAGATTTATACCAGCTGCAAAAAAACAAAAGTGGGGAACCATATAGTACTGAGAACCATTAACACATCAAGAACACAACCTCAGCTCTAAGTTTTCCATTACGTTCTCCCAAGTAGCCTGACCCATGGGTGGCAATAAATAACATTAACAGAGAAATTCAGTGACAACTGGAAGGGTTAAAAACTACTTGAAAATTAAAGGACACAATGTTTAATTTATTGGGAATTAGTAACTACTTTCATCTGAATTCTGCTAAATAAACTAAAGAACCAGAATGTATCCATCTGTTTTGTTTCTATTTTGTGTTTTCCCCTCCTTTGGCAGTAGCAAGGAGTAGGGGGATTAAGCATTATCACAAAATAGATTATTTAATTTTTACTCTAAGTTTTAAAAGATATATAATGGTATACAGCTCAGAAATGCACCTGCAGGTGTTGATACATAGCACATATTAAAATGCATAGCGTAACAGAACTAAAGATATACTTTTAAGGGAGTGTTTTCTATCATATGCGCAAGTCCTAATGTTTTATGTAAACCAAAGATATAGGGGAAAACAGCAGGATTTATATTAAATGAGCATCAACAGCTCAATTCTATAATATTTTGAAAATTGATAGTAAAAGATATTGACCTTGGTGTACTCCCAATCCTTCTGTGATGATGGGCTAGAAGTCTAATTTTTGTCTCTATATTTTCAAGTGCAAAACACAATAACCAAAACTGCCATACAGACCTCCCCACCTCTCACTTCATAAATGTTTACATTTACATATGGACTGAAGTTATCATATAGGAATAACTTCCACGGACTTCAACTCTTTATTTCCTGTTTTATTTTAAATTCATATATAATAATGTGGTTATTAAATAAGGGGTACTATATGATATTTTTATACATGTATATACTATATAATTTGGGCAATTATCACATCCATGATTTCAAACATTTATCATGTCTTTTTGTTGGGAATATTCAAAATCCTGTTTTCTAGGTATTTTGAAACATACAATGAATAATTACTGATCATAGCCAACCTACTGTGCTGTCAAACCCTGGGACTTATTCTTCCTATATAACTGGATTGCCAATCTCTCTACCTACCCCCACCTCTTTTCTCAGCTCTGGTAACCACAATTCTACTCTCTACTTCTATGAGGTCAACTTACTTGGTTTCTAGTACTTTCTCTTAGTTGATCCGAGTGTTAGAAAAAGAGCAAATTCCCAAGATTCTTCATGTAATAGAAATTATAAATGGACTCAGATAAGGGGGATTGTAGGGAAAGATGTGAACAACCTGAGTTGGAATTGTTTGGCTCACCTTTTAAAATAGTAACAATAATTTTAATACTGATTGACATTCATAAGTACTTGCTCTTTGGCAGGTCCTCTAAACACAAATGCTCCCTATCTTATTTCATGTATCCCTACACATGTGCATGAGGGAGATTCTCCTGTCTCCCTTACAAGAGGAAGACACCAAGTCTTAGAAGATTAAGTGGCTTTCAGCATACCACATAGCTCTTTCAAATCCACGTGCATCTGATTTTGGAGCATTTGCTAACAATGACTCTATCATAGCAGGGAGGGTATTACTCTTTCAAAAATGTAGAGATGTAGCAAAGTGTAAAAAGTATTCTATAAAATGTAAGTAAAAAATTCATAATTTATTATGCACATACTACTATCAGTAATTTATTACCATTTAATATTATAGGTATTTTTACAGTAATTAGAAAGGAAACTAAAATAATATGTTGTGCATTTCAAGTAGAAACAGAAGGCAATGATTGAATCCACTTGGATTCAATTCTGCTACAGCCAATCTTTTATGGAAATGAGGTTATATTATAAATGAATGTACACTTTTCCTAGAAGGAAACATATATTGTCTTTAAAGTTATTCAATTTATATCTCTGCTCAGTTGTTAAAGTGTTGGTGAAGTAGTATGTATATAAATATGACACCAGTGACAGCTATAAAGATAAACCTTTTACATTGTAACTTCTCAATTTAAACACACAAGACTAAATTTGGGCAATAAATCATGATAACGGGCAGCCACTACATTTATATGAAAATGAATAAATGTCCTATACTATCAGTTTATTAACCTGTAATGAGTAGATACTTTATCATCACTTTGTAGATTTTTTAAAATATCTTGGCACAGTTGTGTTACAGATAATGCAGACTCATCTGGTTGCTAAGAATTAATTTTATTACCGAAGAAATTGATTTTCTCAGCACCCTATAGTAGGCTAGACTAGAAGAATGCATGACTGCCCAACACTTTAGCCAGCTATGTGACAAATCCCGTGGGAATATGTTCAGTTATAGTTTTCCTTCATCTGGGGAGATACTAAGGCATAAATACGATATACAGGTAAGGAGAAGGATTAAAGGCACTAAGAACCCTGAGGGCACAGTGATAAAGAGTCTCTGGGTACAAGTTCCCAGGATTCTTATATGGAATCGATATTCTGGGAATGCTTCCCAGCTAGGGGAGGAATATCCATAGGCAGCCTCAGCATGGTATGTTGGGGCATCCATTTCTGTACCATGGGATGAAAATCATCACAAGATGATTTTGGTCTTGTGACCCTGCTGTGACATACATCATTTTTTTGATGGTTCAAATACTCAAGAATGGAGGAAGTTTAATTTTAATTTCAGGAAGTTCTGAAGTACAATTCAGAGCAGTGGAAATAAGAGAATGACCCAGGAATTTATCTGGGGCTGTGTGTTAACAAGCCAGCAGTGAGCCCTCTTTCCTCCAGCAGGAGATGTTGGATGGCCAATTTAATGTCCAAGAAACAAGAAGACCAATATCTCCAAGTATTTCCCAGCACTCCTCTAAACATCTGGTACCTGAACATAGACTAGGATCCAAGCATGAAGTTTCCAGGACAAATGCAGGCTCATTCAAGCTATTAAAAGGAAAAACGGCAGAGGGGGTAATCTGTCTCCAGGCATCCCCACTTCTCTGTAGGCAGCCAAGAGAGGAAGAGATCCACATGTCTAGTGACTCTCCTGCCCAACTAATATCAGGTGACGCCAATGATGTCTGTGTGTGAGCTCTTTGCATAATATTTCATGAAGATTAGATCTTCAAGATCCTTAGAGATCGTCTAGACCAAGCCCCAGAGGGATGTAGTGACTAGTTCAAGGTCACTCGGACTATTAATGGTATAATCAGGGCAAGAATCCATGTCTTCTATACCTTCCACATGAGAGAAGAGCACATCTGTATGCTCCCAAGGTTTCTCTTTTAGGTTAGCAGTAGTTTCCTATATCTTCAGTTAAAATAATTGAAGCAGGGACTCAAACAGATATTTGTAAACCCATGTTTCTAGCAGCATTATTCACAATAGCCCAAGGTAGAAATAACTTAAGCATGCATCAGTGAATGAATGAGTGAATACAATTTTATATTTTTAAATGAAGTATTATTCAGTCTTAAAAAGGAGGGAATTGCTTATATATGTTGTAACATTTGAATGAAACTTGAAGTCATTGTTGTAAGTGAAAGAAGCCTGGGAAAGGGGACAAATATATTATTTCACTTACATGAGGTACCTAGAATAGGCAAGTTGATAAAGAATAGTAGAATAGTGATTACCAGGAGGTAAGAGGAGGGAGTGGTGGGTCGTTATTTCATGAGAACTGAGCTTCTGTCTGGAAAGATAAAAAGTTCTGGAGATGGTTAATGGTGTTGCACACCATTATGTATGTGCTTTTGCCACAATAAAAAAAAATCAATAAAAACACAAGATCACACCAAAAATTTACAAAATTTTGAAATTGATCATACTTTAGGTAGAAACTTCAATTATTAAACTGAAATCTTTTCTCCTTCTAAGGTGAACATTTAGTGCTATACATTTTCCTCTGAGCACCCTTTTAGCTGCATTCCACAAATTTTGGATGTTGTGTTTTCTTTTAACTTAGTTCTATGCATTTAAAAATTTTTCTTAGCAATATCTTCTCAGGGGTTGTTTAAAAGTGTATCGTTTAAAAAGTGTTTGAACTTTCCCTGTTGTCTGTCCATATTGATTCCTAGTTTAGTTTCATGATAGTTGAATAATATATTTTGTATGATTTTAGTTCTTTTAAATTTATTGAAGTTTTTTTATGTCTCAGAATATGAATTCTTTGGCTGAATGCTCCATGGTTGCTTGTAAGACTGTGTATTCTGCTTGTTGGATCAAGTACTCTAGAAATATCAATGGAATCCTGTTGGTTAATGGTGTTACTTAGTTCTTCTGTATTATTAACTTACTAAACAGAAAGTTTATCCATTGCTTTCAATTCTACCAGTTTTTTGTTTTGTATATTTTGAAGTTCTGTTTTTTATTGAATACAGATTTAGAATCACTATACCCTCTTGATGATTCTTTCAACATTGTATAATGCCTCTAACAGCTAACTATGTTCAAAGTCTACTTTGCTTGTTTGGATTAATATTAGCACGATACATGACACATTTTTCTCATTCTTTCACTTTCAATCCATGTTGTTTATTTTTTGAGGTTTCTTGTAAACAGCTTATAGTTCAATCACAATGATCTGTTCTAAGGGTCACTGATTCTATCTTGGTCTTTTTGGTTTTTTGAGGTGGTAGTGGTGGTGCTAACTGGGCCTTGTTCATATTCTGCAGTGTTCTACCACTCAGCTACCTCCCTAGCCCACTGATTCTATCTTCTGACATCTCTGTACTCTGAGTCCATCCAATGAACTATTTTTATTATAGCATTTTCTACCAACTTCCATTTTGTTCTTTTCATAACTTCATTTCTTTGTTAAGGTCTTATGTTGTTTCATTTATTTCCTATTGAGGGAAATTTTATGTTGACTGCTTTTAGTCTTTATCAGATATTTCCAAGATCTGATTCATGGCTAATCATTGTCTTTTAATTGACCATTTCCATTTTAAAGTAATTATTGATATGCTAGGCTTTATGTCTGTATTTTATTATTTATTTTCTCTCTATTTCTTATTCTTCTATTTTATTTTCCTACGTTTTGAGGTTTACTTGACCATTTTTAAGGTTTCTGTTTTCCTTTATACTGTTGTAATCATATCACTCTGTATATAGTTTTTTTAGTGGTTGCTTTAAGTATTACTATATACATATGTAACTTATTACAGTCCACTGGCATTGATGCTTCATCATTTTGAGACATGTATTGAAAATTTAATTTCATTCGTATATACCTTTGTTCTGTCTTTTTAAAAGTATATTTGTCTTATGTATCTCATACACTGAGCATTATAGTATTATTATAATTTTTGCACCACACATGAAATATATTAAAGAAGTTCATAAGAAGAAGGAGTCCATTAGTTTTACCCTTAGTTTTGCTTGTTCTGTTGTTTTTCTTTGCTTTCTGATTATCCAAGCTACCTGTTATCATTCCTGAGCTACTGAGATTACAGGCAGACACCACAGTGCCACGCTCTATAGCCCTTCTTTAAGGATAGATCTACTCAGAAGAAATTCTCTGGGATTTGTCTTTTCTTCATCTGGGACTGTCTCTATTTCTCCTGCATGCCTGAAAGATACAGAATTTGTGACTGACAGATCTTTTCTTTCAGCTCTTTAAACATGTTGCACCACTTCTTGACTCCATGGTCTTAGATGAGAATCTGCTCTCATTCAGATTGGTGTTCCCCTATAGATAATGTCATTTTCTCTTACTGCTTTTAATATTATTTTTTGTTGGTGTTTTACTTTTCAGAAATTTAATTGTGTTGTGTCTGGACATCATCTCTTGAGAGGTTATTATTTGCTCTTGAAGTTTGCTGAGCTTTATAAATCAGAAGATTTGTGTCTTTCACCATATTTGAAATATTTTCAGTCACCATTTCTTTGAATAATAGTTCAGCCACCTTTTTTTTCCTCTCCATTAGGGAGCTCTGATGATATAAATGCTCCATCTTGTGTTGTTGTTGTTTTCACAGAGCCTGTGGCTCTGCTCATTTTTTCTTCTTTGTCCTATTATTGAAATCGCATAAATTATCATTTTCCATCCTTGAGTTTACTGATTCCATCTTTTGTGATCTATGTGCTACTATTTTTCTTTTTTTTCTTTATTAGTGTATTATAATCATACATAATGGAGTTTGTTGTTACATATTTGCACATGCACATGATATGGCATAGAATTTGGTCAATTTTCATACTATTGATCCTATCTAGTGAGGTGTTTTGTTTAGTTTTAGGGAGTGGAAGTTGTTTATTTTTAGTTTTATAATTTTCAATTATAAATCATAAATACCTAATTTTAGAAGTGTAGCCATCCCAGGATTATCCTTCTCTTTGGGAAACCCATTGTTATAGAATAAATAAATTAGGCAGCAGGCCTGAAAACCCACATATTTCCTTGAAATTCAAAGATAATGCAGTAAGCAATATTATTTTACACTACTTTATGAATTTATAAAAGTAACTTCTCCTCACTCAAGAATAGCTATCTCTTCAAAGTAAACTATTATTTCTATCCTAATAATGTGAATCTATTATCTGTCCAGGTTTTCTTTAGTACATTAGGAATCAAAGATGCCCTAAGCCAAATATGTGCTCCCCATACTCACTCCAACCAAATGTACAGGACTTCATGGCACATATTTTAAACTTTTTCCTATTCATATTTTGCTCTGCATCCTTTTAATTTTTATATTATGGTCTATAATTTTATATCCATTTTGGAATGTGATGGGATAAAAAAATAAGATTCAAAATTGATATGTAAGCTTTATTTTCATGGATACACAAGAAGAAAGTATATACCATCACATTTCTGAGGGGAGGAAAAGCCCCCACTCCAACTTCCCAACAGCATTTGAACTAGGTGGACACAGGGAAAGGACAGCTACTGAGCTCGGTGCAGAAGAAAAAGGATAGGTGATCAAGAGATGAGCCTGGTGGCTCTGGAGCAACACGAGGGCAGAGTCCAGGCTGCACTGGGTCTTGAACACCCATGTCTAACAGTCCCTGGCACCCGGAGTAAGCGCCCAATGAGTGATTGGTGAATTGAATTGAATGCCTTCTTTAGAAGGGACCTACCCTCTGAAATGCTAAGCAAGTGTAGTGTGGGAGTCTCCTTTGGAGACTTAGAAGCCTGATAATTTGTAAACCACAATAGACTTGGCCTTTACCAAGAAAAAAAATAAAAGAATGAATTCTGAGACCATAGACCTCAGTTACCAAACCATTAACTAAAAAGATCTTCCATAGCCCCAACAACCATGCAGACACCCACAAGGGTGATTCTGAATTGTTTTCATGTCAGATTCTGTGGTAGCCCCTACCTCCTGCCACTGAAGATGATAGCCAGCAAGTCTCTTTCAGAAGAGACTTCCTATCTGTTTCCCTGAGACGATAAAGGAAGGCTTAGAAAACAGCATTGGCTCTTCCCTGACTTCAAAGGCACTCAATCTCAGCTCACTGGAGTGGGCAGAGTTCAGCTGCTTCTGTGCAGTCGGAGGTCACTGCCAATCAGCAATCTATACAGATACCTTCCAGGCCGGCTGCTCCTGGCAGACGTCCATATCCATCCAAACCAGTCTGCAGACAACATGAATGATGTCTCCTGCTGCCCTTTAAAATGCTATGGTACCAGAGCTCTCAGCATCCCAATTTTAAGTCACTCAGGTACCTAAGAGTCAGTCAGCAGTTCCAATTAGGGGATCAGAAAAGAAATGAGTAAGTCTTATCCCAGATGGCTCTGGTATGAGGCGTGAGCAGCGTGGATCTCATTAATAGATTTTGCCCAATCTCCGGACAAGGAGCCAGACAAGCACAAAGCGCCCATTAAAGGGCAAACTGGCTTTACAGCTCCCAGCCCCCTCCTTGAGTCAATTTGGTCACACATCAACTCTGAAGCCAATTTGGTTTCTGAGCTCTCATTCTTTATTTTATCACCTACAAACAAGGCCCATGGCGCGCCAGTGAAATTATCTTCAGCCCATGATCAGAACTCTGCTGTGCCCCTCGGGTCCTCCACTTTGCAAAGATTTTTCTGTGAGCCAATGCCCATGGAAGATTTGACCAGTCATGCCAATTAGTGATGACCTTCAGTTCTGGGAATGCAGAGGGGTCATGCTGTGGGAAAAGAAGAAAAGGAGTTATCAGAATGGAAAACACATCACGCAGCCCAAATGGTGCCTCTTTGGGGCAGTTAATACATAAATAGAAACCTTACATCTAGGATGAAAGTGTAAAATGGCCACCAAAATGGTGACTTGAGCGCTCTCTCTCTCTCTCTCTCTCTCTAATCCATTCACCAGGATCATGCCTCCTTAATCCCTAAGGACGACAGGATGAAAGAGAAAACACACTGGTCAGGATGCTAGTGTGCCATGAACCTTCTAAAGTATTGTAGCTTTAATTGTCAACTATTTAAGATCTCTCTCAAGCCTATGAATTATGCTAGATATGCTGTGGGTGGTCAGGGCCCGACAGATGTCAGCAGGATTTGCTCAGGATTCTGTGGTCAAGTGCCATATTCCCTGGACTGAATTCAGAGCCCAGCACAGAAGAGCACATAGCAACACAGCTTTACTTTCACCTCTGGGAACACAGTAACCTTTACTTAAGGAGTTGAGCACAGGTTTGCAAACCCTTAATGTACTTTCCCTACACTTCTAAAACAAAGAATCTTGTCCCATTCCCATCTGTAGATGACTTGGGCAGATTTGAATTGATTTGTTTAAAAGCCACTGGCTCCTAAGAGCAGAGCAAGAATGCTCTGGGTCTGAGGTAAGAATATCATATCAGAAAGTCAAGGTAGAGGAAAGCTGCTGCTCAGGAAGCAGAAAGAGCAAGGTGCTAGGGACGAAATATAAATCCCAAAGGCCAGATCTTGCCCCCCAGTGATCTGCTTCCTCCAGATATACCCTACCTGCCTATGGTTATCTAACACCCAGTATAGCAGTCCTTTCAAATTATTAATCTACCCATGGGTTAATACAAGGTGAAGTTGTAGCTCTCATAATATAATCATGAGCTTTTGAGGAACACCACGCATCCAAACCATAACATGGATTAATTCTTTCTCAGGAGAAATTGATGTGAATGAGGGAGGAGAAAGAAGACCAGGGTTGCAAGGTAAGGGGAAAGGACCAATATGGCTCTGCCTCGTTGCACAGAGCTCTCTGTTGGAGCTGCATGGAAGCAGGTTCTCAGTATGAATGTCTGGAGGTATCTTGGTTAGTGTAGGGGAATTCAGAATAAAAACTCAACCCTGGCTAGGCATAGAAGCAGATTTCTCTCTTCAGGACTCTGATGGGAGGAAAGGAAAAAGAAAAGTGCTAAAGAGATTTGGAACATACCTCAACAAACATTAGCTCCAGTCACAAACAAAAATAGAAAGAAGGTTTAGAAGCTTTCTTGTCCTGTCTCTCCAATTATTGGTTTAATCTCCCATAAAAATATTACTTCTCACTTATTGATCCCATTTATGACACATACACATCACCTATTGCTGCACCCATGTATCTTAGTCTATTTGGACTGTTGTAACCAAATACCTTAGACTAATTTATAAACAACATACATTTATTGCTCACAGTTCTAGAAACTGGAAAGTCCAAGATCAAGGTGTTAGTAGAGTCTGTATCTGGTAAGGGCTTTTTCTCTTCAAAGATGATGCCCCAACTATGTCCTCACATGGAGAAAGGGACAATTAAGCTCCCTCAGGCCTCTTTTATAATGACACTAAGCCCTTCATTAAGTTTCTGCCCTCATGACCTAATTATCTACACCCAAGTCCCTGTCATTTAATACATATGCATTGGGGATTGAGTGTCAACATATAAATTTGGGGTTGGGGGGGATACAAACTTTCAGACTATAGCACTAAAGAAATGGGGTTCTCTGACTGGAAGTCTGAGACACTGGCTCAACCCCAAGTTAGGAAACAGGTTAGTTCCACCAGGATTCTATGAGCTGAGAATAAGGGACAGGGTGGTTCTTAAGAGAACAGACAATATCCAGGTCCAGAAAAGAAGGAATGCATGATGGACAGTCCAAAACAATAGATACTTGCTACAATCCAATGCCATTTGAATTCCCATTGTCTGAGTGAGGAAACTGAAATTTATCAAAATTAAATAGTAAGCCTCAGGTCCTATAGTGGTAGGCCTGGAACTCAAATGCAAGCCTGATTGCAAATGACATTTGATATTTACTGGTCTCAGTTGCCAACTAGACATTCCTGTTACTAATCTAATAATCTGCAGTGTATGACAAAAATGTTGCATGAGCTTTTGAATACATAAAGCAAATTAATGAGATCTACAGTATTTCTTAATATCATTTAAAAACTGTTGACAAATAAGATTATTATAATATAGCGTGAAGCTTCATACCCTCTAAATCTTTCTGCAAATAAAAAAAAAACCAATAGATATTTTTAAACTTTATAATTCTCTTTAGAAAAATTAAATGGTAGAAATGAGTTAATTGATAAATACAAATTCCTTTTTAGAAAGGACACAGATTTAATATAAAATAATTGCCTCTTTATGACTGATTTATCTTAAGCCTGACTGCATTTAAATTATATCTTGCCCTTATTCAGACCTTATCTAGGGAAATAAATGAACCTTTCATTCTGGAAGGAGATAGAATGGAGAATGCCCCATGAGGAGACAAAGAAGAAATAGTCTGAGGTCTTAAAAGATGGATTGAGTTCCCTTCTCTCCTCCCCGTTGATGAGGAAGACATACGTATCCCACTGCAATAAATTGTGAGACACTTAAAAAGCAGTCCCTTTTAATGCAGATCTATTAGGAATGCCTTTCCAGAGCCTGCCACTGCTGTCTTGTCTATTCAGGCTCCTCCTCTGGGGAGCCCGATCCCCAGGGCTCAGTCCAGGGTCCAGCCAAGAGACCATCTCTACCACAGGGTCCTCTCTCCAGGGTCCGGCCAAAAGACCATCTCTACACAGTCTCTTAAGACAGGGTGCAGCTTTCTTGTTCCTAAGACACTCTTCTCACACTGCACAGTGTCTTTTGAAGAAACTTTGTGTCATTCTAGGCCTTCAGCAGGGATACCATGGACCCTTCTCCCTGGGAATAGACAATCATTCACATCCTTCAAGACCAAAGTGCACCAACCAAGGCAAAAGAACAGTAGGGGGGCGAGGGGAAGAAGTAGAACATCTGTTATTCTTTTTCTTTGCCCAGACAGTTCAAATTTACTGTATAATTACCAGTGCCACACTTTGTATCACAGACCTAGATGAATTTATATTTTAATCATATGGGCTAATTGTCTATAAAATTATATTGCACAAAATAGGACTAGATGTGCAGCATTATCAAATTAGCAGAACAGTGGGGTAAAATTTTTTTCCTTTGCTTGTGACAAACTGAATTTTAAAAACAGGCAGTTTAGGAAAGGTCCTGGTGTGACAGTAGCTAGCACACCTGAGGCCAGGTAAGCATTTGTAACCAGCATGACATTCATGGTGACCTTGAACAGACCCATTTCCACAGAACTGTACGTGAAAGTGAACCCCCGGTTGGAGTGGATTCAAAAGAGTGGGAAAGAGGCAAATGGATGACTGAGAATAGAAACAACAGTTTCAGGTAGGGTGGGGGGTTGCTGTAGCCAATAAAATCTGCCCATAGGCATAGGGTGATATAAGATCAAAAGTTCTGTTCTGTTCTATTTTATAATGGAAGAGATTACAGTCTGTTTGGATGCTTATGGGGATGAGGCAGGACAGAGGGGGAGTTGATGCCTCAGTAGGAAGAGGAGATAGTTGCTGAAGCACTTGGAGTAGGAGAGAGAGGATCTAGTGAAGGGGTTGACCTCAAGCATTTCACTCATTAACCAGAGGGCACAAGGTACCCATAGAACAGGTGCAGAAGATAGGAAGACATGGTGACAACAGCCTATGACCTGACTTTCACAATCTGCTAGGATGGCATTCAGTGGTTCTCAGCCCCCTGAATTTGCACACCATGTTGTTATATAGATGAGTAAGTGTGTATTTCTGGAAGTGAGTAGACAACTTTCATTGAATTCTCAAAATAGCCCATGATTCCAAAAAGCACTAAGAATAAACTCCTTTAAAAAAAGTGATTAATATCAGACAATTTGAAATATCAACAGAGATTTCACATTGAAAAATTTCTGAAATGAAGAAGTAGAACCACCAGGAAGTAGTAAGGAACACAACTGACCAGGAATCAAGAGTTTGGTCTCCACTAGGTGCTTCCAGAATGAGAATTCATTTTCTTATTTTTTTCATGGGCTCATCCTGAAAATACTTCATGCCTCTCAAAGAAGCCCTGTGGCCAACCAGATGTGGCTTTCAACATGGCAGTTGGTTGGAAACAAATGTTCCTGAGGGATGTTGTCTGAGATTGGGTCAATTCTTACCACATCTGTAGGGTGGTATTTATGGGACATGGAATTTCCCATGCATCCAAGGAAGGCCATAGGTAATAACCCATGTGCTGATTATCAGGTTAGGTGGTGGGAGGGGCATACTTAAAAGAAGCCTCTGTAACAGACCACCCCCCCCAAGCTGGATTCTCAGGGGGAGCCTCAGGCAGATCTCAGAGGATCAGAAGAGGCTGAACCATCAGACTTTGAGCTCCTGATTACAGGTGGATACACCAGCCTCAGCTGCTCTGTGGCAGATAGAGCAAAGGGACAGAGAAAAGCTCACAACCTCAGGAGGATAGATGGGCTTTGCTTGCAGCTGAACTAGAGACTTCCTTTTGAACAAGGAAGCTGGGAAATCCCTCCAGAGGAGGGAAAGTAACTATCTCAAAGAAGCTGCTTTACTCAATAGCCTGATACAACTTGAATCGCAAAACCCTGTGTATCTTACCATCAGCAGAAACAAGGCCTCCTAAGCAAATACGGCTCTCAAATACAGCTCGCTGCCTGCTCTCATCTTCACTATGCTCTGGGCTTCTGCTACTTTGCCCCAACCTCCCACAGTTTTAACCCCCCAGATCCTCCCAGTGAGAACTGAAGGAAGACACTATAAAGACTATATGCCAAAAAAACAAAAAAACACCACAACTGTCTTGGAGGCTACTGCGGTGGTTCAGGTAGACAGGCAACTTCCCTAATTCCTACCTCCTCCAAGGCCCTGGCCGAAGTGTAGCTAAACAGAAAACATATTTGAGTGTTAACAAAAGCCACTGTGTCCTTTGCAGCATTCGCCTATGCCCACTTCTTGGAAAACCCTGGACAAGCCCCTTCACAGTCTTGCCTAGCTAAAATAGCATGGTGGGGAAGGTGGTGGGGACGGGTGGAAGATTTTCTTTCTCTTTATTTTTTTGCTTTGCTTTTCTTCTTTTTAACCACGAGCAGAAGGAGATGGAGAAGGAGGACGGGAGCAGATTAGATCCTCTCACCTAACTGTGGCACCATCAGTTCTAAGGGTTTATGTTACAGCATTTTCTCAAGAAAGTGCTATACCTCCCAGAGACCCCTCTATTTCTCATCTACATTTTAACTTTTTTTTTTTCTAAACAGAACCTGGAAAGTTTCCACAAATACATGAAGGCAAGAAAGTAGCCCTTAAATGGCAGCAGCGGATGGCCCTCACTGGCAGATCAGCAAGGGCGGTCTTGGTTCTCGGCTTAATTAACCAAAACCATCACCTCTAAAAACAGGTGACAATTACTTCCTAAGAGCTGGTCCCTAAGTAGCTACTCTAACAATCTCACAGACCAAAACGGCCCAAAAATGGAACTCTAATTGAGTCACCTAGCAGGTGGCCCACACTGCCAGTTCTTTCCACACCCTGACATTTAGCAGCTGTAGCAGGGTCCACCAAGCCCCGGGCACTGAGATCACAGCCAATGCAAACAAGCTTGCAGACTGCGTCTGAGTCTTCTGAAGAAATAAACAGAAACCAACTGGCTTTTTTCAAACAAAAAAAAAAAAAAAGAAAGAGAAAAAAGAAAAGAAAAAGATGGAAAGATGGGGGTAAGGAGGAAGAGGAGAAGAATGATAAAATATTTTATCATTTTATAACCAAACACAGCATGTAGAAAAATATTTTTGCTCTCTCAGTGGCTAGATTTAGTAGTATAGTGTCTGTTTTAACTCCCCCCCCCCAATCTCCCAAAGGTAGTTTTATTTTGCTGAAAAGGCAAAGAAAGGGGTTAGAAAAATTAGCATTAATTAAACTTTATTTCTCTTGGCCACCGGCCACAAAGTTCAAATAAAGTGCAGCCTCTAGCCAAGTCCCCTCATGAGCAAAATTCAGAATGCATGGCTTAATTCATGCACATTTTATTTTTCTGACCAGGAAAAGGAGAAAGCAGGGATATGAGGCTAAAAGAAGTAAAAGATGAACAGAAAGTAGGCCTTCTGCTTGGCTTCCCTTTATTTTCTGATTTTAGAGAAATAAGTGGGAGGCAGAAGGGAGAAGCAGGGTGTTTCAATTCCCCCAAAATATATGCAGGTATTTAAACAAAGACTGTTTCAATTCCCAAAAATATATTTAGGTATTTAAATAAACAAATATAATACATTCCCATGAACAAAAGCTCCATTCTTCCCGTTCAGGTCAAACCTTGATGCTTTGACCCCTGCCTCACACATCCTTCTAATCTGCTTTCAGAATGCACCCTGCTCCTGTTGCTTCCCAGTCTCTCCATGGCTACCCGACCAGGACAAGCCACTATCCCCTCCTGCAAAACATTTAAAAAAATCCTCTAAAAGTGGCCTTCATGCTTTCTTCCAAGAAATCCTTCTCTACTTAGTCAGGTCTGCCTTCCTGCCCCTTCAGTAACTTCATATTCTTCTCTTCTCCCCTTGTTCATTCTGTTCCAGCCATGAGCTGTTCCTACATGTACCAAGCATTTTCTCACCTCAGGGTCTTGGCACTTGAAGTTCTCTCTGCCCTCATCCTTCATGCCCCTGCTGAATGCCTCAAGTAACCACAGAGTCTTCTGAGGCATGTAAATTGGCAAATCCCCATCCAGTGTTCTAGAGCTCCCTTGCCTGTTTTTATTTACTTTTTCCCCTGCCACCCTACATACCTTTGTTTACTTATTATCAGAATGCATGCCACTAGAATTTACACTAGAGGTACCATTTTGTTTGCTTCTGTATCCCCAGTGTCAGTGCCTGACTTAAAGTCAATGTTCAATTAGTGCCAGCTGAATAAATAGATGAATGAATGAATGAATGGATTAAAAATGCATATGAAAGAAAGGGAGGATGAAGGAAAGATGAGTAAAAAAAAAACAAAAACTTCCAAGTACATCTAAGGTAACCATAGCATGGTGAATAGTTTGTACTTTTTTCAATTTTCCTAGATGTATAAAATAAAGATGTGCTGCTTCCATAATTAAAAAGATGACATTTATCTTAAAATGACTTTTTGTCCAATTTAGGATTAGTTAATATTGGATAACAGAAAATGATATTATATATATATTCGTTATTTTGAAATTTTTTTCTTTATTGTGAAAATGAGCATTTCACAGTTTGAGGAGGACAAGTCAAATAGTAGGAAGGTTTCATAACATGAAGGCCCAAATCTCTGTCTAACCTGTGTTCTTGCTGCTCACAGTGTCATTGCCTTAGGACAGCCTTTGTCATTCTCCCCCCTATATTCCTGCTTCCTAATCCAACTCACCACACCTAATATCTCCCCTTTGGGCTATTGCTAATGTTTTTTTTTTCTAGAATACAAGCCTTATCATCTTGTTATCCATAAGTCTAACATTCTTTAACTTCCTGAACTTCCATCCATGTCTTCCTGAGAGGACTGGCTGCACATTCACTCCAGACCAGCTGACCTCCAACACTCATCATTACCAATTCCTCCACCATCTCCTACCTCCCTGCCCATCTCTCCTCTTGAAATGTCAGTCTAGTGATTGAGCACCTTTCTTTAAAATTTAACTCTCTAGCCAACTCCTCTGGAAGGTTCTTTCTGGTTCCCATTGACTTCGATGCTACTCCCCAGGGTTCCTAGAGGAACATGGATTTAGTTATTGCAATCCTATACTGGACCATTAGTTCCCTAAAAGAAGGGCCCGTGTTTCAACACTGATGTTCCAGCGTAACACTCAACTCAGATTTTGACATCTGCTAGAAATTTCATAAACCTTTGCAAGAGGAAAGTGACAGAAGAGGGATAACTCCTCTAGGTAATTACATTAGGGCTATAAATATGTTTTGGGAAAAGTACATAAGGTTTTAAGCTGTGCGTATCCAATCTCTGAGGATGTTTGCAATCTTTGGGGCTGAATTAGTTGGCGTGGATAGAATATGATGGTTAAGAGGAGAACAGACCATGCGCGTCTAAATCCCAGTTGAACCATTTAGAAGCAGACTGCCTCCAAGCATGTTACTTAACCATCTTGAGCCTCAGTTTCCTCACTAATAATGAAAAGAATGATACTGTCTCCTGCTAAAGCTGGAGTGAGGTTAAATAGGATAATTCATGTAAAAGGCTCAGCACAGTGCCTGGGAGCAGTAACTGTTCAATAAATGTCACTAATGATAATGATGATGATAATCACTAGGAAACAAGACACCAAAGTGTTTTTAATAGAACAGCAAGGGGTGTTCCAGTAATAAAATTACCTAGTATATCAACCCAGAATCACATCAGTGATATTTCAGGGGCCAGCCCCCGAATTAGCACCATCATTTCAGGCTCAGAGAGACCAACCAGCTGCTCTTTACTGTTGCATGAGCCAGCATCACAGGAACAGGTAATGGGTTGTTCACATTTCTCACAATTTAACAGCAGTTTCAAAACTCTGTAATCAGAATCATTCTGCAGGATGGCAACATGTCTCACGTGGGAATCGAGTGTTCCATGATCAAAGGGGGAGAGTGAGACCTGGTAGACCAAGTCCCAGAGTGTTGTGCACGTACTTCAAAACCTCTCTGAGCATTCCTGAGAAGGGAATGCCCAATATTTTTATCTAGAATATCTGGTGTTTTTTAAATTATCTCCTGGGACTTCTTAAAATGCCCTAATTCAAGGGAATCTCTAAGGAACAGCATTTATAATCACGAGTTAGTTTTAGTTAGGTTTTTGTCACTATGACAAAATGCCTGACCAAAACAACGTATAGGAGGAAAAATCTGTGTTGAGCTCATAATTCAGAGATTCAATCCATAGTCAGCCAACTCTTGCTCTAGGCCTGAGGTGAGGTGGAGCATCATAGAAGAAGAATACAGGGGAAGAAAGCTTCCTGCCTTATGGTAGTCAGAAAATAGGGAGGATGGAGCCAGGGGACAGGTATAATCTCCAAAGACAACCCCACAGTAACCCACTCCTCCAGCCACACCCCACCTGCCCATGGTTACTACACAGTAACCCATTCAAATTAGTAATCCATCAAATGAATTAATCCATTGACCAGATTAAGGTTTTCATGATTTAATCATTTTACCTCTTACATTAACATAAGAGCTTTTGGTGAGACCTCATGTCCAAACTACAACAAAAGGTCAACTGGGAAGGAGAACAAGGAAGGAATAAAGAAAAAGAACACAAAATCCAAATACATATTTCTGTGGTAATGGCAGGGGTGAATTTTGTATTCCCATCTTGACCCTGTCTCCCTTTTGACCCCTAGTACCTCCTGGAGACACCTGGAGGTGCCTGGAGCTGGGTGCAGCCAGGAGGCTGGGCTGCACCAAGTCGCCCTCCCCTCGTCATTGCCTCCTGGGCTCTTCTCACTTGTATTCATCTGGCTTCAAGTGTCTATGGTAACTCTCTGTGAGTTCCCTTTATTTCAAATTGGTTTCCTGTCATTTCTATGAGAAGGAACTTATGGATGCACTAAAAACTATATAAAAATGTCTTTGAGCCTAAATCTTTCCATAACCACCTTCTCTACAATGTTTATTCTCTAGCCTACAATTTTTCTGTTCTGAATTCTGTGCTTCTGGGTCCAACTAAATGACAGCAGATCTGGGGAAGGCTAGAGTGGGAATGGGGTGAGGGCAGGCAAAGGATGGGGTGGCTCAGGGAGAGCTGCTGCCCCAAGCAGCTGGTTCCCTTGCCTCTCACTGAATAGTGCACTCACCATGCACACAGCCAGCATTACACACACAGCCCACAGCCAGCTGCTGCTAGCTCCAGAGCCCGAAGGTGCCTTTGGGAAGCTGGGGGAAGTGTGAACTGAAAATCCGCACCCAAATGTAAAGACATCACACTTAAACTGGTTTCCCAGTGCCGGCCGCAGTCTGGAGCCAGTGCTGCCCACCTTCATGTAGAGAAGGAAATCTGTCTTTGGCAAGAGGTTCCTTCCACCCAGTGCTAGGGCAAGGGGAGGTGTTACAGGGGAGACTAAGAGGAGGTTGGGGATAGGATTGTGAGATTTGTCAATAATCTAAAAAAGAAAAGTGGGGTGGAGCCCACTCCCTAATTCTAGGATCAGGGCTACACAAATGTCACACACTATTCTCATAAAGGAATGCATAAAGTAGGGTTGAAATTTAATTGAGAAATATAGGGGAAATTCCTCCTGTAGGGTTGAGTGGAAAGAGGGGTGTGCAGAATTCTAATATCATGGTTTGACCTGTTCAAATGTGTAACCAAAAATATACATAAAAACGATGGACATGAATGAAGCCCCCACCTTCTTCTGTTCAGAGGAATTACTGGTGGTATGCAGTGACATCTCGTTATGCAGAAACTAATCCTTAAAGGTATAGAAGGTCCAGTCCTGAGGGGAGAAATTGAAAGCTCAGTCAGATGCCCAGATTTCTGCTCTGGGATTTCTGCATGCCATTGAAGTTCTTAAAATTTGATCTAGCTATTGGCACTACTTGTTTCAATTCTTTAAATTGAACTTTAAAGTTCAGAATTATAGATAAGAAAGTCAAGTTCAATTGGATCTAAGTACTTTCTTTAGACAGCTTTTGTTTTATTTTCATAGGATGATTTGTGCATGCATGGTTAATTAGAAGAATCATTTAGTCCAATAGCACATTGACAGAATAAAGGCTTCCAGTTGGTGATATCTGAAAGACTGATAGCCAAGTTCATGTTTAATCATTCATTCATTCCTTCAAACACAAAATTAGACAACAGTTACAAGATGCATAATGGACCTGGAAATCCAAGTTATAATCTAAAGGTATTTACTCTCTGCTTTATAAAGTACTATAGCCCTTAGTTACTGCCAAAATAATCCATTACATAGATTTCAGTTTCAAAAATAAGTCCTATACTCTCTGGCCAAATTTTAAAAGAGATCAGAACAGGATCAATGGAAATTCTTTTTCTCAGTCAAGACTCCTTGAATTGTGAATGACTTAATTCTTGTGAGTGACTCCTTGAATTGTGAGTAAATCAATTTATAACAAAGGAGGGAATCCAATAGTTCCCATAACTGGGAAGTTCAGAATTATAGATAAGAAAGTCAAGTTCAGTTGGATCCAAGGTCTGGAATGCTAGCATAATCCCCACCCTTTCCTCCATCTCTGTCTCTGTCTCTCTCCCTATAGCTAAAACAATAGGGCAGGCAGCTAAAGAACCATATCCTTACAGCTTTTGTTCCAAATAAAAGAGGTGCACACATCTTTTCTCAGCATCTGTGTATCTCAAGAAAGATATTGACTTTCCTTACGTAAGTTAGGCCATTTCAAGTTTGGGGATGGAGGGCCTGGACTGGCCTGCCAGGATTTGATGCCCTCTTCTGCATCTTGGATCAGGTAGGGTACTGGTGGGACGGGAAGCAGCTCCAGGATCTGCAGCCATGTCAGGAACTCATGGCGTGGGGGAAACACAGGAAAGCCAGGAGCCCTTGAGGACCTAAAGAAGGGGAGGGAAAACCAGATGCAAAAATAATTTCTCAAAGCAACATTGTAAAATGTACCTTAAAAGGAATTAATTCTGTTGCAAATATAATTCCAGAAAACTAAACCTGAAAATCGATAAGAAAGCTGAGCTACTTAACACTGCTGAAATCGAAAATCACCAAGAAAACGTAGTGACTCAAGAAATTTTACTCCAGAAAATACCTTCACAGCAAAAATCCAAGAACATTGCTATAATCTTGATTACAATGTTTATTTTCATAAAACAGGATTCAAACAGACTTGAGGTCAAAACCATTCTTTCTGGAACTGAGGTATTTTAGTCCCCCCAAAGTAGTCCAAATTTAATTAAGATTGGAGAAAGAGCATCTGGACCTTCCTGTCTTGTCTTGACTGTGATTTAGCCTCTAGGCCATGGTGTTTTCTCAGAAGATGACCCTTCCTCTCTTCCCAACTGGTTTTGTCCTTAAGTGGCAGTGGGGGGGGGGAGGGACTGAAATTTGTCATAGGTCCAACACCACCTCACATCTCTTCTCTCCTTGGGGCCTCTACACAGGAGGCAAGAAGGAAGCCCTGCACTCCACAGAAGTATCCAAAAGGCTCTTCACGGTCCTAAGACCCCTGAAGGGGATGTCTGTCACCAAGTGAATCTTGCCTGTCCTGTTTTACAGTTTCATAACTCCAATGAGCTTCCATCAGTTATCTTGTTTTATGGCTACAAATAATAACATAAATTGGATGTCGCTCCTCTTTCTCTCTCTCTCTCCTCCCTCTCCCTCATCCTCCATCACGGTTTAGGACTGGCCCATAAACCAAAGCAGATCATTACACAACCCTGCCCCTTCTGACCTTGTGTGACCTCACCGAGTAACAACCTATGCAGGGAGAATACTCAACTACAGAACATGCTTCTGCTGCCCATTTTGAATCAAAGTCAGCAGAGCTGTCTCCTCCTCAGAGATCCCATCATGCCCCTCTGTCAGGGCTGGTCTCCCTCTGGGTCCAAGGAGGGCAATTTCTCTGATGTCTTTTAAAGCCATCCATAGCATGACTTGTCCAAGTCCCTTGGCCTCCCTGGGCTCATCTGAGATGTGATTTCTGTAGCCTTTCCAGTCCTGATGGCCCATGATGCTCTGCCCTCCACCATGCTCTGAGGTATTTCTCTATGGCCATGACTCTTTCTGGTGTCTTTTGGTGAAAGGCCAGGTCCTAACCCCACCCCCGGAGGAGGACATGTCTGCAATAGCAGGAACAAAAGCTAGGAGATGAGTGGGACAGGCACCAGCTACATCCACTTTAAATTGTTACGGTTAAATCAGAGCATCCTTAGTAATATGGCCATTCCTTTCTCTTGCTCCCCTCTGGGATTAAAGCTTATGTGCTGACTGTCGAAAAAATCAGTCATTAACGGCCAGGAAATGACTTCCCCATCCATCAGAACAATGCTCAGCCATGTTTCAGCCTTTCCCTGTGTAATTATTCTCATCCGCCACTGATTACAGTTTATAATAGCCATAATTCTCTTCAAATCAATCATTACTTTACTTTACCGCGGGGTTACCAGTGGAAACATGAGGGAATGCAGGTACCCCCGGCTGGGTTTTAGTTTTTGGAAATTGCCTGCTTTCATCTGGATCTCATTTAATCATCAGGATGTTCAAAGAAAAGCGAAGATTCTAATTCAAAGGCATTTTTTCCTACTCACCCTTAACTCTCCTCATTTTTTTTTTAAGAGGAAATGATGGCTGGTTTAGGGAAGATAATATTGTGCAAAATCTGCCAATGATGTTGTTCAGAGAGATCGGTGGGGGACACAGTGGGGATTCTTGTCACAAATCTGCATGTTCCTTTGGCAATTTACTTACCTGAATATCGTGTACACTACTCATTCTACGTGACTTCCTGGTAGACTCAAAAAATTGCCTTTTCTCTGCATGAACTGATTAGAACAAATATTCCTACCATGGAGTCAGAGTTTTTTTTTTCTTATACATTTTAAAGAGGTATGACAACCAGTCATTTACACCTTAGTAAGAATTTGAGGCAGTTTAGTTTTATTTCACATTTGCCAAACTAACTATGTACCATATATTATGGCAGTGTTTTGGTGAGTTATGAGAAAAGAAAGAATATGATTTAATCCTTGCCTCCTGGGGCTGATTGACAGGGTAGCTGGAGGTGGCAGGAAGATAGATACATAAATAACCAATTTCTCATTCATTATGTGTACCTTGGTCTATGGAGTACAAGGTGCAGTTGGAGGGTAGGAATGAGGGGTAATTTATATCTCAGGGATCTTAGAATTCCTACAAGAAATGTGATTGGAGATGAACCCAGGAGGAGGGGAAGAACTTGAGCAGTCATTCCAGGAAGGAGAGCCGAAATGAATCACAAATAGGAGAAGAGAGGATGAAGGAGACCAAGGCCATCTAGAATGGCAGGAAGACCAGCTGCCTTGAGCTTGACAGCTGGCTGCAGTGTCAGGACAGCTCAGGGACGCTCTGGAGAACCATAG
This sequence comes from Ictidomys tridecemlineatus, assembly GCF_052094955.1. Lineage (NCBI taxonomy): Eukaryota > Metazoa > Chordata > Mammalia > Rodentia > Sciuridae > Ictidomys > Ictidomys tridecemlineatus. The sequence continues at coordinate 149,415,666 of NC_135478.1, read as the reverse complement.
CACCCCTCTGAGAGAGTCCTAGAAATACTGAAGGCCTTGGAAATCACCATATGACAGGACAAAACACCATTCCACAGGGGAAATTATTGGAGATGTGACCTCGTGGCTAGTGAAGTTAGGGACCTAGAAATTACAATGATGAAAGAAGTCATGTGATCATATTGGACTCCCCCACCCAGAAAAACATGATCTTTTCAGATCCAAACAAAACAAGGTGGAAATTGACAACCTCATGTAAGAATCTGTATAAAGCTCTAAACTTAATATTTTGGAAGGACTGAACCTGCATTGACAGCAAAATCTTCTCAGTCCTATGTACAAGAGGAAGGGTCTGCACACATGGTGGGAATGGGGCAGCTTCCTGACTTTGTGCCTGTCCTTACTAGCCCACTGTTGGTTTATTAGGGAACCCATGAACTCTTGTAAAGCACCTCACACCCTCATTCACCAGGTTAGCCTCCTACGAGACATGAAATACTTTGTGCAGCAGAAGCCCAGGGGGCTGAAGTCGGGGGGAAACTTTCTAGGTAACTGCTAATCTGGAAGTTATTTTCTTTCTCAAAAAGCCAGGGTGGTCCATATTAGTGGTTTCCAGCTTTTTATTTATTTTTTCATGAGCCAGTAAAATGTTTTTTAAAGTTGGGTGGTAGATAGGGGGAATAACATGAGTTTGCCTACTTTTTATTTTCCCGTGTTAGTTCATTAAATAAAACCACTCCAATCTCTTCTCTTCATTTTTCAACACCCAAGAGACATACTTTTTTTTTTTTTTTGGCAGGGGGTAGGGGTGGTACCAGGGATTAAACTCAGGGTCACTCGGCCACCGAGCCACATTCTCAGCCCTATTTTGTATTTTATTTAGAGTCAAGGTCTCACTGAGTTGCTTACTGCTTTGCCTGTTACTGAAGTTGGCTTTGAACTCATGGTGCTCCTGCCTGAGCCTTCTGAGCCACTGGGATTACAGAAATGTACCACCGTGCCCAGACAGAGAGGTATATCTTTTTTTTAAAATTTCTTTTAGTGTAGATGGACATAATATCTTTATTTTTATATGGTGCTGAGGATTGAACCCAATGCCTCAAACATGCAAGATAAGTGCTCTACCACTGAGCTACAAACCCAGCCCCATAGAGATATATCTTGAAAAAAATAAGCAAACCATAATCTCAGCTAAGGAAAATACTTCCAAAAAGCTTTGCTGATTAAAAAAAAAAAAAAGACTTAATTCTCCTGGTTCTTATGTTGCAACATGGTACACAAAGATGTGTTCTTGAAGGGCATGCATCACCTGAGAAATTCTGATCCAGTGATCCCATTCTCCATCCTCTAGAAGAGAGCCCAGATGGATGCCAGCCTGAGGTCACTTTGCTGAACACATGTTGGAAGAAATGGAAAGAGCCGTCTCAGTTCCCAGCATTACCCCAATTGATCAGGAGGCAACTGAGGACTATAGTCTTGACCCACATTCAAAGTGGGACATTTGAATAGCGGGAGACAGATGTTGAGATATCTATCTTTTCAATTAATGATTTCTCCCTGTTGTGAAGAGATGCCAAGTCTGTTAGGATTTTTGTAGAAAAGGACTCATGGGACATAGAAGGCCAGCTAACCACACAGAATTAAGACAGAAAAGTTTTAAAAGATTGAAACACGAGCTACCCAGAAACATCCTCTAACCTAACATTTTCATTAATTCCCAGATTAGGTTCAGAGGGAAAAAAAGGCTTTGTGGCTCTTACTTACATGGAATATCTACTATGTGCCAGAGTTCCATGCTAAGACCTTCACTTACATAATCTCATTTAATCCTCAACACAAGTTTATGAAATAGATATTGCTATAGTTTGGACCTGACATGTCCCTGAAAGGCCCATGATTTGAAGGCTTGATACCCGGTCTATGGTGCCATTGGGGATTTGTGGAAATTTTAGGAGGTGAGGCCTAATGGAAGGAAGTCAGGTTGCTAGTAGGGACAAGGCCTTGTAGGGGATAATGGGAATCCTATTCGCAACCCCCCTTTCCCCCCCTCTTCCTTTCCCTCTCTCTCTCTCCCTCATTTCCCTACTTCCTTGAGGTGAGTAGCTTTGCTCTACCACATGCTCCCCACCATGATGTTCTGCCTCACCACAGGCCCCAAAGCAATGAAGCCAGCTGACCATGGACTAAAACTTCTAAAACTGTGAGCTGAAATAAATTATTAATCTCCTTATAAATTGTTAATCTCAGATATCTCAGAAAGCTAACAGTACTCAATGCAACTTCTTGAAGTGGGAAAAACCAAGTCTGAGGAGCCAGAGTCACACAGAGGCAGGGACTGAATTCACCTTTCTGAACTGAAACTGTACCAAGTACCTCCCTGCAGCACCTGTGGTCTGTAATGAATAGTCACCTGCCTATATGGTATTGGTCTGCAGTTACATATTTAGCAAACTGTTTATAGCATGCTCCATATGTGGCTCTTCTCAATCTCAGTGAATCCTTAGTCTTTCAACCCAGGACTTCATAGAAATGACAATCTTTAGGTATTAGGGTCTAGCCTCAAGAAAGCAGACCAAGAAAGCAGCAGCTTTGTGGAATGGGCACACTGGATCCATCCCCATCTGAGAAGAATGTCCTTGCCAATAGAACTGGATGGCTAATGATTCCTAGGTTCTCAAGAAAGTGTCTCGGCAGGCCTGTGGTCACTGGTCACTGTCTGCTGTGCCTACTGGATTGGACACAAACTCCTGGGAACACCAATCACCTTCTTTCCTCTTAAGCTTTGTCCCATCTTTAGTCCCAAGTAGTTCATAGCAGCCAGTGCCAAAAAGAAACCCAGGGAGAGGGGAAAGTGTGCATGTTAATTCCCCGTGGCCACGTAATGAGGATTCCATTCATTTAGCCTGAATTCCCTGGTGTCCCCTTCCTTCCTTTGCTCATTAACTCTCCCTGACTTGCCTGGAGGCCAATGAATGCACCCGTTGTTCCACAAACATGTCGGGCCAAGGTCTTCGCTTGCTTGCATCGCCCCCAGGAACACGCATGCGCCTTAACACCTGCCCTTCAGGGGTCTTCATCCACATGCAGTGGAGCACAAACTTCTCTAGAGAGGACGACTCTCTCAGTGTGAAGTTCACTCTTGAATCTGGAATCCTTATAGGCGGTGCCATGTTTCCCTTCTCAGTGTGTGCGCGTGTTTGCACCTATGTGCATCTCCTCCATCTCACCCTCTCCCAACACAACGGACACACTTGTTTAACTTGCAAGAGACCTAACTCACTTGCAGTTGAAATACGTCATAATTCTTTTCAGTCATCTGAGTCTCCAGTTCCAGATAAAGAGCTAGAAGTGCAAGCAAGTGTGTAGGGATGGGAGGGGGCTGTGAGTTGGGGAGGAAGTATGAGCTAGAAGTTCAAATCCATCTGAGCAAGGTTAGACTCAACAGCTGATATTTCCATTCTCAACTTAAGTAAACTGTGCTCTCCCATTAGGAAAAAAAATAATCACATTTAAGCTCTGCTAAATACTCTGCCAGAGTCTCTGAAGCACCTGTCCCAGTGTGTGTATGTGTGTGTTGAGTTAATTGACCCCACTAACTAAACACTATAGAGGGAGGCATGGTTCCTCTCTGTCCTGTGGACCTGCTCCACCTGCCACTCTAAGGTAACTGTACCACTAAAAGTGTTGTTCAGGTTTTTAGGGAACAGTGGTGACTTCCAACTAGCTCCTGTACCTAGAAGAGTTCTGTACTTCTTAACATTCTGTACATCTTAACATTCTTAATAATCTAGTTATGGGGGCTCTGCATTTTCATTTTGCATAGTTAATTATGTAGCTGATTCTGTTGAAAAGTGTTTCAGGGGGAAAAAGGGGGAAGGGACTAAAAACACCAAATATAAATTAGCTGTGTGATCCTGGACCGGTTATTTTACCTTTCTGAGAATGAGAATCCTATCTCTCTCTCTCTCTCTCTCTCTCTCTCTCTCTCTCTCTCTCTCTCTCTCTCTCCCTCCCTCTCTCCCTCCCTCCCTCCCACCTCTTCTCCCTCTCCCGCTGGGCTAGAATTTGGTGGTTCTCAGTCCAGGCTGCACCTTCAAATCAACCATAACGCTTTGGAGAAATACCAATGTGTTAGAACCTATTTGGAAAGAGGCCTAGAATCAGTGCAGTTTTGAAGTTTTGTGTGGAGTTCTGTAGATGATTCTGATGCAACATTGGGTCAGGTCTGAAAATACAGGTCTAAATAATTTCTAAGATCTTTCTAAGCTCCATTATTTGGGATCTGTGTTTATGTCCTTTAGCACTTGCTGCATGCTAGTCGTGCTTGTTTTAATTTAAAACTAACATTTTAAATTCGTTATTGTCTAGTAAAACTGACACTCCAGGAAGATGTGTCAACATAATTTAGTGTTAATTTGTATATAACTCATTGCTTTGTGCCCTCTGGTGTGTGTGCAGCCCACTTTGAGAAACTCAGGACTAAATTGATATTTAGGACCTTTATTTCTTCAATTTTTCTTTTCTTTTTTTTTTTGCATTTATGATCCATTGCCCAAAGATCTTTAGTCCATAGACAGCCATATCCATGTGAGAAGTAAATTCTTTGGAGGTATGCAACCTGGCCTAACATCAGTAGCTTTGGGTTTGTGTGGAAGTTCAAGGTCTACCCCAGGCAGGTCAAACCAGGAGTTTTAGTTTAATTCCAAAGAATAAAACTTGAGTTCTCAGCTGTCTAGTCACCTTGGGAAACACCAATACTGTTGAATAGCTGATGCCAAGCTCTACTCTGGGATCACTGTACACCAAAACAGAGCTAAAGGAAGTTTGCCTAATAGGTCCCTTATAATTTGAGGGAACCTACAAATGCCCAATGTGGCAAACTATATTCTACTCACCTAATCAGATGCCCTCCAGAGGGTTAGTACCTTATGTGCCCAAGACCTTCTTCCTTCTCTGAGAATTTTTGTGAACTGATTCTCACCAGAGTATCTATGACAACAGCATATTCTTAGTTATTTCTAACTGTGTCATGTTGTGAGGGAAATAAGGACAGCTCTGGCAGTGGCCTTCCCTCAACCCAAAGGAATAGGACTTTAAGGTGGAATTTCAGGCCAGAGTGGCGAGTATGGAAGGGTATGTTAGAACTAGAGCCGGCTTCCTGAACCCCCTCAAAGAACACAGCCTCCTCTGACAGCTGGTCATGTTTATCATTTCAGCCACAAATAGTGCTATGGGCAAGCAAGTCTGTGAGCATGTGAGTGCATGTATTAAAAAACCAACCAACCAAATAAACAATCAGAAACCCAAGGATGTCATTAGAATTCCTATTCACATTGCTCAAAGCCACAAAGATGAATTTAGGATGCTCCAGTAAAACCTGGCAGATCAACGAGGAGTTAAACACAAATGCTGTGACTAAGAGAAAAGAAGGAAAAGCGACTTGCCCCTTGGAGGGACATGTGCACAAAGGGCAGGCCCCGGGTGTCCCAGGAGCACCTGAGCCCAAAGAAGAAACAGAGGGAGATGTCGTAAAAGGTTTCAAGAGGGAGATGAACCAGGGTCCTCCCAGAAGAGAGAGGAGTGAGTGCTAAAATATAGTGTGGATCCTGGTCCTAGCCACATCCACCCAGAGGACAAGGTGGGTCCCTCTAAAGGGAATGTGATTTTGTAATTAGTCTCAGAAGAGTTCTCTCCTAATTTTCACGAAGATTGTTGTACTAGACAATAATGAATTTAAAATGCTAGTTCTATGCCAGTGGTGGTCCTGGAACCCATCCTCCATAATAGGTGGTCTCTCGGGAAAACATTTCCCAGGCTTCCCCGGTTTCAGGTCACCAGTTACCAGTCGACTCCTGTCTGGAACAGACAAGAAAGAAATGACCTGTCTCTCTTTCCTGCAAGGATCAGCCCGTAATTTAGAACACTGAAAGAAATCCGAGTGGAGGGCTTAAAGGGGATCTCTAGAAACCCACAAGCCAAGGAAGTCACCCTTTTTCATTTTGCTAATTTAATGTGAAAGTGAAATAGGTTCCTTGGCAACCTTGACAGCCAGCGTTGTGGGGAGGTGTCTAATGTAGGACATAAAATGGAGACGTGAATCGATGAGGCTCATTAATATTCATAGACAGCAGATTAAGGTTGGTGGGAAAAAAAATTATTTATGAAACAGGGGTATTGTCTTCCTCTCACCAAAAGGATTTTGTTTAGAGAGGACAGAATTGGGTGACAGGGCGTTGACAGATTAGGTATGAATGTGCAGATTTCTTGGTTTATCTCTCCAGCAAAAGAATCTAAAGCATTTGCAAGCAAAGAATGTCTGGGGCTGAGCACAGTGAGTTCTTGGACACCACATGCAGGAGGTGTAATGAGGTGTCTCAAACGTGAGCTTCCAAAACCTCTATGTGATGGAAAGCCCTGGGAAGGAAATGAAGCGAAGGGCTCAGAGTGTGGTTATGTAACAAAGGCACAGACTGGGAGCAAAATGGGCTTCGCTGAAGTCAGAGAGAGGCGAGAAGAGAAAGCAGGGTTATCTCAGGCGGGGGGGGGGGTCCTTTTTAAATGTATGCATGTGGGGGAATGGGAGATAGCATACAATTGAATAATGTAATAAATATGTAATTTACAATTTCTTGTCTCACATTAAATATGTATTTGTTGTACCGCCTAAGAAACCTTTGTGCTATTTCTGACTGTCATTAGCATGTGCTGTTTTACAATCTAATAAAGCTGAGGGTGAGAGTCAACTAATCAAGAAGTGGGCTCAGATCCTCAAGTGAACTCTGTTCAGGATGTTTTGTGCTGACCCCATGTGAGGATTTATTGCTAGTCCCTTATCTCCATGAACCCTTACTCCTTTATCTTTTGGATCCTTTACAAGGTTGTGGACATAAGTTTCTGTGATCTGCTGAAATTTTAAAATGATAAATGAAAATTATTTCAGAATTGGGCATCAGGAATGGCAGTGAGAACCTTAGAATGGCCCCTGAATTGTCCACAGGTCATAAAAATCCATGGATATTTAAAAATGAAGAGTTTTGTTTTCTTCTTTTCTTTCTTTCTTTTCTCTCTCTTTTTTTTTTTTTTTGTACTTCACAAAATCCAGCAGAATGTGCATGGGCCCAGCCCAGAATAGTTGGGTTGGTTGCCCCAAAGATGACTGGACAAGGGAACGGAACATCTCATCAAGATTATCTACTTGAAAGGTTTAAATAGCTAAGATCTCCAAACTGGCTTTCATTTTATATTTTATGTTTTGTAAATACATGTAGAATTGAAAAACACATGGTTAGGACTTTGATAGGCTTGGAGTACAGGTTACTTAAAACTGAATCTAAGCAGAGCTCTATGTAAAACAGCACCATAGGGACCAACCGGAAGGCACATAGTTTGACAGCTGGAAGAATCCTTTGCCATGATCTACCCTCATCTCTTATAACACACGTGGGTTTCCAAAGAAAATGTATTATATTACCATACAGCTATCAAAATACTTTTCAAAAAACAAATCTGTGGTGTAATAATGTATGTGCTTCCATAATAGCATCATAAATACCAGTAACTAGGAGCTGGTCTAAGACCTTCTGCAATTTCAGAACTGTGATGAGCACATGTGATTCTGTAGGATACTGAAACCTGTGATTTCTGTTCATGAATTCACAGATGCTGCTAATAACGGTTTATTGCTGGTACTCATGATTGAGAGGAATACAAAATTTGAATTAGAAGTCATGAAAATGATGATATGTATTTTCACTTCCAAGATCACAGACCCTCCAATTCTATATGTGGACCACATGGGGCCCCAGTGAAGAATCAGTTCATTGTACCACTTTGGAGGGCATCCTGGAAAAAGTCCCAGGGTCTCAATATGTCTCATCTATTGCCATCAGTTCATAATTTAGGATGGTTTCCAAACTCAACAGACAATGAGCAGCCAAGTAATATCTAAGGACCATTCTCGTCATTCTATGAATTGCGCATAGTGAATTGCCCTATTTCTTAGGTAGACAAGACCCTGAATGTAATAAGGTTCATTGTGTTTGTGTCAGTTGCAATCCAGGTATAAGAAATAATGGAGTGCTGTCTTGAGAAAAATTTGAGGTTCTTTCTCTGCTGGGAACCAATGGTGCCTTCTGCTACAAGTTAGCATGATTACAGATGTCTGCTCATGAGCCTGGACAGAAGGACAGGTTATTTGATGAAATGAATGCCCAGCTCTAAATGCTGAGCTCTTATTCCTGGACATGTGGTCCATCACTTGATTCCATTTGTGGTCAGCAGGTACCTTGGCTTAGGCAATCCAGGCCAGGTGGGTAAATATTCCAGCCATTATGTGATATTGACATCCTCAGCTAAATTAGCCAATGCAGACATTTCATGTGGCTTTTCCTTTTAAAACCAAAATCCTATTGTTTGTTAGATGACATTTCACAGGTATCCTATTGTAACGCTATCAGGAAGTTAGTATGTGGGGAAAGAAATCCTATATATAACATATAGGATTACCTTTGAAAAGTGACACCTCTTGTTTAAAATTCCATTAAGCTCTGCTGTTTAATTGACTGAAGCCCTACAGGTGCACATGGAACTAACTGAAATCCACAGAGAAGTTTCCAGACACCACCAACATCCTAGGTTCTAATCTTCTCACAACCAGACAAATTGTTTCCCCTGCCCTGTGGCTTACAGTCCATGGCTTACAGTCCATGGCAGGCAGCAGGACTGTTTTCAGGGGACTGACCAATAAGAGAGCTGCCCCCCATCTTGGGATTGGGTTGACTGGGCTGACTTTGCTTTTAACCAGTTAGCAAAACAGCAACAAGCCTGACCTAGACCAGCAAGGGATGAGGACTCCTGGCTCTTTTCCAATTTGTCCTCCTCTGTGAGTGATACAGAGGATGCAAATGTGACGTGTGTGTGTATATGTGTGTACATAAATACTTCAGTGATGCATGTAATCTGTATGCAGGTCTGTACACACACACAAATGCCATATGTCTGTATCCACGTAGATATTCATCTCCCTTGTCTCCTTGGACTCACTCTCCCTTCACTGTTCAAGATGGGAAGGTAAAGAGCATTTGTCTAGCTCGTATCTGGTGGGCAATAACTCCAGTTTCCTGCTCCAAGGTCACCAGAATAACTTGACCCACTGGCTTCTACTTTACTTTTCTTCAATTCTTTTTTTTTTTTTTTTTTGGTTATTGGATTTTTTTCTTTATATTTTTCTTTTACTGATTTTTTAAAAAAATAAATGAGAGCAGAATGCATTACAATTCTTATTACACATATACAGCACAGTTTTTCATATCTCTGGTTATATATAAAGTATGTTGACACCAATTTGTGTCTTCATACATGTACTTTGGATAATGATGCCTACCACATTCCACCAAGATTCCATTCTTTTAACAGCCTTTTTAGCAGTGAAGCTGATTCCTGATGTTTCCAAAGCCTGAAATGACTGTGTGTTTTTCACGTTGGTAGGAAGCTGTCCTCCATCCAGTTCATCTCCTCCACTTGTGAATCTGAAGTACCCTTGGTTTTCTTGTTTTGGCAATTTTTTTTTTTTTTTGGTACCTTGGATTGAACCCAGGGGCACTTAACGACAGAGCCACATTCCTACCTCTTTTTTATACTTTGCTCCACTCAACAGGCAAACACCTCATTGAATGCAGGAGGTAGGTGGAGATGGTGCAGAGTGGGGACAAGGAGGTCTGCCACTCCCCTCCTTCTCTTTCACCCTGAGTACATTTCACTCACTGAATGCAAAGCTCTTTCCTGTGACCCGAGATCTAGCCTCAGAATCCTGCTGAACACAGTGAGACAATAGATTGGACCCATGAGTAAAGACTTACTTGCGGGCCTTTCATTTAACCTTTGACAATAAACAGCAAAGGAGTGAGAGTAGGCAACTGACAGACCACCAGAGCCTGGTGCAGTGAAAGGCTGGATCATCCCCTCCCGCCACCCTCACCTCACCCCAGCTAATGCCATAAGGCCAATATATGTTCTTAAGCAACCAAGTTAGATGCTGCTGTGTGAGAGCTTCTCTTAGGCTGGGCACAGTGGCACACACCTGTAATCCCAGCAGCTCTGGAGGCTGAGGCAGAAGGATTGCCAGTTCAAAGCCAGCCTCAGCAATTTAGTGAGGCCTTAAACAACTTTGCAAGACTCTGTCTCTAAATAAAACCTAAAAAGGGCTGGGGATGTGAATTTGTGATTAAGTACCTCTGGATTCAGTCCCTAGTACCTCCCGCCCCCCCCCCAAAAAAAACCTCCTCTTGGGCCACATAAAATGTTGACACTGTCCATTAATACATGTGGTGGTAGCTGGTGGTAAGGAATTCCTGGGAGAAAAGAAGCCAGAAGAAATGTGAGCATGCCCTGCACATCCCCTACACAATTCCCTAGCATGTCAATCAGGTCCTAACACTGCAGGAAAGGGATGGTCCACCAGGGCCCTTCCTGTTCACTGCATGGCTTTGGGGCCCTGCAGTTGCTGTGTTGTTTAGCCCTATAGGCCTGGTAGAGTCGGCTCTCCCATTTTCCCTTCACCTCCCTGCCTTCTCTTCCTGAGCATCATTTGTCTACCTCTGTATTACCTCAGTCCATCCCATTCTCAGATGCCTTAGTTTTTTAAAAAATATTTTTTAGTTTTAGGTGGACACATATCTTTATTTTATTTTTTTACGTGGTGCTGAGAATCGAACCGAGTGCCTCACGCATACTAGGCAAGCATGCTACCACTGGAGCCACATCCCCAGCCCCAAAGATGCCTTAGTTTTAAAGTACATAGACATCATTTTGACCATCACATTTTATTATATTGGTCTAGTATAACCAAGCTCCCTCTTCCCTCTGCTCTTCCTCCATCTCTCTTAACAGCATTCCTGCTCCATTCAGCCACTGAGAGGTGTTTTCTGGCTTAGCCGAGGTATCCATTTATAGTTCTTTACACAAAAATTCAGATTCCCTTTGTCATAGGCTGACTCTTCTGCACAAAAATCTTCCCTCTCAACCTGGAAGCATAAGGGCTTCATCTTCCTTTCTCACCTCTCACTTAGCCAATGAGGGAATCTGAGAGGTAAGTTTCTATCCTCGATGAATCTTCCTGGACACCATTTGCCTGGGGCCTTCTGAGCCTCCCAGTCAGCAAGTCGCACTTGGGTATCTGCAAAATACAGCAGGTTGTGGAGCATGGGGTGGCACCTACCACTGCCCTGTCCCTGGAAGCCAAGTGCAATGAGGTCAAAATAATCAAGCAGAAGGATGAGGCCCGAACCAGGTACAGCTTCTAGTAAGAGGTGCAATAAGATGCCAAGGTCCGGGCCATTAAGAAAACACAGATTGTCCTCAATGTTCCCATTTCCTCAGTATCCAAATTTTCTCGGTGTCTTTCCCATGGTTACTACTCAAACAAGTAGAGGGCCGGCTGGGAGATGAAAACAGCCCTGGCTTTCCTATGAGAAGAGCTGGGTTGAGTCTTGGCTCCTGCACTCTCTTGACAGTGTGACCTTGACAAAGTCCTGGGTACCGCAATCCTGCAATGGAGAGAGGAAACCAATAATGTACTGTAATTGGCATTACGAAAATGACAACTCTTCCTTTCTGTCCTTAATTCAACAGCCCATGTTCCTCCCAGTAGAGCTCTTCCCACCCCTCCCCTGCTTTGCTGTTCTCAGCATTTGCTGGGGCCACCCATGGCCCATGAGTGGGGTGCTCAGTGGGGTGAGCAGGATGGGAGGGTGAGTTCTCCGTGCTTCCATCTCACCCATGCAGATGGATAAGGCAGCTGAAATTAATGACATTCCAAGCCACTGCAGCGCTCATCTGCTTAACAATCCAATTTCTAGGACGTTTTAGAAGTTGTTAGCTGACTGCCAAAAATGAGGATCATTAAAAATAGATTCACAGCTGTTCAGGAAGCCAGAGATATAATTTTACCTTCATTATGCCTTATTGCAGATGTTATTGATTTAATCTCATTGCATTTTACTGTGTAATATCAATTCGTACTGTCTTTGACTTGGAAATCGGGAACTGTATTTATTCTTCTTATTCTCATAGCAGAAGACAGGCTTAGACTGACAGCAAAACTGACACCAGGTTCCCAGGCAGTGGGTACCATGTAAGCAAGGCTCAATTGTTGGCATACACAGGTGACCTAGCACAGCTGCATGGGAGAAAAATAATCTAAAAATGGGACTACTACCTCTCTTAAGATTGTGCCTGTGATCATAGATAACTCAAATAAATGAATTAAAAAATAATGATTTTGCTTGCACATTACCAAGTTGGTTCAACAAATCCTTCACTTGTCTACCAGTCATTTCATCCTGAAAAATCCACACTGAAAATTACTAAAATAGAATTTCATCCAAAATAAATTAGAATGCATTAGGATATGGTTTTACAGAAGTGTTTCTTAGAACTTTTGTTTTAAGATGCTTCTTGAATTCAAAATTTTAAAAAAAATGATTACAAACTCAAAGTTTAGGAAGACACATATAAATAAATTTTCTTTCTAAGAAGTTATAATATATGGTAGCATATACTAAAAGCTTCAGATAGCAAAGAAATTTGGTTGATCCAGCATTTTTGAAACTAATTTGATGCAAAAACATTTGTTTTCCTCATCTATTAGCATCCTTCAGTGCCAGTATATGAAGGAATGCCCTTTGGGAATCTGATTGAAGATAGATCTGGAAGAAGGAAAATCACCTCTTTGCTAGGGGGTCCTAGAGTCTTGTCCACACTGATGGTGCCGCCATCTTGAATCTGCATAAACTATCCTTGAATTACAAGATTTGGTGCTTGAACTTTTGCACCTGAGTGGGTGCTGCTGCATCCCCTACCCCATCCCCTGTTTCACTGCCTCAGCTTCCAAACTCAAATTCTATCCCACTCACTTTCAATCTCCTGTGCCCCAACAGCCTAACCACTGCCCTAATCCAGAAGAGCTAGGGCTCTGTTTGTCACATGAACAAGTGCAGTGGGTCTCAGAAAAACCTACCACATTTCTACTGGGGTTTCAGTCTAGATGACATTAGGGGCACAGTTCTTCCATGTTTGTACCGTTTTTACAACATTAACATGCTTTGTGGTTTTCAGCAAGTCACTTACTTAGCCACTCTGTCTTAGTGACCAGCTGACATAGCATGCATAAAAATGTACAACTGTTTCTGTCTGTTAACACCACTTGAAAATGCTCCATATGCACCTCTTGATGAGCTCACATTGGAGATTTTTCCAACTCCAGTGGGCATCGTTGAGAGTAGTTTGTCTTAGGGATTTTTATCCCCCTTTCTGTCTCTGCCCTGTAGACTTACTTAGCTTTCAGGTTAGTGAATGTCTCTGAACCTAATATATTTATAGCTATGATTCTTTTGTTTCATAGAAAGTATAAGACTATTGATCATGATGTCTAACAATTGCTACCAGCTGGTAAAGAGTGTTAAATGTTTTACTTCGTCTCCCTCCCTATCCTTCCTCAGCTCTTTTCTATCCCAACTTGGATGATCCCACACAAACTCAATCAATCCTTGTGGTGACTTTTAGCATCATCTCTCAGGATGACAACCAGGGGCCAAAGTTTGGTCAGGGTTTAGGCCAAGAACACCGACCTGATTTCCCTTGGCAGTTATTCTTCATTATTATTAACCCTCTAATAGACAACCTGTGGCCCTCAGGGCTGTGGTATCCAGTGCCTAGCCTTGTACTTCTCCACATATTCATCACGGTGTCTAACACCAAGCTCAGGGGCTATTTGCTAATTAATGAATTAGCAAATAGCCCCAGAAAGGGATGGAGCCCAGAATTGGGTCCAAAGTTTCCCAACAAGCAGATCCAGCAAGTTCTCTGTGGTGTGATTCTGCCAGGGCAATTACAGTCAGGTAACAGGGACTGAACAGCTAACTGGGGCTCTTAACTGTTTGTGTTGAGCCACTGAAGACTACTCTGGTTGTTTAAAAAGTCATAGCTTATCTGTATATATTCAAGAATTGTGTTTGGGTCAGCCAGGGGAATGACTATAGATTTTGAGATTGGGAAGAAATCATTGAGGATATTTAGAGGAACTGCCTTGTTTTAATAATCAGGAATTCAAACTCCAGAGAGGGCTCTAACTCACAGACACACAGCTAATTAGCTAAATAATTAAGAATGCTGGACAAATTCTACTTCACACAACCCAAATAGGAGAATTCATCCCCAGCTCCTTTACTCTTTTATTGATAACTATTTTTCTCTTCTTTAGGGTTATGTTATAATTTTGCAGCTCTGATGAGATTCGGAATTGTGTCTTCTTTTAAAATCAAACTAAAATGAAATTTCCAGCAAAGCTCTAAAGAGTATGAACAATAAAAGTCTAAAGAAGGAAAAATTAATTTGGACTTACACTGAAAAACACTGCAAAAGCAAAATAGAACAAATTAGTCTGTATACTATAAGGAAAATATATTAAAATAACTAACTAGTGTCACTTTTCTTATCATACTTTCATAAAGGCATAATGACAGGGCCAGACATATTAAGAAGAGGAGAGGAAAATAAAATTCATTTTACACAGCTCAAGCTACCCCCATTAACTAAAACAAAGGAATAAAAAAAAAAATTAAAAACAGACCTGAAGAAAACTAGCAGAGTGGCGCCACCAAGTGTCTGATTCCTAAAATAGCACCTGACATTTCTGCCCTCTTGTGGTAGAATTTAGCTTTCCACCACAGAGAAGAAAACTGTTATTCTGTTGGGTTTCTTGGGAAGAAATAGCTAGCATTTCAACATATCTTCTAAGCAAGGTACACTTTTGTTTACCATGTTCAAGACAGAAAAAAGATACAATTTTCCATCTGATCACAGAATAAAGTCTTTCTTTTGGTGTAATTTCCAGTGAGCCCTAATCATAAACCTTTAGGATGTAAAGAAAGATCCTTTCAAAGCTTCTTTGTCTCTATGAAATTCTGTTCAGGATGAAAATTTTTCAATATTCTATTGTATTGACATTTTGTTAACTTAAAACCTAAAATAAATTTTAATTTTTAAAGAACTAATAGAAGAAGATCTAAGAGGATTTGAGCCCAAAATAAGTTATCTCCATGTGCCTCAGTTTATTCATTGTTCTAGCCTGACCTACCTTCTTGTGCAGACAGGAGGGAGTTGCTTTGGGCAAGATTAAATGAGATTAATGTCCGTGGAAACTATTGAAAAATAGAAACCATACAATTTACACAAAACTGAGACACCATGATATTTTTTAGTAGGCACAGATTGAGTTGAGGGGGGGAAAATCAGTGAATGAAAAAATTAAAAGAGCAGGATCATGTCCCATTACTTATCCTGGGATGCATCATTTAAGTCTGGGTATTGGCTCTTTAGTTCTGTAAAATGTGGATAGTGGACTAAATGGTACACAATTCCATATAATCCTATGATTACATAATACGGTCGCATTCTCCTTTCACTGGCCCAGCACAGGTCCTCATCACCCTTTTCTGGGGATGATTGTGTCTTTCTAACACTTCTCTCCCAGCTCCAATCCATCCTGGTAGGTTAATCAGAGAAGATGGGTATTTGCAACACATGTCTTCCTACAATGTGAGTCCAATCACCCCATTCTCCAGCTTAAAGTCCTGAAATGTCTCCCCAGTGCATTTTGCAGAGCAATTGGCATTTATTGGCATCTGCTCTGTGCCAGGCAGTATAATTTGTGCTTTGTGCCCAAAGTCATTTCATCCATGCAATGACACTCCAAGAGAGGCAAGACATGTCCTGTTTTCATGAAGGATGACGCTGGAGGTCTGAAAGATCTCCTTCAAGTCCCCAGGGGGATGAGTGTAGATCCTAGAATACAAATCCAAGTCTCTGGTTGCAAAGTTCACAGTCTGTGAGTAACTTAAGAGGTAGATTTTGGAGATAGAAATACTTAGTCTGGAATCCGTGCTCTGCCATAAACTGTTTAATGATGGGAATTTTCCTAATGTCTCTGTGCCTCAGTTTTCTCATCTGTAAAATGATAACCATAATAATGCATATCTTATAGTGAGTTAATGCCTATTAAGCACTGGAACAGCAACTGCTACCCAGGAGGTGCCAACAGAGTGCTCTTTCACTATTTCTACACTTCTCACTGAACTAGGTTTAGAGTTTATCCTTTAATACTCAAGGTGCTTATAAATTTGATCCCAACTTGCCTTTCCACCTTTTCTTCTTGCATTTTTCTAGGAATTCAACAACGAATTGTTCTAATCCCCCAAAATACAAATGTCCTTGATTTACAAGGGTATGGCTTACAATTTTTTGACTTTATAAGGATGCAAAGTAAACCAATACCACCATTCCGTTTTTCACTTTCAGTATATATTCAATAAGTTATGTGATTTATCCAGACTTTATGATAAATTAGGCAATGTGTTAGATGATTTTTGCCCTACTATAGGCTAATGATATTTGGTAGGTTAGGTATATTAAATGCATTTTTTACTTTCAATATTTCAATTTATAGTGGATTTATTGGGACAAATCTCCATTGTAAGCCAAGGACATTTGTACTTCCAAATGCATTGTCCATTTTCCACCCTTCTGCTTTTACAGTTGTGGCTGCTGCTCCCCCATTCGGAAAGTCCTTGTCTACCTCTCTACTGCCCTCTAGTGGTCAGTACAGTGACAACCCTATGGCCTGCTTGAAATCTATGTTAATGGTACTAGGGTTGTCCATGGTAGTATTGCTATCTTCCAAGGTCAATTCCAAAGCACTTTATTCACAGAGTTTTTCCCACCCCATACACATCTGACACCCCTTCTGAGCTCCCTCACACTCGTGTGCTCTGCCCTGGGCCTCTTCTTGCACTCCAAGGTGATGATAAGCCAAATAGTAGTCACCATCCACATGAAGCTCTGGGCACTCGAAATGCACCAAGACCAAATCAGTGTCTGCTCTAAGTGTAAAATGCATTTGGACACATTTCAAAGACTTCATGTAAATAAAAAAGCATAAAATACTTCATTTGTATTTTTACTTTATTTTTAGTATTTTAATTTTTACGGATTACACTTTGGAATACATCAGATTAATTAAATGTTAATGAAAATTTACCTTTTTCTTTTTATTTCTAACTTAAAATTTCATGTGAAATTTGCATTATATTTCTCTTGGAGTTACTCTCCCCATACCACCCCAGCTTGATTAAGGTAAAGTTGATAAATATAAATTGTGCAAATTTATGACATACAAAAATGATCTTTTGATGGATGTTATACATTTGAAGTGACTAAATCAAGTTACTTGACATGTCCATCACTTTTTATTCTTATTTTTGTGGTGAAAAACATTTAAGAACTCTGCAATTTTCAAGTATACAAAATAACATTATTAATTATAATCAATTGTATTGCTGTACAATAAAGCTCCAGAACTATTTATCCTGTACCTTTTGACCATTATTTCCCCATTCCCCTTTTCCAAAAGTAAAGTTACTTTTAACAACTGTTTCTGATTATAAAATGTAATGTATGTTCATGATGCAAAATCTGGAAAATATAGAAAAGCACAAGGAAAGATCCTTTGTATCTCATCACTCAGGAAAGAATATCAATGTACATCTTCCAGGATTTTTATTTGTAAATATGTATTTTTTGACAAAGTCCTGGTCATATTCTAAATGCTTTGTTATCTGCCTTTTTCATTTGATATATCATAAATTTTCCTAACTCATTAAATATTCTTCCACAGCTTCATTTTTTTTTTTTATGGTACCCAGAGATTGAACTCAGGGGCACTCAACAATTGAGCCACATCCCCAGCTCTATTTTGTATTTTATTTAGAGACAGAGTCTCACTGAGTTGCTTAGCACCTCACTTTTGCTGAGGCTGGCTTTGAACTCAAGATCCTTCTGCCTTAGCCTCCTAAGCTTCTGGGATTACACGTGTGCCCCACTCCACTCAGCTCCACAGCTTCATTTTAAATAGCTGCATAAGCATCATGTTTATGAATGTACCATATTCTATTTAGCCAACCTGCATATATGCTGGCTAGACAACAATCTTGTTTCTCTTCCTGAGCATATTTGAAGATTATACTTTCCATTATTCTTTGTAGTTTGTTGTGATCATCTGACCTGGTTCTGGCCAATAGAATGTGGTCGGAATGATGTAAGACATATCCAGCCCATTACTAAGCCTGGCATTCCTCTTGAATCAGTCAGATAAATGCAGAGGATCCACAGGGGGTCTTTCAGGTTCAGAAAGATAGTGGAACTACAAGGCAGAATGAACCAGGATCTTTAAATCACTACATGGAATGTCATCAAATAATTCACCTAGAACTCTAACATAAGCAAAAAAATAAATAGTTATTATGTTAATCCACTGAGATTTGGCATTATATGTAAGAGCAAGCTAAGTTTAATTCCCTTAGCGGCTAATATGGGATATTTGGATTACTTCCAGTTTTCATTGTTATAGTCCATATTTTTAGGATAAATTTCTAGAAGTAGAATTGCCAAGTCAGAGTGCACACATTGTTATGACTTTCGGAAGCTATTGGAAAAATTCCCTTCAGAAAGTTTAACCTAGTATCTTTATTCTTTTGGCACTTGAGACATTTTGGTTTGATTGCTTCTAATTATCTTGTAGATAATAGGTATGTTATATCAAATAATTATTCAGCTCAGTGAGTGTGTGAAGGGAAATACTGTTATTTTCAGAATAATGACTTTGAAATGTAGATTTCAGAAACTGCATGGATCATATAGGTGTTTTCAAGGAATAAGTGCTATAGAAAAATGGTAGCTGGTAATGTCTATGTGTCTGGCTAGGAACTTTTGCTAAAAGAAGGTAGTAGTCATAGTGGAGCTTTAGATATCATCAGTCAGTTTAATTATATATCTCACAACCACAGGTTGGCTGCTTGAACTTGGGATCTCAGCAGGATTTTTCTGGTTATCTAGTCATTCTCTGTACAAATCTCTTTGCATACATCTGAGATCAGCACTTTTTATGGATCACAAACCAGTTTTTATTTGTACCTGTGTTCAGTCCTTTAGGAGATGAAGATGTTCAATTTGGGAAGGGTGAAGATAAAAGGAAAAGAACTTTATGATTCTTTCCAACTCTGAAATTCTGCTTTGAATTTCAGAAGTTGGAATAAGATGGTCTGATCCATGGGTCTGCTCAGAAAGAAATCACAGACCAGTCTTGGAGGGCAAATTTCAACCTATTGGGAATTTAGTTTCCTAGAAGCCCAGGCAGTGAAAATATTGCATATTTCTATTTAACCACAAAACTAGAGTTGTCTTCTCATGTTACAGATTGTTGAAGAACCTCAACCCTTCATTATCCAAGTTTATCCTAGTTTATGTCCAAAATACTTTTGGAAAGGGAAGAAGAAAATAGTATCTGGTAACCAAACCTCACATCTCTTGGACCAGTGTGGAGGAGGTAGGCTTGGGGGGGAGCAAAGCTGCCAGCATAAACATTTCTGTTGTATTTTGATCTTTCTACTCTTGCCATGGTTGTATGGTCATCTCTAAATTGTAAACCCATTGTCTTCTCAGACTAGCCCCATGGCAGGGTTCTAGGTGGGCAGTGACATCCACCAACTTCCTTTGCAGTGTATGGTCTATATGCATTTACATACATATGTACATATATACATTACATTCAGGTAAGGTCAAAGCTAAGAAAGGCCTCTGTGGTAGAAGAGACCTCAGCAGGCCAAGCTTAAACATGACACTTGTGAACCCAGGGGCCTCATTCCCCAGAGCCTTGAAAATGCCTGGTATATAGAAAATGCTCAAAACATATTTTTTAAAGGAGAAAGAAAAGAAAAGCCATAAAACTCTTACTGAGAAACTTTAAAAAAAAAGAATTTACCAGATTTCCTACCACTTGGGTAGCCAATATTTATTGACTACCTATAATACGTTAAAAGCAGCACCTCAAGTATAAACAATAGCAGAAGCAGTAACAGAACAAGAGTCCAATTTTTCTTTTTTTAGAAAGAAGATTTCTCGAATATATCGACTTATATTTGAGAAACCAGTCTCTAAAATGGGCAGGAAAATACTGATTGGAAATAAAATGAATCAAAAGCCTTTGGTCAGGAGCTTGTTCTGCTTGAGCCACTTCCCCTATCTCTGCATTCATTTGTGCACGAGAATGGCTACCCAAAGTCACATCGAATGACACACTCCAAATTTTCTTTGCCATCTTTGCAATTTTTAAAATTACCTTTATTTTGTTTATTTATGTGGTGCTGAGGATCAAACTCAGTGCCTCATGCATGCTAGGCAAGCGTTCTACCACTGGGCCATAGCCCCAGCCCTAGTAAGCAGACAAAGAGAGAGAAAGAGAGAGAGAGAGAGAGAGAGAGAGAGAGAGAATATTTTTTTAAATATTTATTTTCTAGTTTTGGCGGACACAACATCTTTGTTTGTATGTGGTGTTGAGGATCGAACCCGGACCGCACGCATGCCAGGTGAGCTTGATACCGCTTGAGCCACATCCCCAGCCCCGTGCAGACTTTTTTAAATGACAAAAGCTTCATTGGAGCCGTTTTGCATTGTGTTAATCATGGCTGGAATGGATAAGGGTGGCTTGGTGGGATGACAATGGGGATAAAGGATCAAGTAGAATCTTTCTCCTTTTCTATTGGAGAAGGGTTTCACTCACAAAATATTGCCATTCTCTTGCTCATGTCATTGATGATTCTTCTTCATTCTTGGCAAAGCACCAGTGTTGGTCCTTGGTAAGTATTCAGTAAACACAGCATTTATTCAGTTTAATAAAATCCTCCACATTGGGGTTAAGCAATTATCTCAAAAATGCCTTCCTTACCCTTCATCCTGAAGCCTGTTGCTCTTGAGTCTCCTTTTTTTTTGTCCTGGACACCTTTACTATGGCTTTAGCTACATAAGGTACTTGGGAAAATAACTGCCCTAATCATAATCATTAGGATCTCTACATAAGGTGTCTATAACTGGAATTTCCTCATTACTATAATGTCATTCTAGTCACAGCTTCATGGGCCTATTATGTGTAAATTAGAAACACATTATTCCACCAGCGAAGCTTTTCTTTCAAATGCATAGAATTTTATAACCTGTCACAATCTATTAAATTCTGAATTGTTTGTACTGAAACTGACTTTTTTCTGTAAGAAGATGTCAAAGGATCTTAATTTCAGCTAATTCTGGCAACCCAAACAAGTCTCCTCTACTTAATAGTTGGCACCGGTCTCCGCAGCAAAATGCTTCCAGGAAAAATTGGAAATAACAAAGATAATAGTGTGTTTCTTTGGATTAGCATCACCCTCTGAAATGTGAAGTTATTTGCCAATTCAAAGCTGCTCTGCTGTCTTTTTAAAACTGAATTTCCTGAAAAGCTCTTAAATATTAAGAAGGCTTGACATAAGTAAGCAAGAAAACAGAAAACAGGAAAGCAAGTGGACCAAATGTGGGTGACCTGTACTGGGTTCTAGAATTTCAATTTGGGCTACTTCCAAATAAGGGAGACTTGGCCAGCATGAGTTTGGGCATCTTTAGTTTGTAGAGCCTTTTTGCAGAGCCCAATATTATGTTTATTACTATTTCTTTTTGGCTTTATGGCCATCAGCTGGAATATTTCCAGGGATGATATGTTTTGGGTGGGAAAGCCATTGTTTCCTTCAAAATTAACTCATAAAGCATGATGTGATCTGAGTGTTGCAGAGAAGTTTATCTTTAGACATCACTTTCTCTGGCTTTGGATGTAAACTCAAATCTAACACCAAGGCATTGTTGGGCCAACTAGGAAAAACTCCATGCTTGATGAAGAGTAACTGATAATAATAGCCAATATTATTTAATATTATTAAAGGTATGGCAATAAGTGCTTCTTGTGCATTATCATATTCAATCCTAAGAAATTTGCCTGTGAGGTAGAATGCATTATTATTCCCATATTACAGGGGGCTAAAGAGAGAGAGGCAGGATTTGAATGCAGGTCACCTTGGGTATTCCCTCTTTCTGAGCATCTCTGTGTATGATGCTAAAGAAGATCTGACAGGTAGTGTAAGAGATTGCAGTGAGGGAGGGAGAAGCTAAAAAGTGGTCTCTTCCTTTCAAATATGTTAAAGATTAACTTTGAAAACCCAATTGTGGGCTTGGTCAAGATAAGGACTTAAGTCAATTTTTGTGGAATGTCCGATTCATTGACTTCAAGGCTAATCAATTCAAAACTTAATAAATAAATAAATAAAAGAATTCAATAGGTCTCTAAGACAGAGATGACCATTCCTTTGACTGGTACTTAAGACTCTAATAGAAGAAATCTCACATCCTTGTTGCTGTCAGCTCTTCCACCTGCCCAGCTGTTTGAGTGGTAGTTCTCCAACCTGGCATGCATCCTCACAATCACCAGGAAGGTCAGTGAAAGTTTAGATTGCAGGGCTCTATCCCCCAAATTTCTGATTCCTTGGATTCCAGTTGAGGCCTGAGAATTTGCATTTTTTACTAGTTCCCAGTTGATGCAGCTGGTCCAGGGACCACACTTTGAGAAACACAGAGCCAAAGAAATGGTACTTAGGGGCTGGGGATGTGGCTCAAGCGGTAGCGTGCTCGCCTTGCATGCGTGTGGCCCGGGTTCGATCCTCAGCACCACATACCAACAAAGATGTTGTGTCCGCCGAGAACTAAAAAAAATAAATATTAAAAATTCTCTCTCTCTCTCTCCTCTCTCACTCTCTCTTTAAAAAAAAAAAAAAGAAAAAAGAAATGGTACTTAAAGTGTGACCTGCAGATATGAACTATTTATTACTGGTCTGTGACAAAATTTGTATAGGAATTGAAAGTAGGCATTTAGCATTTTTGGTACTTTGACATTTTCATGGCATCCAAAAGCATGACCAGTGAGCATCTCTCATTCAGTAGGGTATTGATGAGTTCAGGGCTGTTGACTTGGCATTGTACCATGAGGTATGAGGTACTGTTGGAACTCACATTTCATTCTGTGATAGACTGAAAAATTAAGCATTGGATATTCACCATAGATAGTGTAAGAAGTACTGGTTTCTAAACTGCCATGTCATACTGCCTCAAAAAAAAATGCTTAGCCCACAAATTCATCAAGTTCACATCTTCTCATATAGTAAAGGATGGGTGGGAGGAAGGATGCCCAGGAGAAAGATACAGGACTGTAGAGACTGACCCAGGGTGTGACTCTACACAGCATGGGATAGATCAGCCATGGGTCCAAAGCAACTTAGACTTCTTTGGGTTTGGAGGCTTG
Source organism: Ictidomys tridecemlineatus (assembly GCF_052094955.1). Lineage (NCBI taxonomy): Eukaryota > Metazoa > Chordata > Mammalia > Rodentia > Sciuridae > Ictidomys > Ictidomys tridecemlineatus. The sequence goes on along the minus strand of NC_135478.1, from coordinate 149,392,424 downwards.
GACAAAGAAACTGACTATTCAGAATTTAGGGTGCCCAAACCTGTGTGAGGAGCAAACTGGTTCTTTTGGGAAAGTTAGAAGCTTAGTTACATGCAGTTGAGGAGACTCAAGACTCAGTACAGAAGGTCTCAACTGTCAGTCACTCGAACTCCAGGGTGGTCTGGGAATATGGCTGGATGTCTGGAATCAGAAGCTTTTTGAGGCATGACTCAGTCTGCACCTAGAGACCAAGGTCACTCCCACCCCAGAGCACCTAGAAAGGCAGAGTCCAGCCAAAGAAGAGACAAAGTCATCCCCTTAGTCTGAGCTGCTTGGCTGGCATTCTTTGATCTCTTTAAGCGTTTTTATTAAAATTCCCAAGGATCTGACTCCTAATTATCAGTATTCAACTATTAACTGACTTAAATTGCAGGATTCTCTTGGGCTGGCTAAAAGGAAGCCCATATGAACGGGGCCTTCTCCATGGTTTCAAGGCTTGACGAATATGCCTCAAATTTACTTTGCTAACTGTCTTTTCAAATGGATCTCCTGATAGTGCTACAATTTTACTAGCAGTGATTTATTTTTTAATATTTTGCACTTCAAGCTCTGATAAATTCAGTGTTCTTTCTAAGCACTTGTACAAATTAAATTGCAGTCAGAGGAGTTTAACATTTTTACATGTTTAGTACATTCAAGATTTGATAAGCAGTCATCAGAGATGTCTGTTTATTTCTCTGGTCCCCATTGAAGTCTGCTCTTTTCAAAGCCCTTCTTGGTCAGAGTCATTACAGGGTGAGGTTTTATATAACAGTCTCTCCTTACATGCAGATTCATGCTATATGATTTCAGTTGTCCACGGTCAACTGCAGCCCAAAAATATTAAATGGAAAATTCCAGAAATAATTCAAAAGTTTTAAGTTGCACACCATTTTTAGTAGTATGATGAAATCTCTTACTATCCTGCTTGGTCTTGCCCAGAATAATCATGTCTTTGTTCAGTGTATCCACACTGTATATACTACTCACCTGTTAGTCACTTAGTAGGCATCTCAGTTATCAAATCCACCATTGCAGTGTCCAAGTTCCTGTGCTAGAGTAATCCTTAATTACTTAATGTTACTTAATTAATGTTACTTAATAACATCCCCAAAGCACAAGAATACATAATGCTAAAGAGAAACTGTAACTTGCTCTCTTTAAGTAAAAAGCTATATTCATTTTCATTAAAAGATATTTAATAAGAAAATACTTTAAGTATTTCCTTATTTTTACTTATAGTAAAAGTATTTAGTAAGGAAAGTAAAAAATCATATACATATGTATAAGTCTCAAAATATACAAATATTTTGAGAAAGACCTCATTCATATAGATAACTATTATTATAATGTTTTAATTTTTCTATTTTTATTATTAGTTGTTAATCTTGTACTATGTCTAATTTATAAATTAAGTTTCACCATAGGTATGTATTTCAGGATTTGGTACTATCCACAGTATCAGGCATCCATCAGGATCTTGGACTATCCCCCCAAGGTAAAGGAGAACTACTGTCTCTAGAAAAATATAAGCTTATTCTAATGGCCACCAGTCACTAATTTGAAAAGTGGCCTTAAATGTTCACCATCTACCTCCTGGAAACTTGACCTTCAGCCAGAGAATGAACTGCCCAGAAATGTTGCCAGCTGGCTGAGGCACAGTGAGGCTGTGAGCTGCTAACAAAGGTGTGAGTTTCAAGCCCATCGTTAGGGAAGCAGAAGGCAGAGTGGCCAGCAGTTTTGCACTAGGATTAAAAAGAACTGGATCTGAATGTTGCCAGATGACATAGAATGCTTTGGAGTTCAAGTAACAGAAAATCCAAGTCACAGTGGTTTAGTAGTAGAGGGAGTTTAGTGGCTGGTGTCGGATCACAGCAGAGCAGGCTCCCGAGTTGCTTATTCCAGTGGTTCCACGCTGGCAATGCCTTTCTCTCCATCCTGCTTCATCCTCAGATGGATTCCCCAGTTTCCCTCAAGGCTACTGGATGACTGCCGGCAGCCATCAAGGCTGTCAGATTCCTCATTAGGGGCCAGCAGGAGAAAGAGATGGAGAGCCGGTGATCTCATTGTGATGGGCTAGGGGGAATGCCCTGCACTGATGAGCTACAATCTGGCTTATCTGAACCAATCACCACCCAAAGGGCATAGGATTACCAGGGTTGGCTTAAACCAATTGGAGTCACTCACTGGAATTGGGGAGTTATGCCTGTGCTAGGCCTCACACACTGTAAGTATGCAATAAACATGAAAGAGAAGAAAAGTACCACTGTATTTAGATATGACATTCCTTTCTGGGCTTGTTCAATTGGGTCTTTTTTCTTCAGTGTGTGCAAATTAAATGGTGAAGAAAAAAAATAAAGCTACAAAAGACTTTGTGTTCCAAGAGACAATGTATACGATGATTTATCAGGATTTGATTTAGGTGAAGAAGCTCACAACAACAGTGTCCAAACACATGCAAGGACTATTTCTGAATAGTGAGTTCAATAATGTTAAAATCAAAAATACAAAATGAAGAAAAATAAAACACCCATAGCAGAAGAGGAGCAATTACAATTTATTAAGCATTTATGAGTGTTATGCTGAGCACTTCACACAAGTGCGAGTCTTTGCCGTTGGTTTTATTATATTTGTACATGAGAAACTGAAAGCTATTAAGTGACAAAACCTGGATTTGAACTCAAATTACTATGACTCCAAAGTTCATTCCAAGTTCTTTTCAAAACAACTACTTGGGAAGGAGGTTACCTTTCATTCATTCATTCATTCATTCATTCATTCATTCATTCTTCACCTGTGCTCTCAGCAGATGGTCCTGGAGTCCCTTCTGTGGTTCAGAGGCTGCTTGGTGTTTGGGGAAAATGGACACAATGGTGCCTTCCAGGACCCCACAGTACCAAGTTCCTGGGACTCCAGGTGTATTTAGGAGTTCCCAGGCCAAGATCTGTAAGTGGCATGAGGTGTGCCCTTTTCTCAGTCCAGTAAGAACAGTTGAATTGCTAATGATGATGGAGGCTAGCAGTTGAGGGGCACAGTGTGCTCCAAGGCCTGTGAGACCCAGAGGACTACTCTCTCCCTGCAGCCCCCTCCACCATCTGCTTTCCTCTATGCGACAATTTATTCTTGAGACATCTCAGGGTAGAAGAGGTCAGATCTGATCGTCAGAGGTCACCTTGGTTCTTCATAACTCTTCTGTAAAGAAGTAACTGTTTCAAGGGAAAAATGGCTGGGACCAGATTCCTCATCATTCAGAATCTAGACTAGAAAACACAGAAGAGTCTCAAGGTTTAAATTATTGATTGTGTTCAAATTGTCCAACTGCACTGAGACAGCTGGTGTGTGGCAGGCTATACTGGGTGCTGAGTACTCACCACTGTACACCGTGTCTCCGGGCTCTAGGCTACTCGGTCTGCCGGGCAGAAACATTCAGAACATGATACGTTTTTTCACTGAGTCCTCTCTGGCGTACCCCAATGGTACAAGCTGTTAAAGTTTAGAAAATAAGTCAAAACTCATCAGCCAACACTCGCTGTCCTGACTGCCCCATCAACTATGCCCCAACTTCCCCATGATCCAAAAACTGGGGCCTCCAAACCTCTGCCCCAGTGCTACAGCAGCCATTGGTTTTGACTGGTCTGCGTCTGGGCCAGTTGCTCAATATTTTGAGAGGTATCCCTAAATAAAGGCACACACTCCATCCCTCCTGGGCCCAAGAGAATGAGGAGAAAAAGCTGGGGCCAACAGAGGGAGAAGGCCCCAGAGAACCTGCATCACAAGAACATCTGTTGCTTCCCTGGATTTTTGAATGACCACACTTCAGTCCTGCTCGGGGCACTTCCCAGAAGTCTCCTTCCTCTCGCCCCACCCTGCAGTCATACTGCTTCCCATCCTACGGCCACTACTTACTGCTGAAGTCAATCACAAGGAGCCAAGATGGATCACAAGAACAGGGGCAACCACAAATGTCTGTTCCCAGAATCTGTAAGTGAAAAGAGAAATCGAGCATATGGTGCTGGCGACCAAGATGCACAACTGGGATTGTGCTGTGAGCAGCTGGAGGTTAAAAGGCAAAGAGCCTTGGAGTAAGGAAACCTAACCTAGGTTATTGTTTCAGGTATTCACTGATATGTAACAACCATCCCAAAACTTGGTAGCTTGAAATAGTAAATATCTATCATGGCTCACTGGTCAGCAGATTAGTTTGGGGCTTCTGCCAATCAGATGAGCTTGTCTGGACTCTCTCATGTGCCTGCAGGAGCAGGTTGATCTAATATGACCTCCACTGGGACAATTCATGCCTGCTCCACGTGACCTCTTATCCTCTAGCAGCCTGGTAGGGGTCCAAGAGAAAGAGCAGAAGTGTAGGTGCTCTCTTTGACCCTCCAAGGGATCAAAGTTTCATTGTAATTTCAGCAGAAACTTGCTCCTAGGTACAGAACTGGGACACTATCAGCAAGGTCTCATTTTATTAGTCAACAGCAAGCCCTCAGACCTTCAAAAATTGCAGAATCATGTTGCAGAGGGTGGAAACTGGGAAGATTGAAGAATTGTGGTCACTTTGGTGTTCAGTCTACCCCAATGACCTTGGAGATGCTTCCCTTCTCTGAACCAGTTTCATCACTATTTGAACAAAGCTGGTAGTAGTATGTGCCTCCAAGTCTTGCTAGAATTGAATGTGAAATGTATAAAAGTACATAACACCATGTTGGGTACACAGTAAGCATTATGTATTAGCTTTCATTATGCATTTATTTATTATTGCAATCCATTCTATTACCATTAGTTATATTATAATGACTATCATGATGTTGGGTATTCATCTGTTGGGTTATGACTCCCCCAAGATACAAGGCCAGTGAGATGGTTTCCAAAAATTCAGACTTTATGGAAACCCCAGTCAGCTCACCAGAGAGCTGCTGCTCAGAAAAAGGTGGTCCCCCATGGTTCTCACCTCCCATCACACTCCTGGTGAGGGTCACTGTGTTCAGATTGTTGCTGCACTGACTACTTGGTGTTCCTGGGGCCCAACGTCTGTCTCTCCATTGGAACCCTCCAAGGGATCAAAGTTTCATTGTAATTTCAGCAGAAACTACTAATTTGGGCCAACACCGCCCCCTGAAGAGGTGAGCAGGCTTCATTCCAAGGATAGTTGAATTTCTCATTTGCTCCCCGTGCAGATCCCTCTCGAGGGGGATGATGTAATTCGAAGTGGACAGGGTGGGCTGTGAGTGAGGGAAGAAGTTTCCTTTCTTCTTTCACTATTCCAACCCAAATCTCCAAGAATTCAAACCAGTTGGCAATTTCTTGGAAAAGGGAATTAGTGTAATAGTTCTGCAGAGAAAGGGGGTGTTTGTTTTAAATGACCATTTTGTTCATGATGATCCTGGCATGGTATATTCTGAATGCCCCACAGAGGGAAAGCACAGGAACACTCTCCACGAGGCAGCATGTTAATTTCATTTACCACCGCAGTCTTCCCATCTGCTAAGGGATGCATCCGGACAATTTTCCACATATAATTCACAGTTCTTTGTCATTGAGGCTCAAACAGAATCAACAAGATTGATCAAGACCCCATGGCCAGGATTTCAAGGGCAATACTGCCATTTTTTGTCCTTGCTTAAAGCTAAAGCTGGTCTTCTGTAGCACATCCTCTGACTTGTCTTTGAGTTTCTGTTTCTCTCTCTCCTCCTACCTTGTTTCTCCGCCCCTCATAATTTTTCTTTGTCCTTCCATTTTATCAAGCATATAATTCTGCTTTGCAAATGTGCAGTCTAAACAGACACCTCCCATAGATTATGTTGCCACAATAACCATTGTCAGGCCCAGACTGGCTAATTGTAGCCCCCGCCCCCGCTTCATCTGGCCAGGGCTAAGATGGATGCTCAATTTGCATTATTTATGTCTTTTTCTCTGTGTTTCCGTGGTGTGCTTTTGCATAACATGTGTAAAATTTTGCTGACATGGAGAATTCATTTGACTTGAAATGCTCAAAATAGTTGCGGGTAGGGGATGAGGAAGAACCTGGTTTGTATAAATTCGTAGCCATCTGACAGCTTTGTGCTCATCTGTTTGAAAAAAAAAAAAAATGGGCATTTGCTCCTAGCATGGGAAGGTGGTATTTCATGAGTTCATGAATTACAGTGGACAATGGGGTGAGATCTGCTGCTTAAAGAGCTTTGGTTCCACTTGGATTGTCAGTTTCCTGCCTTCCGACTGAGGTCCATGTGAAAGTTCAATTGCAGGGGAAGGAACATGGCGGCCGGCGAGGAAGCAGCGATTCTATCGTCTCCACTTTAACCGGATAAGAAAGACCCATCGGAACAGCGGCAGCCTACCTACGGAGGAACTTCTAGCATAATTCCCTGAAGAAGAGAGCTGCTGTGAACTGGTAGGTTTATTGGAAGTGACAGTTTGTCCCAGAGAAGTGGATTTTGGACGGCCACGCGGGCACAGAAATCTAGTCCCACAGACATCAGCTGCTCCCGCAAGCGGCTCCCCCGGGAGGTTCAGCTATCGCTCTGGGAGGAGCCGCATCACCCACCCGGTTCCTAACCATGCGGCGACAGCTACCCGAATAGACAGGTGGCCCCGCGGCAGGTGCAGAAATCATCTTCCGTAAACAGCAGCCGTTTTTTGCAAGTGGCAGTCACCCGGAGCGGCTTGGCCCGCCCCGCCCGAACCGGAATTCGGCCGCCGCCATTCGGGCTCCCCCTGGGAGGCCCAGGGCTCGCTCTGGGAGCAGTCTCATCACCCACCCGGTTCCTAACCACGCGGCCACAGCTACCCGAATAGACAGGTGGCCCCGCGGCAGGTGCAGAAATCATCTTCCGTAAACATCAGCCGTTTTTTGCAAGCGGCGGTCACCCGGAGCGGCTTGGCCCGCCCCACCCGAACCGGAATTCGGCCGCCGCCATTTGGGCTCCCCCTGGGAGGCCCAGTGCTCGCTCTGGGAGCAGTCCCATCACCCACCCGGTTCCTAACCACGCGGCCACAGCTACCCGAATAGACAGGTGGCCCCGCGGCGGGTGCAGAAATCATCTTCCGTAAACAGCAGCCACTTTTTGCAAGCGGCGGACACCTGGAGCGGCTTGGCCCGCCCTGCCCGAACCGGAATTCGGCCTCCGCCATTCGGGCTCCCCCTGGGAGGCCCAGTGCTCGCTCTGGGAGCAGTCTCATCACCCACCCGGTTCCTAACCACGCGGCCACAGCTACCCGGCTAGACAGGTGGCCCCGCGGCGGGTGCAGAAATCATCTTCTGTAAACAGCAGCCGTTTTTGCAAGCGGCGGACACCCGGAGCGACTTGGCCCGCCCCGCCAGAAACGGAATTCGGCCTCCGCCATCCGGGCTCCCCTGGGAGGCCTAGTGCTCGCTCTGGGAGCAGCCGCATCACTCATCCGGTCCCTAACCACGCGGTCGCAGCTTCCCGGCTCTACAGGTGGCCCCTCCGGCGGGCCCAGAGGTCCAATCCCGCAACCACCAGCAGCTTCTGAAAGCGGCGGCGGCCCGGAGCGGAGTGGCAGCCCAAACCGGCAGACGCCTCCGCCATATCGGCTCTCCTGGGAGGCCCTGCTCTCGCTCGGTGAACAGCCAAACCACCCGCTCGGATCTTAACCACGCAGACACAGCTACCCCGCTCTTCACGTGGCTCCTGGTGGCCCGACTCAGCTAGAAGGATCCCCGCATGGCCCCGTACATGGCCATGCCCTCCGGGCTCTGCTAATAGCCTCACACACCTGGCGAACAACCGGGAAACTTCAAAATCTTTCTGTGGGCGTGACCACAAGGACCAAAGGACTCTCGACACCCAGCTCCCCTTACTGCCAGAGTCGGGCAGACCTGAGACCCACCAATGGAACAGGCCTAGAGGCCTGCCAGCATGGTAGATACGCCACTCCATTTGGAGTAGGGGGGCAGAGCAGAGCAGCCGCCCGCATCCGGATCAGGCCCAACGACGCGAGGGGATGATAGTCATATCGCCACAATTGGAGGGGGGACAGAGCAGAGCCGCCACCCGCTCCCGCAGGGTGGGCAGACCTGCGAACAAACGGCAGAGCAGGCCTAGCGACCTGCCAGCGCGGTATTGAGATCACCCCAACTAGAGAAGGAGCACAGCTACTACCCGCCCTGCAAGGGAGATTTTTCAACTATACAGGAGCAATATAAATAATCAGGGGGAAAAACTCATAATCACAACAGTTTCACCAAGCAGAAAGAAAAGTGAGCAGCATGAAAAGACAAGGAAAGAAAGGACCACAAGCAATGCAGGTCAACTCAACTTTCGAAGAGGTAATAGCTGCAACAGATGGAATGTCTGATAAAGAGTTCAGGATATATATGCTTCAGATGATCTGGAGTCTTAAGGAAGACATGAGACAGCAAAATCAGACAATGAAAGATCACATTGACAAACAAATCCAGGAAGTAAAAGATCAATTTCACAGGGAGATAGAGGTAATAAAAAACAAACAAATTGAAATCCTAGAAATGCAGGAATCATTAAACCAACTTAAAAACTCAATTGAGAATACTACCAGCAGATTAGATCACTTAGAAGAGAGAACATCAGACAATGAAGACAAAGTATTTCAACTGGAAAAGAACATAGACAGCTCAGCAAGTCTGCTAAGAAACCATGAGCAGAACATCCAAGAATTATGGGACAATATCAAAAGACCAAATTTAAGAGTCATTGGGATACAGGAAGGCACAGAGCTCCAAACTAAAGGAATAAACAGACTATTCAGTGAGATTATACAAGAAAACTTCCCAGACTTGAAGAATGAGACAGAATCACAAATCCTAGAAGCCTACAGGACGCCGAATGTGCAAAATCACAAGAGATCCACACCTAGACACATTATAATAAAGATGCCCAATGTACAGAATAAGGAGAGAATTTTAAAAGCTGCAAGAGAAAGAAAGCAGATTACATTTAGGGGCAAACCAATCAGGATAACAGCTGATCTCTCAACACAGACCCTGAAAGCTAGAAGATCCTGGAATAACATATTTCAAACACTGAAAGAAAATGGGTTCCAACCAAGAATCGTGTATCCGGCGAAATTAAGCTTCAGGATAGAAGATGAAATTAAAACCTTCCATGATAAACAAAAGTTAAAAGAATTCGCAGCTAGAAAACCATCTCTTCAAAAAATCCTTGGCAAAACATTACAGGAAGAGGAAATGGAAAATAACATTGAAAACCAACAATGGGAGATAGGACAGTAAAGGGGGGAAAATAGTCAAAGAGGATAACAAATCAGGTTTAGAGACATCAATAAACAAATATGGCTAGAAGAACAAATCATATCTCAATAATAACCCTAAATGTTAATGGCTTAAATTCACCAATTAAGAGACACAGGCTAGTAGAATGGATCACAAAAGAAGACCCAACAATATGCTGCCTACAGGAGACGCATCTGATAGAAAAAGATATTCATAGACTGAAGGTGAAAGGTTGGGAAAAATCATACCACTCATATGGACTGCGGAAACAAGCAGGAGTGTCCATACTCATATCTAATAAAATAGATTTCAAGCCAAAGTTAATCAAAAGGGATAAAGAAGGACACTTCATACTGCTCAAGGGAACCATACACCAACAAGACATAACAATCATAAATATATATGCCCCAAATAATGGTGCGGCTGTGTTCATCAAGCAAACTCTCCTCAAGTTCAAGAGTCTAATAGACCACCATACAATAATCATGGGAGACTTCAACACACCTCTCTCGCCACTAGACAGATCTTACAAATAAAAGTTAAATAAAGAAACTATAGAACTCAATAACACAATTAATAACCTAGACTTAATTGACATATATAGACTATACCACCCAAAATCAAGTAGTTACACTTTTTTCTCAGCAGCACATGGAACCTTCTCAAAAATAGACCATATATTATGTCACAGGGCAACTCTTAGACAATATAAAGGGGTAGAGATAATACCATGCATCTTATCTGATCATAATGGAATTAAACTGAAAATCAATGATAAAAGAAGGAAGGAAAAATCAAGCATCACTTGGAGAATGAACAATAGGTTGCTGAATGATCAATGGGTTTTAGAAGACATCAAGGAGGAAATTAAAAAATTCCTAGAGTTAAATGAAAACACAGACACAACATATCGGAATCTATGGGACACATTGAAAGCAGTTCTAAGAGGAAAATTCATTGCTTGGAGTTCATTCCTCAAAAAAAGAAAAAACCAACAAATAAATGATCTCATACTTCATCTCAAAATCCTAGAAAAAGAAGAGCAAAACAACAGCAAAAGAAGTAGAAGGCAAGAAATAATTAAAATCAGAGCTGAAATAAATGAAATTGAAACAAAAGAAACAATTGAAAAAATTGACAAGACTAAAAGTTGGTTCTTTGAAAAAATAAATAAAATTGACAGACCCTTAGCCATGCTAACGAAGAGAAGAAGAGAGAGAACTCAAATTACTAACATACGGGATGAAAAAGGTAATATCACAACAGACACTTCAGAAATACAGAAGATAATCAGAAATTATTTTGAATCCTTATACTCCAATAAAAGAGAAGATAGTGAAGGCATAGATAAATTCCTTAAGTCTTATGACCTGCCCAGATTGAGTCAGGAGGATATAGACAACCTAAACAGACCAATAACAATAGAGGAAATAGAAGAAACCATCAAAAGATTACCAACTAAGAAAAGCCCAGGACCGGATGGGTATACAGCAGAGTTTTACAAAACCTTTAAAGAGGAACTAACACCAATACTTTTCAAGCTATTTCAGGAAATAGAAAAAGAGGGAGAACTTCCAAATTCATTCTACGAGGCCAACATCACCCTGATTCCGAAACCAGACAAAGACACTTCAAAGAAAGAAAACTACAGACCAATATCTCTAATGAACCTTGACGCAAAAATCCTCAATAAAATTCTGGCGAATCGGATTCAAATACATATCAAAAAAATTATACATCATGATCAAGTAGGATTCATCCCTGGGATGCAAGGCTGGTTCAATATACGGAAATCAATAAATGTTATTCACCACATCAATAGACTTAAAAATAAGAACCATATGATCATCTCGATAGATGCAGAAAAAGCATTCGACAAAGTACAGCATCCCTTTATGTTCAAAACTCTAGAAAAATTAGGGATAACTGGAACATACCTCAACATTGTAAAAGCAATCTACGATAAGCCACAGGCCAGCATCATTCTGAATGGAGAAAAATTGAAGGCATTCCCTCTAAGATCTGGTACAAGACAGGGATGCCCTCTCTCACCACTTCTGTTCAACATAGTCCTCGAAACACTGGCCAGAGCAATTAGACAGACGAAAGAAATTAAAGGCATAAAAATAGGAAAAGAAGAACTTAAATTATCACTATTTGCAGACGATATGATCCTATACCTAGCAGACCCAAAAGGGTCTACAAAGAAGCTATTAGAGCTAATAAATGAATTCAGCAAAGTGGCAGGATATAAGATCAACACGCATAAATCAAAGGCATTCCTGTATATCAGTGACAAATCCTCTGAAACGGAAATGAGGACAACTACTCCATTCACAATATCCCCCCAAAAAATAAAATACTTGGGAATCAACCTAACAAAAGAGGTGAAAGATTTATACAATGAAAATTATAGAACCCTAAAGAAAGATATAGAAGAAGACCTTAGAAGATGGAAAAATATACCCTGCTCATGGATAGGTAGAACTAACATCATCAAAATGGCGATATTACCAAAAGTTCTCTATAAGTTCAATGCAATGCCAATCAAAATCCCAATGGAATTTCTTGTAGAAATAGATAAAAGAATCATGAAATTCATATGGAATAATAAAAGACCCAGAATAGCAAAAACAATGCTAAGCAGGAAGTGTGAATCAGGCGGTATAGCGATACCAGACTTCAAACTATACTACAGAGCAATAGTAACAAAAACAGCATGGTACTGGTACCAAAACAGGCGGGTAGACCAATGGTACAGAATAGAGGACACAGAAACCAATCCACAAAACTACAACTATCTTATATTTGATAAAGGGGCTAAAAGCATGCAATGGAGGAAGGATAGCATCTTCAACAAATGGTGCTGGGAAAACTGGAAATCCATTTGCATCAAAATGAATCTGAACCCCTATATCTCTCCATGCACAAAAGTTAACTCAAAATGGATTAAGGAGCTTGATATTAAATCAGAGACACGGCATCTGATAGAAGAAAAAGTTGGTTATGATCTACATACTGTGGGATCGGGCCCCAAATTCCTCAATAGGACACCCATAGCGCAAGAGTTAACAACTAGAATCAACAAATGGGACTTACTCAAACTAAAAAGTTTTTTCTCAGCAAAAGAAACAATAAGAGAGATAAACAGGGAGCCTACATCCTGGGAACAAATCTTTAATCCACACACTTCAGATAGAGCCCTAATAACCAGAATATACAAAGAACTCAAAAAATTAGACAATAAGATAACAAATAACCCAATCAATAAATGGGCCAAGGACCTGAACAGACAGTTCTCAGAGGAGGACATACAATCAATCAATAAGTACATGAAAAAATGCTCACCATCGCTAGCAGTTAGAGAAATGCAAATCAAAACTACCCTAAGATACCACCTCACTCCAGTAAGATTGGCAGCCATTAGGAAGTCAAACAACAATAAGTGCTGGAGAGGATGCGGGGAAAAGGGCACTCTTGTTCATTGCTGGTGGGACTGCAAATTGGTGCAGCCAATTTGGAAAGCAGTATGGAGATTTCTTGGAAAGCTGGGAATGGAACCACCATTCGACCCAGCTATTCCCCTTCTCGGTCTATTCCCTAAAGACCTAATAAGAGCATGTTACAGAGACACTGCTACAACGATGTTCATAGCAGCACAATTCACTATAGCAAGATTATGGAATCAGCCTAGATGCCCTTCAATAGATGAATGGATAAAAAAAATGTGGCATTTATACACAATGGAGTATTACTCTGCATTAAGGAACGACAAAATCATAGAATTTGGAGGGAAATGGATGGCATTAGAGCAGATTATGCTAAGTGAAGCTAGTCAATCGTTAAAAAACAAATACCAAATGACCCCCTTGATATAAGGGGAGTAAACAAGGACAGGGTAAGGACGAAGAGCTTGAGAAGAAGATTTACATTAAACAGGGATGAGAAAAGGGGAGGGGAGGGGAGGGGAGGGGGGATAGTAGAGAATAGGACAGACAGCAGAATACATCAGACACTAGAAAGGCAATATGTCAATCAATGGAAGGGTAACTGATGTGATACAGCAATTTGTATATGGGGTAAAGTTGGGAGTTCATAACCCACTTGAATCAAACTGTGAAAGATGATGTATTAAGAACTGTGTAATGTTTTGAACGACCAACAATAAAGTAAAAAAAAAAAAAAAAAAAAGAAAGTTCAATTGCAAGCCTGTTGCTACATTGTATTGACAAAAGAACATCAGAGAGAGGAAATTATACCCTACATCTGACTGAATCTCATAGAGAAAGAAAGTGAGACTCAAAAACTTCAAATGCTAGCCTAGTTTATCCAACTGCCACCAGCTAGTTAAAAGGTATGCAGCTGGTCCTTAAATTCCCTCCAATAAAGTAGCAACACTGTTACAAGGGACCAGGCAGTATTCACTAGGACATGTTATCATCACCTTCATTTCATAGATATGAAAGCTGGAACACAAAGAGGCTAAATTATTTGTTTTTAAGTTAATTGATAAAGTGACACAGCTCTAAATAGCAGAGCTGAGATTCACCGGGGTGTGCTGGCTCAAGAATCCCAGATCTAACTAGCCTCCTCCTGGGCTGCCCCATTCCCCCACAGACTGGTGCCCAAAGTCTTCATTCTTATTCTACCACAGGCAGCCTTCTCTGATCCTGCTTCTGTTGATTTTTCTCACTTCATTTCTGCATAGTGTAAACTGGTGCTGGGAAAAGCAGTCTCATTTGAGCAAGTGTGGGCCATCTTTCTGCTCCCACTTGGCCAGAATGTGCCTTGGGCCAGGAACACTTCCTTACCAAAAGGCATGCACAGCCTGTGCTGGGCTTGTCACCTTTCCTGGGAAGGAAAACCTTGTTTCAGACTCTCTGAGTGTGCCTTTGTTCTGCTTAGATGCATGTATCAATGGCCTTCCGACAGGCCACCCCCACTTCTGTAACTCAGACTTGCACAGAGGGTGAGAGAGGACTCCTTCGAGTCCCACCAAGTTGGGTGTGTGCAGCCACATCTGATCCAGAACAGATCTGCTGGCCATGGGGGTCCAAAGCATTGCCCAAGTAGAAGTCATGCATGCTCTCTCCCTTCTTGTTGGCAAACCCTGTGCCACTTGAACCTAGGGTCCCTGTGTCTTTTCCTACCAGCCTTGAGTTGTGCATTCCCCGGGTGGCACTCACCTGCCTTTGACTCTTGACTGCACTCATGTCCTATTCTATCTGCTGCCCATCCTGACTGCCCAGTGAATGGCAGGGTGAAATTGAGGTACTGGGGACTGTTTGTTGGCTATTCATGTGCATTTGCTCTTCCCTGGGGACATCAATGATTTTTTTCTTAGGCAGAGAGACTCTGGGCTCCAGGGCACGGCATGTGACTCGGGATTGGCCAATTAGAGCATCCTGTTCCAGTTAGGAGCCAGGCAGGTGATCCCATGAGTCTGAGATGTAGAAAGACATTTGCTGTTGAGAGAAGAATAAAATTCTCTCCTTTTTCACCAGAGCTCCAATAGAAAAGGACAAGAGGCAGGAGTTCTTGGCAGTTATCTTGTCACATGGAACCCTAGAATGAAGACAAGGTCAAAGTCAAGAGGTAGAGACATATAGGTCTTCTTGATACTGCATGAGCTCTTAGTTCGAGCTGTGTCTAGAACCAGCTACACTTCAGATTGCTAAGTTCCCTGAGCCCCATGTTTCCTTTTTCACTTAAGCCAGTTTGAACCGGGTGCTGTTATCTTGCAGTGAGAATTCCTGCCTGGTTACTGAGCTTCACCAGACCCCAAGTCCTTAGTCTTCCAACCTTGTCACACTATCTTGAACACTCTTGTCTTTGAACTTCCTCTTTTCTCAAGCCAAAGTATCAAGAAGAGAATGCAAGTCAAGCATCTTGTCTTATTGTGTCTGCTTCTGTCCTCTAACATGTAAGTTTCATGAGAGAAACAAATATACTAAAACATCTTACCATCTTTCAATGCTGAATCTACAGTGCATTGAAATAGATCCTGGGACATCATAGGCTGTCATCAATAATGTTGAATAAATGAATAGTTTCCGTTAATTCCCCTAAGTAGCTTGGTCTTCCTTCCCTACTTCCTTTGAGCTAAGTGATTCATTCTTATCACACAGAGTCACTATTACTAGGTAACATGGTACCTTTCCTAAACTGTGAGTTCCCTAAGGGTGCTACTACTTAACTCTTTGTATTCCATATGCCTAACAGAGTTCCTGGCATAAATTAAGGGCCCTAAATAATGATTGCTAGAGGGACTTAATTGATAGACTTAACAGAATATTATTTTCATTACACCAACTCAAGCTTTCTTACCTCCCTGGTTGAAGTCTGCTGTCATTCATAATCCCCACATAGTGCTTAGGTATACTCTCTCTAGTGGGCAAGATAGGAACCTGCCTCCTTCATGGATCAAGACAGGATCAAGATACAAAAAAAGGGCCAGCCACCCCTCCTTAGGTTAAGGAATACTCAAGCTAAAGGTGCTGATTCTTTTAAGGAACTTCTAAAAATAATAGGAGGAGGTAAAATACAGTTAATCCACACTATGATGTCTTTTGCAGGAACCATTTTTGGATTCTCACAAAAAAGGAAACAGGAGATCAAGAACTCTTACCTAAGGACTTGTCCAAGCCTTATTCAAATTATAATCTTCACATATCAAAGTTATTTAAAAAGTAAAAATCTATTATTAAAAATTAATGGTAGAATTTTCTGATACAGATCCTTAGAGAAATGATGAAGACAAATATCAATTTCAGATTATGTACATATTTTTACTGCACAGAAGTAAAACAAAGTGTTCAATAAAATTTCTTGGGCAAAAAAAAATAAATAAAATTTCTTAGGCATAAAATATATTCCATAGGAAGAAAATTATATAAATAGAAGTAGAATATAAATAATGCATCTAATGAAATAAAGAAATGGCATAAAATTTCAATAGATTTTTTGCTACTTTCTTAAAAAAATAGCAAGAATCAAATTGTTGAGATACTTAAATTCTATGTCTACTTTTTAAAAAGTTGTGTGACTTTTTAATAAATATGAATTATGTGACTTTTTAATTGTTTACTGTCAGTACCAATGTCAAAAATCATGTCCTTTCTAACTTTTGAAACTTGTGATAAAGAATATAAACATTAGCCTAAAAGTGTGACAAGGTACATGTGCACCAATTTTTTTAAATGTGAAAAAAAGAATATTAAAAAACCCTTTCAGGGATAATAAAGTGTGAAAATCCTTGCTACATTTACTTCTGCTCAATGATTTTTTAACACAAATTTCCTTTCCTTACATAATACTGTAACCCCAGTCCACCACCATCTGTGGATTCAGTTATCTGATGGTCAGCTACAGACTGAAAATATTAAGTGGAAAATTCCAGAAACAAACAACTTATAAGTTTTAAATTGCACACACACCTTTCTAGTAGCATGAAGAAATCTTGCAGCATCCCACTCCATCCTGCGTGTGATGTGAATCAGCTGTTTGTCTAGCATATCCCTGTGTCTATGCCACCCATCCATTAGTCACATGGAGACCCTTTTGGTTTTCAGGTTGATTGTAAGAGTACAGCAGTTCTTGTGTCCCAGTATCACTTATTTTATTTAATAGCCCTGAAGTTCAAGAGTAGTGATGCAAAGGAGGCACCAAAGCACAAAACACAGAAGGACAGACAAATTCTATTTCTATGTGACATTGATACAGTGCACATAGGAAGAACATATTGGATCTAGGGTTTGGTATGATTAGTGGTTTTAGGCATCCACTGTGGTCTTGAAATGTATCTCCCATGGATAAGGGGGGATTACTGTATTTATTTACACTCTTCAGATTGTATTTTGTAAAACAAAATTTAGATAACTCCAAAAGCTTCTAGTTGCTATACCATCATACCAATAGACACATGCTTCTCAGTTTCATTTCTTTTTTTTTAAAATTTTTTATTTTTTTTATTGGTTGTTCACAACATTACAAAGCTCTTGACATATCATATTTCATACATTAGATTGAAGTGGGTTATGAACTCCCAATTTTACCCCAAATGCAGATTGCAGAATCACGTCGGTTACACATCCACAATTTTACATAATGCCCAATTAGTAATTATTGTATTCTGCTACCTTTCCTATCCCCTACTATCCCCCCTCCCCTCCCCTCCCATCTTCTCTCTCTACCCTATCTACTGTAATTCATTACTCTCCTTGTTTATTTTCCCAGTTTCATTTCTTCATCATTAATCTACTTAATAAACACTATCTGAGCAGGTACTAGACTCAGATACCTGTGCCTGGCCCTAGGAAGGTGACTGCTGGAATCAAATACAAATGTTCCAGTTACAGAGTCTAATAGTGATCAAGTTCTCAAGTTGCACTCAGTTGACACAACTGGATGAGAATTGAGAGATTCTAGTCGTATCCTGAAAACCAAACTGGTTTTAGGAGGGTCTAACACAACCATTATCGATTATGAGTTAAAGAGTTAAAAACACATATCACTATTCCAAATCTATATTTCTACTCTTAATTGAAAATCTCCTTGGTTCTCTCATTGCTCTCTAAAAAGAGGAACTAAGCCAACCTACAAGGAGGTCAGTGTCAGACCTAAAAAACCTCCAGCAGAACGGGCTATGTAGGAATATCAATATTCCAGATCTGTCACTGTGTGCCCCTAGATTTTGCAAATGCTCTGAAGATTATGGACTTCTGATCTGTAGATGATTTATGTGCCACAATGTGACCAGCTTTGTTGAACAGAGTCAGCTATATATTTGGGGGCTAGAAGATGACATTAATATTGCCCATATTTATCACTGAGAGGAGACACACAAGTTACAAACTGTGATTCTGAGATCTGTGGGTTCAGAGTCACCAGTGTGTGCTGTTTTCTGATGTACGAATGATGCATGTGTTAAACCCAGCAAGCTTTTCTAAAAAGAATTGTTTACTCTCATATTTCTATCTACCTGCCTTCCTTAACCTACACATGCACATTTGCACATTCTTCACGCTTTAGTGTGTTTCTTGCATAAAACAATCCCTTCTTTGATTGTTCAGAGGTAAGTGCCTATTGGGCTGGAACTATGGTGTGAAATCTCACTATTCCTAACTCCTCTAGGATGGGCTGGCAGGGTATAGTTCTGCTATCTCATTTTGTTTGTTGTTTGTGTTTTGTTTTTAGCAATCGGAGATTAGCTGATGCTGTTTTTTCTCAGTGATTAATTGCAAAATCAAGAAGAGCCCTGGCTCACTATTCTCAGAAACCACCTTTAGGCATTCAAAAAATGCCTTCTTTATTCACTCATTCAACAAATATTTATGGGCCACTTAGAGTATGTAAAGCCTTAGGCCAAGCTGGAGAGAATATTATCTACATGTCTTGGATTTTAAACACTCATTTTTTTACATCTTCATGTCTCCAATGTCTCTGAATTTGGGATGTTTCCATGGTAATGCTTTTTTTTTTTTTTTAACCCTGCTTGGTACCTAAAAACAATGCTGTGTCTTAAAACCAATGGCCTCTTAGGGTTGATGAAATCCTGCATGGCCCATGTCATCTCTGTTCCACCAAAAGAGGGAAAATAAGAGGAGGTAAAGAAGCAAATCAATTATCTTTTTCACTTTTGGAACTTTGGGAGCAAGAGTACCTTTGAGCTGCCATGGTTTGAAGATGACCTGTGAGTATCATTTCCTCGTGCTCTCCCTAGCCACAGAAGCATATCATAGCTTCCCATGGATTATCATGGTTACTCTATGGTTCTTAAATGCACAATTTAAAAATTATGTGTGTGTGTGTGTGCTCGCGCGCACGTGATGTGTGTATATGTATGTGTGTGTGTGTGTGTGTGTGTTGCTTCCTACCAAAAAGCTCATTAGGAATTTTATTTTTGATCTGTTTTGAAGTCCTAATTTGCAGATATTTTCTTAAAATATAGTGATGACAAGTCAAAAGAAGTTAGTTGAAATTATTTTTTTCCAGCAACAGAAATGTTTATTCAGTTGAACATCTACCAACTTCCTATGATGGACCAAACAACAACATGCTATTAGAAGACATGAGGTAGAGAAAGATGGGAGCTAGACAGATGATAAATAATAGGAAGGATCTTATTTTTGCCTTCAAGGGACTTAAAATGAAGAGACTGTAAACCACTAACGCTTATGCAAGGAAGAATGAATGAATCCTGGAACTAAGACCCCAGGACGTCTTCATTGGCTCTGCATCTTCAGGTGGCAACACATTTACCTTTAAATAAGACAAAACAAAGGTCTTTTCCATTTTCCTCTGAAATATGGCTACCTGGGGTGGGGAAAGACCTCAGATAACCAGATACCGGGAGTGCATGCCCAGAATCCCAGAGGCTCAGGAGGCTAAGGCAAGAGAATCACAAGTTCAAAGCCAGCCTCAGCAACTTAGCAATGCCCTAAGTAACTCAGAGAGACCTTGTCTCAAAATAAAAAATAAAAAGGGCTGGGGATATGGCCCAGTGTTAAAGCACTCCTAGGTTCAATCCCTCAGAGGAAAAATAAAAACAAAACAACAACAACCAAAAAAAATTACAAAACAGATCTAGCCCTTCCATCATTGATGTGAAGAAACAGTTCCCGTCCCCTGGGGGACACAGAGGTCCACGTATTTTGAATAGTCACCAAATTTCCTGGGTGTGGTACAATTGCCATTGCTGGTTTCCACCCACTGGCAGTGCCCCCTCCTCCCTCCACAGGGCTGTGTACATTCCTGTTCTTGCTCCATTTACCCCAACCTTGTCATTGTTCTTCAGAATCTTCACCTTGAATCTCCTCATAAAATGATCTTTCCATTCTTTGAATAACGAGTCTGTGTGACCCAGAGTATATATTAAAAGCAAGTTTCCCTGCACCAGGTAGGAAAGAGAAAGAAGAAAAAAAATGGCTTCCCTTCTAAAATGTGGGGCTTTGGGATACTAAAAGAGGCTGAGAGAGTTCATCTTTGGGTCTCCCCTCCTGGAATCTCAATCTAACATTTTGCCCCCACACAGGTGGCAGATGATAGCATGAATGACAGATGATTGTGGGTCAATCTCCCTCTTCCTGAATGCTGACTTCCAAGCTACCCTCTTCTCCTACCTGGCATCCAAGGGATTAAACATGAAGTTATTTAAAAAGATAAATTTGAATCCACTCTAGTTTATAGAGGGAGGGGAGTAAATCACTTGCAAATTTTGCATTTTGTTTTTAGTAACAGATTTGTGGGGACAAATCAGTTTCTGGACAACTCAACTCTATATCTAGCCCCTGTACCCTCCAGGGGAGCTCTTGGGCCACATCGCCCTAGACCTGGAAGTCCAAGGTGACAGAGACTCTTCCCTTATCCAGGACCCAGAAAGGGTTCCATTTTTACTGTTTAACCCATGAAACACCTGCAAGACCTGTCAACAAAAGAAGAAATATAAAAAGAAAAATCACCCATTCTAAATAGGTCCATTTATTTCAAAACAACTCATAGAAACAAAAAGCTTTATTTTCCCCTTAGTATGTTTATGCTGCCTAATATTTGGGACTTCAAGTGTTGGGGCTTTAATATTTTTCAGGTAAAGAAACTAGCTCATCACCCTTCTTCCTGTGATGTGGAAGAATTTGTAGTTTATCTGAAATTCAGATTGAATGGGGTGTTTTACATTTTGTTCTGGCAATCTTATCCTTACAGACCATTGCTTGGGACTCTACAAATACTTTCTACCCACGATTTCTTCTGATCAAAGAGATTTCAAGAAAATAAGTAGGTACTGATGATAGCAATTCAAGTATTGGGCAGCCTATCAAAGAGGAGGATCTCTTAGCATCTCAGAAGTTATAGTACAAAGTCTATTATGAGAGGAGGCCTATATAGACATAAGAAAGAAGAGGAGGCAGCCGGCAGCAAAATAAAACATCAAAGGGAAACACATCATCTTCAAGATCCAGCGGACACTGCATGCTGGTCCCCTGTGCCAGGTCAACATGTGCCACCCTGGAGAGAGCTGACTCTGGTCAGTCTTCTTCACTCTTAAGCCTCTAAGCAAGTGGAAAATGAGACCTTAATTCAGCACTTTGGAAACCATGGCACTCTGACAAAGGCCCAGCTTATTTTCTGTTTTGCATCCCAGCCAGGACTTTCATGCAAGTTCTCAAAGGCAAGGTTAATATTTATAGGTGGAAAATGGTACTAGGTACCTTGATAAGCTCACAGAAACAGTTAAATGTGTGTGTGAATCATTTAATCACAGTATCTGGAATATATAAACATGGCACATATTATCTCCCCCCACCCCACTTTTCTTTTCTTGACCTCAAAATTTGATCCAAGTCTGGGAGTTAAAAAGTCCCATTTTGTGTAATCAGGTTCTGGTTGAACATGATTGCTGAATTATTTTAAATTGAAGACACATGTCTGGGGGTTGAGCCATATGTATTATTTCAGGATGGTGTCCATTAGGTCTTATCCACAGGGGCTATCTTCAACTTTTGCCACATTCAATGCATTCTTTCTACATCAGTATTTGCAAAATGGTGAATCATATATAAGGGAAAATTGGAGGGAATATGGTACTCATTAAAGGGTGATTTTTTGAAATTATCTGAAATGCATTATTCAGACCTGTTTCCAGTCTCCCCTGCTAAGGGTTCCAATGCTGGTTAGAA